>NC_134354.1:237707871-238057747 GCF_048569485.1 Anomaloglossus baeobatrachus
GACCACGTCATTATGTACTAATACCTATGAAAACAAAGTAGTAGTGTAGTTCAGGCAAATAGAGAATGGAAGTTTCGTAACTACATATTACACCAGTGGTATTATAGGCAGACCTCACATGTACAGTTTGCTTGGAAAACTTCCCAGCTGCTTTGTCTAACCTAGCAAATTGATTGACGGTGATTTCTACGTTAGAAGGTAGAAAACACACCTTTTGTGGCGATGGATAGGACAGCTATTTGGGATATGGAGGAGGCTCTTTTTTTTTTGATAGGTGTAATTTCACCAATTTAATGATAATTTATGGAAAGTAGATCAGTTCATTTAATTCTTATGCATATTTTGAAACTGTGCTGTCATGGGCCAAATTGTACCATGTTAGATTTTTCTACAGGTCCTTTAGCACAGATACGTTCCCAGGCTTCAGATTTGGCCCAGCTATTAAGATTGAATCAACAAGCTTTATTTGCCTTGCTGACTATCTTTTAAAAGTAACATCGAGACATGATTAGGTAATTGTAGCCAAATAAGTAATGTTAATGACACCCAGTCCAAGAGAAGGATGGGTCCTATTGGTGAAGACCACGTCATTATGTACTAATACCTATGAAACCAAAGCAGTAGTGTAGTTCAGGCAAATAAAGAATGGAAGTTTCGCAACTACATATTACACCAGTTGTAAAATAGGCAGACCTCATATGTATAGTTTGCTTGAAAAACTTTCCAGCTGCTTTGTCTAACTTAGCAAATTGATTGACGGTGACTTTCACCTTAAGTGGTAGAAAACACACCTATTGTGGCGATGGATAGCACAGCCATAAGGGATTTGGAGGAGGTTGTTATTTTTTTGATAGGTGTAATTTCACTAATTTGCTGATAATTTATGGACAGTAGATCAGAGCATTTCATTTCAATGCATATTTTGAAACTGTGTTGTCATGGGCCAAATTTAACCATGTTAGATTTTTCTACAGGTCCTTTAGCACACATAAGTTCCAAGGCTTCAGATTTGGCCCAGTTATTAAGATTCAATCAACACGCTTTCTTTGCCTTGCTGACTATCTTTTAAAAGTAATATTGAGATATGATTAGGTAATTGTAGCCAAATAAGTAATGTTAATGACACCCAGTCCAAGACATGGATGGGTCCTATTGGTTAAGACCACGTCATTATGTACTAATACTTATAAAAACAGAGAAGTAGTGTAGTTCAGGCAAATATAGAATAAAAGTTTCGGCACTACATATTACACCGGGTGTAAAATAAGCAGGCCTCACATGTACAGTTTGCTTAAAAACTTTCCAGCTGCTTTCTCTAACTTAGCAAATTGATTGACGGTGACTTCTAGCTTAAGTGGTAGAAAACACACCTATTGTGGCGATGGATAGGACAGCTAAAAGGGATTTGGAGGAGGCTGTTATTTGTATTTGATTGGTGTAATTTCACTAATTTGTTGATAATTTATAGAAAGTAGATCAGTGCCTTTAATTCCAATGCATATTTTGAAACTGTGTTTTCATGGGCCAAATTTGACCATGTTAGATTCCTCTACAGGTTCTTTAGCACACGTTTCTAGGTTTCAGACTTGGTACAGCTATTAAGATTTAATCAACACGCTTTATTTGCCTTGCTGACTATCTTTTAAAAGTAATATTGAGACATGATTAGGTAATTGTTGCCAAATAAGTAATGTTAATGACACCCAGAGAAGAGATGGATGGGTCCTATTACTTAAGACCACGTCATTATGTACTAATACTTATGAACACAAAGAAGTAGTGTAGTTCAGGCAAATAAAGAATAAAAGTTTTGGAATTACATATTACACCGGTTGTAAAATAGGCTGTCTTACTTTTAAAAGTAATATCGAGACATAATTCTAATGCATATTTTGAAACTGTGTTGTAATAGTAATATTGAGACATGATTTGGTAATTGTAGCCAAATAAGTAATGTTAATGACACCCAGTCCAAGAGGTAAATGGGTCCTATATGTTAAGACCACGTTGTTTTGCACTAATACCTATGAAAACAGAGAAGTAGTGAAGTTCAGGCAAATAAAGAATGTAACTTTCGTAACTACATATTACACCGGCAAATTGATTGACGGTGACTTCCACCTTAAGTGGTAGAAAACACACCTATTACATGATATACTAATACCTATGCAAATATACATAAAGAATGGAAGTTTCGTAACTACATATTACATAAGTTGTAAAATTGGCAGACCTCACATGTACAGTTTGCTTGAAAACTTTCCAGCTGCTTTGTCTAACTTAGCAAATTGATTGATGGTGACTCATACCTTAAGAGTTAGAAAATACACCTATTATAGCGATGGATAGGGGATTTGGAGGAGGCTGTCTTTTTTGATAGGTGTAATTTCACCAATTTGCTGATAATGTATGGAAAGTAGATCAGTGCATTTAATTCTAATGCATATTTTGAAACTATGTTGTCATGGGCCAAATTGGACCATGTTAGATTCTTCTACAGGTCCTTTAGCACAAATAAGTTTCCAGGCTTCAGACTTGGCCCATCTATTAAGATTCAATCAACACGCTTTATTATCCCTGCTGACTATCTTTTAAAAGTAATATCTAGACATGATTCGGTAATTGTAGCCAAATAAGTAATGTTAATGACACCCAGTCCAAGAGATAGATGGGTCCTATTCGTTAAGACCACGTCATTTTGTACTAATACTTATGAAAACAAAGAAGTAGTGTAGTTCAAGCAAATAAAGAATGGAAGTTTCGTACCTACATATTCCACCGGTTGAAAAATAAGCAGAACTCACATGTACAGTTTGCTTGAAAAACTTTCTAGCTGCTTTGTCTAACGTAGCAAATTGATTGACGGTGACTTCTGCCTTAAGTTGTAGAAAGCACAGCTATTGTGCTGATGGATAGGACAGCTATAGGGGATTTGGAGGAGGCTGGTTTTTTTTTGATAGGTGTAATTTTACCAATTTGCTGATAATTTATGGAAAGTAGATCAGTGCATTTAATTCTAATGCATATTTTGAAAGTGTTGTCATGGGCCAAATTTGACCATGTTAGATTCTTCTACAGGTCATTTAGCACAAATAAGTTTCCAGGCTTCAGATTTGGCCCAGCTATTAAGATTCAATCAACACGCTTTATTTTTTTTACTGACTATCTTTTAATAGTAATATCAAGACATGATTAGGTAACTGTGGCCAGATAAGTACTGTTAATGACAGCTAGTCCAAGAGATGGATGGGTCCTATTTGTTAAGACCATGTCATTATGAACTAATACCTATGAAAACAAAGAAGTAGTGTAGTTCAGGCAAATAAAGAATGGAAGTTTCGTAACTACATATTCCACCGGTTGAAAAATAAGCAGAACTCACATGTACAGTTTGCTTGAAAAACTTTCCAGCTGCTTTGTCTAACGTAGCAAATTGATTGACGGTGACTTCTACCTTAAGTGGTAGAAAACACAGCTATTGTAGTGATGGATAGGACAGATAAAGGGGATTTGGAGGAGGCTGGGTTTTTTTTGATAGGTGTAATTTTACCAATTTGCTGATTAATTATGGAAAGTAGATCAGTGCATTTAATTCTAATGCATATTTTGAAACTGTGTTGTCATGGGCCAAATTTGACCATGTTAGATTCTTCTACAGGTCCTTTAGCACTCATAAGTTTCCAGGCTTTAGATTTGGCCCAGCTACTAATATTCAATCAACATGCTTTATTTGCCTTGCTGACTATCTTTTAAAAGTAATATTGAGATATGATTAGGTAATTGTAGCCAAATAGGTAATGTTAATGACACCCAGTCCAAGACATGGATGGGTCCTATTGGTTAAGACCACGTCATTATGTACTAATACTTATAAAAACAGAGAAGTAGTGTAGTTCAGGCAAATATAGAATAAAAGTTTCGGCACTACATATTACACCGGGTGTAAAATAAGCAGGCCTCACATGTACAGTTTGCTTAAAAACTTTCCAGCTGCTTTCTCTAACTTAGCAAATTGATTGACGGTGACTTCTAGCTTAAGTGGTAGAAAACACACCTATTGTGGCGATGGATAGGACAGCTAAAAGGGATTTGGAGGCGGCTGTTATTTGTATTTGATTGGTGTAATTTCACTAATTTGTTGATAATTTATAGAAAGTAGATCAGTGCCTTTAATTCCAATGCATATTTTGAAACTGTGTTTTCATGGGCCAAATTTGACCATGTTAGATTCCTCTACAGGTTCTTTAGCACACGTTTCTAGGTTTCAGACTTGGCCCAGCTATTAAGATTTAATCAACACGCTTTATTTGCCTTGCTGACTATCTTTTAAAAGTAATATTGAGACATGATTAGGTAATTGTTGCCAAATAAGTAATGTTAATGACTCCCAGAGAAGAGATGGATAGGTCCTATTAGTTAAGACCACGTCATTATGTACTAATACTTATGAACACAAAGAAGTAGTGTAGTTCAGGCAAATAAAGAATAAAAGTTTTGGAATTACATATTACACCGGTTGTAAAATAGGCTGTCTTACTTTTAAAAGTAATATCGAGACATAATTCTAATGCATATTTTGAAACTGTGTTGTAATAGTAATATTGAGACATGATTTGGTAATTGTAGCCAAATAAGTAATGTTAATGACACCCAGTCCAAGAGGTAAATGGGTCCTATATGTTAAGACCACGTTGTTTTGCACTAATACCTATGAAAACAGAGAAGTAGTGAAGTTCAGGCAAATAAAGAATGTAACTTTCGTAACTACATATTACACCGGCAAATTGATTGACGGTGACTTCCACCTTAAGTGGTAGAAAACACACCTATTACATGATATACTAATACCTATGCAAATATACATAAAGAATGGAAGTTTCGTAACTACATATTACATAAGTTGTAAAATTGGCAGACGTCACATGTACAGTTTGCTTGAAAACTTTCCAGCTGCTTTGTCTAACTTAGCAAATCGATTGATGGTGACTCATACCTTAAGAGTTAGAAAATACACCTATTATAGCGATGGATAGGGGATTTGGAGGAGGCTGTCTTTTTTTGATAGGTGTAATTTCACCAATTTGCTGATAATTTATGGAAAGTAGATCAGTGCATTTAATTCTAATGCATATTTTGAAACTATGTTGTCATGGGCCAAATTGGACCATGTTAGATTCTTCTACAGGTCCTTTAGCACAAATAAGTTTCCAGGCTTCAGACTTGGCCCATCTATTAAGATTCAATCAACACGCTTTATTATCCCTGCTGACTATCTTTTAAAAGTAATATCTAGACATGATTCGGTAATTGTAGCCAAATAAGTAATGTTAATGACACCCAGTCCAAGAGATAGATGGGTCCTATTCGTTAAGACCACGTCATTTTGTACTAATACTTATGAAAACAAAGAAGTAGTGTAGTTCAAGCAAATAAAGAATGGAAGTTTCGTACCTACATATTCCACCGGTTGAAAAATAAGCAGAACTCACATGTACAGTTTGCTTGAAAAACTTTCTAGCTGCTTTGTCTAACGTAGCAAATTGATTGACGGTGACTTCTGCCTTAAGTTGTAGAAAGCACAGCTATTGTGCTGATGGATAGGACAGCTATAGGGGATTTGGAGGAGGCTGGGGTTTTTTTGATAGGTGTAATTTTACCAATTTGCTGATAATTTATGGAAAGTAGATCAGTGCATTTAATTCTAATGCATATTTTGAAAGT
This sequence comes from Anomaloglossus baeobatrachus, assembly GCF_048569485.1. Lineage (NCBI taxonomy): Eukaryota > Metazoa > Chordata > Amphibia > Anura > Aromobatidae > Anomaloglossus > Anomaloglossus baeobatrachus. The sequence goes on from NC_134354.1 coordinate 237,713,593, forward strand.
GTTGTCATGGGCCAAATTTGACCATGTTAGATTCTTCTACAGGTCATTTAGCACAAATAAGTTTCCAGGCTTCAGATTTGGCCCAGCTATTAAGATTCAATCAACACGCTTTATTTTTTTTACTGACTATCTTTTAATAGTAATATCAAGACATGATTAGGTAACTGTGGCCAGATAAGTACTGTTAATGACAGCTAGTCCAAGAGATGGATGGGTCCTATTTGTTAAGACCATGTCATTATGAACTAATACCTATGAAAACAAAGAAGTAGTGTAGTTCAGGCAAATAAAGAATGGAAGTTTCGTAACTACATATTCCACCGGTTGAAAAATAAGCAGAACTCACATGTACAGTTTGCTTGAAAAACTTTCCAGCTGCTTTGTCTAACGTAGCAAATTGATTGACGGTGACTTCTACCTTAAGTGGTAGAAAACACAGCTATTGTAGTGATGGATAGGACAGATAAAGGGGATTTGGAGGAGGCTGGGTTTTTTTGATAGGTGTAATTTTACCAATTTGCTGATTAATTATGGAAAGTAGATCAGTGCATTTAATTCTAATGCATATTTTGAAACTGTGTTGTCATGGGCCAAATTTGACCATGTTAGATTCTTCTACAGGTCCTTTAGCACTCATAAGTTTCCAGGCTTTAGATTTGGCCCAGCTACTAATATTCAATCAACATGCTTTATTTGCCTTGCTGACTATCTTTTAAAAGTAATATTGAGATATGATTAGGTAATTGTAGCCAAATAAGTAATGTTAATGACACCCAGTCCAAGACATGGATGGGTCCTATTGGTTAAGACCACGTCATTATGTACTAATACTTATAAAAACAGAGAAGTAGTGTAGTTCAGGCAAATATAGAATAAAAGTTTCGGCACTACATATTACACCGGGTGTAAAATAAGCAGGCCTCACATGTACAGTTTGCTTAAAAACTTTCCAGCTGCTTTCTCTAACTTAGCAAATTGATTGACGGTGACTTCTAGCTTAAGTGGTAGAAAACACACCTATTGTGGCGATGGATAGGACAGCTAAAAGGGATTTGGAGGAGGCTGTTATTTGTATTTGATTGGTGTAATTTCACTAATTTGTTGATAATTTATAGAAAGTAGATCAGTGCCTTTAATTCCAATGCATATTTTGAAACTGTGTTTTCATGGGCCAAATTTGACCATGTTAGATTCCTCTACAGGTTCTTTAGCACACGTTTCTAGGTTTCAGACTTGGCCCAGCTATTAAGATTTAATCAACACGCTTTATTTGCCTTGCTGACTATCTTTTAAAAGTAATATTGAGACATGATTAGGTAATTGTTGCCAAATAAGTAATGTTAATGACACCCAGAGAAGAGATGGATGGGTCCTATTAGTTAAGACCACGTCATTATGTACTAATACTTATGAACACAAAGAAGTAGTGTAGTTCAGGCAAATAAAGAATAAAAGTTTTGGAATTACATATTACACCGGTTGTAAAATAGGCTGTCTTACTTTTAAAAGTAATATCGAGACATAATTCTAATGCATATTTTGAAACTGTGTTGTAATAGTAATATTGAGACATGATTTGGTAATTGTAGCCAAATAAGTAATGTTAATGACACCCAGTCCAAGAGGTAAATGGGTCCTATATGTTAAGACCACGTTGTTTTGCACTAATACCTATGAAAACAGAGAAGTAGTGAAGTTCAGGCAAATAAAGAATGTAACTTTCGTAACTACATATTACACCGGCAAATTGATTGACGGTGACTTCCACCTTAAGTGGTAGAAAACACACCTATTACATGATATACTAATACCTATGCAAATATACATAAAGAATGGAAGTTTCGTAACTACATATTACATAAGTTGTAAAATTGGCAGACCTCACATGTACAGTTTGCTTGAAAACTTTCCAGCTGCTTTGTCTAACTTAGCAAATTGATTGATGGTGACTCATACCTTAAGAGTTAGAAAATACACCTATTATAGCGATGGATAGGGGATTTGGAGGAGGCTGTCTTTTTTTGATAGGTGTAATTTCACCAATTTGCTGATAATTTATGGAAAGTAGATCAGTGCATTTAATTCTAATGCATATTTTGAAACTATGTTGTCATGGGCCAAATTGGACCATGTTAGATTCTTCTACAGGTCCTTTAGTACAAATAAGTTTCCAGGCTTCAGACTTGGCCCATCTATTAAGATTCAATCAACACGCTTTATTATCCCTGCTGACTATCTTTTAAAAGTAATATCTAGACATGATTCGGTAATTGTAGCCAAATAAGTAATGTTAATGACACCCAGTCCAAGAGATAGATGGGTCCTATTCGTTAAGACCACGTTATTTTGTACTAATACTTATGAAAACAAAGAAGTAGTGTAGTTCAAGCAAATAAAGAATGGAAGTTTCGTACCTACATATTCCACCGGTTGAAAAATAAGCAGAACTCACATGTACAGTTTGCTTGAAAAACTTTCTAGCTGCTTTGTCTAACGTAGCAAATTGATTGACGGTGACTTCTGCCTTAAGTTGTAGAAAGCACAGCTATTGTGCTGATGGATAGGACAGCTATAGGGGATTTGGAGGAGGCTGGGGTTTTTTTGATAGGTGTAATTTTACCAATTTGCTGATAATTTATGGAAAGTAGATCAGTGCATTTAATTCTAATGCATATTTTGAAAGTGTTGTCATGGGCCAAATTTGACCATGTTAGATTCTTCTACAGGTCATTTAGCACAAATAAGTTTCCAGGCTTCAGATTTGGCCCAGCTATTAAGATTCAATCAACACGCTTTATTTTTTTTACTGACTATCTTTTAATAGTAATATCAAGACATGATTAGGTAACTGTGGCCAGATAAGTACTGTTAATGACAGCTAGTCCAAGAGATGGATGGGTCCTATTTGTTAAGACCATGTCATTATGAACTAATACCTATGAAAACAAAGAAGTAGTGTAGTTCAGGCAAATAAAGAATGGAAGTTTCGTAACTACATATTCCACCGGTTGAAAAATAAGCAGAACTCTCATGTACAGTTTGCTTGAAAAACTTTCCAGCTGCTTTGTCTAACGTAGCAAATTGATTGACGGTGACTTCTACCTTAAGTGGTAGAAAACACAGCTATTGTAGTGATGGATAGGACAGATAAAGGGGATTTGGAGGAGGCTGGGTTTTTTTTGATAGGTGTAATTTTACCAATTTGCTGATTAATTATGGAAAGTAGATCAGTGCATTTAATTCTAATGCATATTTTGAAACTGTGTTGTCATGGGCCAAATTTGACCATGTTAGATTCTTCTACAGGTCCTTTAGCACTCATAAGTTTCCAGGCTTTAGATTTGGCCCAGCTACTAATATTCAATCAACATGCTTTATTTGCCTTGCTGACTATCTTTTAAAAGTAATATCGAGACATGATTCGGTAATTGTAGCCAAATAAGTAATGTTAATGACACCCAGTCCAAGAGATGAATGGGTCCTATTGGTTAGGAGCTCGTCATTATGTACTAATACCTATGAAAACAAAGAAGTAGTGTAGTGCAGGTAAATAGAGAATGGAAGTTTCGTAACTACATATTACACCGGTTGTAAAATAGGCAGATCTCACATGTACAGTTTGCTTGAAAAACTTTCCAGCTGCTTTGTCTAACTTAGCAAATTGATTGACAGCGACTTCTACCTTGCGTAGCCGAAATGGAGAGGTGGTGTAGAATGGAGAGGTGGTGAAGCTTTATTGACAGCAGAGGTACATCACTGACTATCCCAGACAATGATACTATGCCCTAAAGAATTGCCTGCACTTTTTGCAGTTAAAATTGCGTAGCAGAAATGGAGAGGTGGTTTAGAATGGACAGGTGGTGTAGCTTTCTTGACAGCAGAGGAACATCACTGACTATCCCAGACAATATTTCTATGCCCCAAAGAATTGCCTGCACTTTTTGCAGTTAAAATTGCATAGCAGAAATTGAGAGGTAGTGTAGAATGGAGAGGTGGTGTAGCTTTCTTGACAGCAGAGGTACGTCACTGACTATCACAGACACTCCTACTATGCCCCAAAAAATTGCCTGCACTTTTTGCAGTTAAAATTGTGTAGCAGAAATGGAGAGGTGGTGTAGAGTGGAGAAGTGGTGTAGCTTTCTTGACAGCAGAGGTACGTCACTGACTTTCACAGACACTCCTACTATTCCCCAAAGAATTGCCTGTACTTTTTGCCGTTAAAATTACATAGCAGAAATGGAGAGATTGTGTAGAATGGAGAGGTGGTGTAGCTTTCTTGACAGCAGAGGAACGTCACTGACTATCACACACACTGATACTATGCCCCAAGGAATTGCCTGAGCTGATTTAGAGAGACGCTGTGAAAAACCCTTGCACATCGCTGGCACAGACCTGCCTAGCAAAAATGGCTATGAACTGCTCTAATCTAGCCCTGAAAAGGGCTGAAATAAAAACTAGTCCCTACTCCCTAAACCGATGTCTCGTTTTCACTTCATAGCGCCCACAGCAGCAGTGTGAGTGGTGACTGTCACACACCCGCAGCACTGAGATAATGGCAGTGATGGGGAAAATGGCCGGGTCTTATAGGGCAAGGACATGTGACATGCACAGACAATGAAACATGCCCTTGCTTGTCTGGCAAAAATCCACTTTGCTGTGTATGTCTTTGATTGGCTGACAGCCTGGCCTGCACCACTGTACGCGCGGTTAGGAAAAAAAAATGGCGATCACCATTCTTTCAGCACTCAGCAGCACTGATCTAAACCCCGTCCCCCCTGCACACTATACGCTGAATTTTGATAATATCATTAGTAACAGTGACTGACAGTATTACAGTGAAAAGCCAGCTAGTAACTAGCTACGCTTTTAGTGATCGAACCGTTATCGAACGGTAACTCGAGCGGTCGAACTAGAAGCAAACTGTTCGAGTTCATTGAACGACTCGAACATCGCCCAAAAGAACTCGAATTTGAAATTGGCGAATGGTTCGCTTCGAACACCGCTCATCTCTATTCCTAACACACCTAGACACCTCGTCACTGCCTGAGAAACCTGTTACACCTCAAAGATAGAAATAAGGAATCCTAATTTGCCTCGGAGCAGTCCCCAAAGAAATAGCAACCCCCCAACATGCAACAACGGTGATGTAAGAAACCACAATACACAGATATTAAATATAGATTAGCAAAGGTGAAGCCCAACTTACTAGATACGACAGGACAGATAACTGATTGCGGCCAGCAAAAAACACTAAACTCCTGATAGGAAAAAAATACTGAGACCACACGGGCTCTCCCCCACTATATCAGGTAGTGCCAGACACGTCAGACAGAACTGCAGATATAATGGGAAGGAACGAAATCACAGAACAAATAATATTCAAGTGCAACTATTCCAAACATGAACAGGGAGCAATCTCCCTTTCTTACTGGAAGAACTGCCCTGCTCACAGAAGCAGAAAGACAGATTCTCACATACAAAAAACCAAACACAGAACCAAATAGAATAAGCACAAAAAACCTTAAGTGCAATTTCAGCAATTAAGCACAGAAACCAGCAAACTTATCTGGAGTAGATTCAGGCACAGAAGAAATAGGAGAATCTGAAGGGAAAACTCCCAGTCCTCTTCAGACACAGGCAGGAAGCACCATCACCAGCAGCCACCAGGCAGAAGATGCTCTCCTAAATACACTAGGATGATTTGCAATAGGATTTCCTGGATTCCAAATTAACTCCAACACCTGTCTGTCACAGATTCAGTCTCAGCCTCATTACCATTCCTGGCCACCAGAGGGATCTCCACACCAGCACCCACTCGGATGACATTCACAACAGTCTTCCAGGGTTTTATTACAGTCCCTCCTTCTAATTTTTGGCAGCCCTACTGCTTAATAATGGGAAAAAATCGTATTGAGCCCCACTTCTACTTGACTTCCATGGTGTATACTTAATAATGGGAACAAATTGTATTCCAAAGCCCTCATCCATGTATCTTACAAGGTGTATTGCAGTCCCTCTTTTACGAATCGGTGCTGCCGTAGTCGCAAGCAATCTTCTGCGGTTCCTGCTACGCCCAGGCGCTGGCTGCAATTTTTGGCCATGCTTGGGTCGTCCAGCTAGCTGCTTTTTCTTCAACGTCTAAGCGTGGAGAAGCGGCTAGGGTGCATGCGTGTGCCGATTTGCCCCAGCCAGAGCCGATGTCCAGTGTTTTGCCTAGTGAACATGCTCAGCCTAATAGTGCCATTTCTGAAGCTAAGTCGTCAGTTCAGGCTACTGAGCATGCTCTCACACTTAGTGTGAAAAGCCTCTTTGCTCAGGTACTTGGACTTCATTCTATGTCCAAGTCCTGTGTTGTGCCTACTGAGCATGCTCAGTCTGTTTTCTTAGACCAAGTCTGTTATTAAGGCTACTAAGCATGCTCAGGTTCTTAGTGCATCAGAGGCTAAGTCCGGTAAGGACTTCACTGGCCATGTCCGTGAGGTGGCAGGCCCTGATAGGCTGGATAGCGTCAGGTGTCCTGATGATGTGGCCACTCCGGACTGGCTCGCAGAGGCCCACCCATATGACCTGGCACCCCATCATTGGTTATGAGACGATGACTGGTAGGGTGTTTGGGGCGGTGCTGCCATTGTGTCATCAGTGACGTGGTGATCCGGATAGGCCACTGGTGACGTCACTGATGATGTGGCACTCCACTATTGGCCCCTGGAGGCACCATTGTGGCTCACACTGGGTTTAGGGTGGACCTTAGGTGTCAAAATGGCTTAGAGACTGCACCATGGTGTGCAGTCTTCATTCTCCTCACATGTTCGAGCCACATTGCGGCAACCTCCACTAGTTCTGGAAGCGGTAGGTAGGGTTAGCCATCCGGTGCCTGTCATGTCAATATTTTGTGACTCGGCACGATAGTGTCAGGCACCATGCTTCTCTTCCTATCGCTTCAGTCCTGTTGTAGCAGCCCAGTAAGTTAACTGGGCTGTGACTGCTACGCCGACTGTCCCGGTGTGCCCTCTATGCACACGGAGAGTGTACCCCAGGACCCCTGTGTTGCTAACAGGGGAGTTCCTGGTTTGGGTGTGTGGACCCTGTGGTGTGAATAGGGTTCACAATATTCCTGGTCCAAGTGATGTTCAATTTGGATCAGGCTCATAATATTTTGGAACCACCAAGCTCTGTATTATCCGCCTGACCTATGGGTTGCCAGCAGCTCCTTTACTATCTTTGAGCACGGTGGAACCTGACTGGCGATTGGAATATTCACCAACTTTATTCTAATCCGCTAGTCCCCCCGTAACATTAAGACTGCGCCAGGGTCTGGCTGGCATGGCGGATATACAGCAGCTACGTCAGTTCATACAGCAGCTTGTGACCAGAGTTAGGTCTCTGAAGCAGTCTGCTGTTGCTGCTGATATGGCTGATGCGGTGGCTCAGGCAGCCGCAATGGTGTCTGCCACCAAGCCCACTCCAACAATCCCTCACCTCTTGCTACCCAATAAGTTTCCTGTGGACAGCAAGGCATGTAGGAGATTCATTAACCAGTGATCGATCCATCTGGAGCTGCTGACTGCATGGTTCCCTACAGAGAGATCGAAGGTGGGGTTTATCATCTCCTTGCTCACAGAGCACTGGAGTGGGCTACACATTTGTGGGAAAGGAACGACCCCGTAGTTCAGGACTCCACTGAGTTCTTGGAATCCATGTGGCAAGTGTTTCTGGGGCCTGAGGTCGCTCATGACTCAGGACTTCAGCTGCTGACTTTGGAGCAGGGGTGTACCTCTTCGAGTCAGTATGCTGTGAGGTTCAGGATGCTTGCTGCAGAATTAAGGTGGCCAGATAAAACCATGATTCCACTTTTTTGGAAGGGGTTGGCCTTGCATGTCAATGTCGCCTTAGCGTCCCGCGAGGTACCAACCTCACTTGAGGGTCCTATGAAACTGGCTACCCATATTGACCTGTGAAACTCCACATGCCAACTGGAGTGCGGGTCAGACAGTCATTGAGCCACTGTGGTGGTCTCTCCCACTGCACCTCCCTTAGAGGATGCCCCTGTCCCTATGGACATCTTTAGGGTTGGTGTTGCTAGGTCATCAAGTTGCAAGGGTCCTACCTGTTTCGCTTATGGGCGGTTTGGTCATTATGCCAACCATTGCCCAAAGCGTCAGGCTAAGCAATCACGATTGTTGACCATCTATGCTAGTGGCAGACTGGACCAGGCGTCATCCATTAGGGTGACGTTTCCAGTGTCCGTGTCGTTCAAGGGGGCTACCTGGTCCACAAAGGCTCGTCAGGACACAGGGGCTGGGGATAATTTTATCTTTCCTCTTTTTCCCAGTGGAATGCCATCCCACTGGTGCAAATGCCAAGGCCAGTGAGAGTCCTTGTGGTAAATGGGTCCTTTTTACCTAAGGTAATTCCCCACAGGATGGTGCCCGTTACCCTTGCCATGTCATCTAGGCATACGGAGACCATTTATTTTCTGGTTCTCCCTAAGGGAGCAGATGATATTCTGCCGGGCATGCCTGGGCTGAAGCGGCATTCCCCACATATCGAGTGGTCATCAGGGGAGATGCGGTGGAGAGAGTTTTGTTGCTCCCACTGCATATCTCTATCTCTTGCCCGTCGCACAGTGGTACCTGTGAAGACTATGAACCATCCGAGTGGGGGGGCCCTCTGGGGGGGTAACGTTACAAATTGGCGCATGCGCATGAAAATTTGCCTCATCCAGTGCTGATGTCCAGTATTTCGCCTAGTGAGCATGCTCAGCCTCATAGTGCCATTTGTGAGGCTAAGTCCTCAGTTAAGGCTACTAAGCATGCACCCACACTTAGTGTGAAAAACCTCTTTGCTCAGGTACTTAAATTTTGTTCTGTGTCCATGACCTGTGTTGTGCCTACTGAGCATGCTTAGGCTGATAGTCTGATTTCTGAGACTAAAGGGGGCTTTACACACAGTGACATCGCTAGCGATGTCGCTCGTGAAAGCACCCACCCCCGTCGTTTGTGAAGGGCAAATTGCTGCCAGTGGCACACAATATCGCTGGGAGCCGTCACACATACTTACCTTCCTAGCGATGTCGCTGTGATGCCGCACGAACCGCCCCCCTAGAAAAGAGGCTGTTCGCTGGCCGGCAAACAGCCTCTTTTCTAAGGGGGCGCTTCATGCGGCGTCACAGCGACGTCACATGGCAGGCATCCAATAGAAGCAGAGGGGCGGAGAGCAGCCACAGAAAGTCACGCCCACCTCGTTGCCGGCAGGACGCAGGTACGGTGTTGTTCGTCGTAACTGGGGTGTCACACGTAGCGATGTGTGCTGCCTCAGGAACGATGAACAACCTGCGTCCTGCACGAGCAAGGACATTTGGGAAATGAATGACGTGTCAATAATCAATGATTTGGTGAGTATTTTACATAGTTAGCGGTCACTCGTACGTGTCACACGAAACAATGTCGCTAGCGAGGCCGGATGTGCGTCACGAATTCCATGACCCAAACGACATCTTGTTAGCAATATCGTTGTGTGTAACGGGGCCTTTAGTCTGTTGTTCAGGCTACTGAGCAAGCATCAGAGACTAAGTCCGCTAAGGACTTCACTGGGCATGTCCGTGAAGTGGCAGGCCCTGATAGGCTGGATAGCGTCAGGTGTCCTGATGATGTGGCCACTCCGGACTGGCTTGCGGAGACTTGCCTTTATGACCTGGCACCCCGTCATTGGTCATGAAACGATGACTGGTAGGGTATTTGGGGCGGTGCTGCCATTGTGTCATTAGTGACGTGGCGGTTCCGCATAGACTGCTGGTGATGTCACTGATGATGTGGCACTCCGCTATTGGCTCTTGGACCCTAGGTGATAAAAGGGCTTGAAGACTGCGCCACCATTTTGTGCAGTCTTTATTATCCCTACATGTTCTTACATGATAGAGCCACATTGCGGCAACACCCACTAGTTCTGGAAGTGGTATGTAGGGTTAGGTGTCCGGTGCCTGTCACGCCACGACTTCATGACTCAGCATGTTAGGGTCAGGTGCCGCGCTTCCCCTCCTGTCGCTCCACTGCTTAGTAGTTAAATGGGCTGCGGCTGCTGCGCTGACTGTCCCGGTGTGCCCCCAACTCACATGGACAGTTTACCCCTGGACCCCTATGGGGCTAACAGGAGACTTCCTTGTTTGGGTGTATGGACCCTGTGGTGTGAATACGGTTCACAATAGTCCTGGTCCAAGTGACATTCAATTTGGATCAGGCTCATATTATTTTGCAGCCACCAAGCTCTGTATTATCCGCCTGACTTACGAGTTGCCAGCAGCTCCTTTACCATCTTGGAGCATGGTGGACCCCGACTGGTGATTGGGTTATTCACCACCTTTATTCTAATCTGCCAGTCCCTCCATAACACCCTCCTTCTAATTTTTGGCAGCTCTTGCAGCACTACTACAGTATAGGTGAATTGATGAACATGTAGTAAATGCCTGACCGAATATGGTCCATTGGCATTGGGAGCAGCAGAACAATGTAGAAGACAGTCAATGGACACTCAGGAAGGCAGACAGATGGTTTGGCTGATTTAATCATGGGAATCAGCTATCAGTGCATGAAAGTCTGCACTGATCCATGCTTGATTCATTTTGACAAATGTTAGGCTTTTCCTGCTTGTGGCAGATAACTTGGATAACCTGATCCACTTTGCTGTGGCAAATCCATTAACTTCACTGATTATCCTTTCTGAAATCACAAAGGAGGCTGGACAAAATAGTATGGTTATAGCAAACAGGGCCAATTCTTTCCACATGGTTAAATTTGTTGACCCAGAAATCCATGGGATCAAGGAGCAGAGTATCTGCTAGAGAACAGAAACAGTCTTGGGCTATGTGTCCACGTTGCTTTTTACCTGCTTTTTTGCTGCTTTTTCAACTGCAGCGTTTAATGCCAAAATGGATGTGTTCTGCTCTTCAAGCTTAGTCTGTGGGAATTTTGGTTTCTAAACCCCACTATGCAGTTCAAACTGCAGCCTTTTTGTGGCAGAAATTTGGGCAACCCAACCCAAATTCCCACAGACTAAGGCCCCTTTCACACGTCAGTGATTCTGGTACGTTTGTGCTTTTTTTTAAACGTACCAGAATCACTGACATACGCAGACTCATTATAAGGAATGAAGTATAGAAGTGCGGCACTCCTGCTATAATAAGGTGCCTGAATAGGGTCCAACCCCGTATCAATAATATATCAAAATTCGGCACTCAAGTTGAAATAAATTGTTTTTTTTATTTTTCAATTTGTCAAGCAATTTTGTGTTATCAAAATAAATTGTTTTTTTTTATTTTTCAATTTGTCAAGCAATTTTGTGTTATCAAAAAACGTTTTCGGTCACACGACCTTCATCAATTTTATTAACACTACAAAAAAGAAAAAAATAAACATATAAACAAATCTTTCGGCATGAAAATCATTAACATGCAATATACATAAATTGAAAGACGTGTCCTCAATTAATACAAAAAGGATCTCTTTGTCAATCAAAAATGTCAAATATACATCATGTACTAATGGAACAACAGAGAAAACAGGATATCAGAAAAAATACATTGTCACTGGACTATGAAGCATGAATCTACATTCAAAAAACACGGAAATCTGTTTCCTATAAAAAAAGGAAACAATAAGTAGGTAAACAAAAAGGTAGGTAAATAAAATAAATGTCATCAAGACTGGAACTAACAGGTTAAATTTCAATAATGCCTGGATTAGAAATGTAGTAAAGTTCTTAAACTTACCAAAGCTTGTAGGATAATGTGAATAAATACTGTCAGTTTAAAGATAAGAAGCTGCCTCTCCGGGTCCGTAATGCATGTGACCTGCCTGTGGGATGCCTGAGTTTAAATAGACCGCTTGATGGAATAATAGGCGTGTAATTAAAGTATATCGTAACATCACTTCCGGTATTAGAAGCGGAAGTGACGATCCTGGATGGCACTACGTACTCAGGCTCGGTTGGCAGGCCCACGCCTGCGCAAAAGTAGTCAGCGCCCGCTCAAGTGGAAATTGGAAGTATAATGCATGTTTGATAGCGTAACGTCACTTCCGGTAGCATGAACGGAAGTGGCGTCCGTGGATGGCACTATGTAAAAGGATTTGGTTGGCAAATCCATGCATATATAGAGACTTTAAATGCTTATATGTGTATAAAGGGAGAATGGCGCTGCTAATGCTTAAAGTGAAGCACAGGACCCGTTTAAACTAGGGGTTTATTGTTTCTACCACATAAAGGGATAGGATAAAGGAAGGGAATAATGGGAACAGGTAAGGAGGGAAACGGGAATAGGTGTTCTTTATCAGTGCACACGGCAAAATATGATCATAAATAGAAGTGAAACAGAAAAATGTATATAAGAAATATATAGAAAGGAAGAGGGAAAGAGAGAAAACATAAATAAGAAAAGTGAAAATAGAAATAAAGAAAATAAGTAAAAATAAAATAAAATAAAATAAGAGAGTTAGAAATAAAAAATAAAAAATAAAAAATAAAAATAAAAAATAAATAATAAAAGATAAAAAATAAAAAAAAATTTAAATATAAAAATTAAATGAGATATTAGTAATAATTAAAATAAAAAGTGAGGGATATTTAGGAAAAGAGGGAAGGGGAAGAGGTAATAAGGAATACCTATACGGTTCGACCATCTTCCATACTGGATCAGGAAAGAAGAAAAAAATAAAAAACACTAATGAATAACCAGAATCAAGATTAAAAAAATTCACATGAAGCTTGAAGTATCAAAGTCTCGATTAAGACCCCTTGGCTCTAAAGTTTGGAGTGTAAAAATCCAATAGGCTTCCCTTTGTTTCAAGGTTTTGATCCTGTCACCCCCTCTTCTAGGTGGAAAATTTGTTCTAAGATTTGGAATCGCAATTGGCTAACCCTGTGACCTTGTTTGTGAAAATGGAACGGAATTGGTAATGTCAGTTTCTCACACCTAATAGTGGACTTATGTTGTGAAATGCGATCCTTAATTTGTTGTGTTGTTTCTCCTACATACAAAAGTCCGCATGGACATTTTATGACATAAACTACAAACGAGGTTTCACAGGTGAAAAAGCTTCTTATGGGGTAGCCCCGACCAGTATAGGGATGTAGAACCTTATCTCCCTTTTGTACATTACTGCATTGTGGCCAACTCAAGCAGGGAAATGTCCCTCGTCTTGGAGTGAGTAAATGAGTCTGTACTGGGCCGGTCAACTTAGAACCCAAATCAGCCCTGACCAACTTATTACCCAAATTAGAAGGGCGCCTAAAACATGGAAGAAAGGGGGTTTTAAATTCCTCCACCTCTGGATAGCCTTTATGTAAGATATTCCAATGGCTTCTAATGAATTTATGTATCTTGTAAGAAAACGGATGATATGTGTGTACAAATGCTAGACGATTTCTTTTAGTTTTGTCGAGTAATGATGTTTGAGTAGTTACATCACTGTTCAGTACCCCCTTGGGATAGCCTCTTGCTAAGAACTTGGATTCCATTTCTTGCAATCTACTGTTTTTAGTATCAAGTTGGCTGACAATCCTATGTACTCTTAAAAATTGTGACTTAGGAATGGAGTTCCTTGTTGCTTTAGGATGACAGCTATCATATAAAAGTAGATTATTCCTATCTGTAGGCTTTACAAATAAATCAGTTTGTAAGTAACCTCTGCTGTCCTTAATGATAGTTGTATCTAGATAATTTATCTGATGTAAATGATATTGCATAACAAATTGAAGTTCGGACCATATACCATTGATGTACTGATGAAACTCCATGAGAGAGTCCAATGAGCCCCCCCATATGTAAAATATGTCGTCAATGTATCTTTTCCAACAAACACAGTGTTCTCGAAACCCTTGATGTGTATATATAAATTTTTCTTCAAAAAATGACATATAAGCATTAGCGTAGGGGGGTGCTACATTGGACCCCATCGCGGTACCTTGTTTTTGAATATAGTAAGTGTCCTGGAACAGAAAGAAGTTTTCAGTCAAAACAATATCCAAGAAATCCAAACAACACTCACATACATTAACAGGAAAGTTATTTTTTAACAATAAGTCATGTACTGCTGTCTTGCCTCTACTATGAGTAATAGAGGTATACAGGCTCGTCACGTCCCAAGTGACTAATAAAGCATTGGATGGAATATTGCCCAAATTTTTAAGTACTTGCAAAAAATGGTTGGTATCTAGGAGAAAGGATAATGTAGTTTTAATTAATGGAGTTAATATTCTCTCAAGAAGAATCGCCAGAGGTGACAAAATAGAATCCGTGCCCGCCGCTATCGGTCTCCCAGGGGGATTGACTAGCGTCTTGTGAATTTTGGGCAACACATAAAAAACAGGAACAGTAGGATTTTGTTTTTGTAAAAAATCAAAAGTTTTTTTATCAATGATACCCTTCTGTAGATAGTGGTTGGTAACGGTTCTAATTCTGTCACCAATTCTAGCTGTTGGATTGTGAGATAAGACCCCATAAACCTCATTAACACCTAATTGTCTATCTATCTCCTGTAGATAAGTATGTCAGTCCATAACTACTAGTGCCCCACCTTTGTCCGCCTGTTTGATAATAACATCCTTATCTTCTATTAGTGATGTTAAAGCTATCTGATCCTTGGCAGAGAAATTGGAGGGACAATGTAGTGATTTACTGGATAGCTCTCTAAAAAAATGATGCTACATCCTTCTCCAGTAGGCCTATAAAGGTCTCTACTGAAGGGTTATTCTTAGGGGGCATAAATGTGCTCTTAGTTTTGAGTCCTAGATCCTTAATATTAATAGGAGTCATCATTGTAGGAGGTTCTAGTGGTCGTAGACCAGTGATGGGGGTTGATGAAAAGTGTGCCTTGATACGTAAATTGCGGTATAACCTTAATAGATCCATTTGTAACTGGAAACAATTGAAATTATATGATGGACAAAAGGAAAGACCCTTTTGGAGAAGATTAACTTGGTCATGAGATAAATTTTTTGAGGAGATATTAACTACAATTGATTCCGACGTACCTGAGATCTGGTTACGATTGTGGATCTGATTAAGTCGGCGGCATTGTCCCCCCCGCCTTGGTTGCCTTTTTGGCCTCTTTGATTTCTCTGACCTAAAAAATGAGTAGGTCTTGGTCGTCGGATATGAGAGAATTCTGTGCTCCCGGACAATCCGATGTGCTCCCTTTTCTACGGACCCGAACAACTCTAAGAAATGTAGATGATGCACAAAAAAGAGCATGCTTGAATGGATCTCAAGTGCTCCAACAAGTGCCCTCTCCTCCACCTCAACTACAACAAAAAAAAACAGTCCTCTGAGTTGTCATCCCAATCACAATTGCTTTCTCCCAGCTCTCAAGTCTCCACCCGCCCTGCACAGTATGGTGTACCAGAGCTGGCTGAGTCTGCAGAGCTGTTCAGTCACACTATAGCCTGTGAATCAGAGGTCTGCTCCCAAGCTACAGTGAGTACAGACCAGGAAATGGTCTGCAGTGTTGCCCAGAACCTTTGTGACTCAGATTCAGGCCCTGATGACCAACTTTCTGAGCATAATGTAGACCCTCATTCCCAAACTCTAACACCTGTTGGTGGAGACAATGAGGAACATACTGATGACGATGAGACGCAGATACCAGATTGGGATGACAACTTAAATATTCGGTCAGGGCAGGAAGAGGCTAGGTCTGAGGGCGAGGGAAGTGCAAACACAACACTTGATGATGAAGTTCTAGATCCCACTTACTGTCAACCCACAATCAGGCACTTGAAGAGGTCAACAGAGGCGGCGGAGAAGGATGCAACTGATGACGAAGTTACCTTGCGCCTTCCTGGACAGAGGAGTAGTACTGGTAGCACGTCTACAACTGCATCCTCAGCCACAACTCTGCCTCTGAGCACAAGTCGGGGTGGCTCTGCAGGTCGCATGTCCTCTAAGCCTTGCCTAGCCTGGTCCTTTCTTGACCTTGCAAAGGATCACCCAAATCATGTGATCTGTAAAATTTGTCGGGAATCTATAAGTAGAGGCAAAAAGCTCACCAGGTTGACAACTTCTTCCATGAATCGTCACGTGAATACTAAGCATAATTCCCAGTGGGAAGCTCACTGTGCTGCAATGCGGCCTAGCGTAGTGGACCAACCATCGCCTGCCCTTTCCAGTGCATCCACGTGCTCTTCATCTTCTATTACTTGGGAGACAGGTGTCACACCTGGTTTTCCATGCACACCTTCCACCACTGTAACTGCAACAGGCAGTTTGCTTATTAGGTCGTCAGTTGGTTTGGAAGGGGAAACAAGTGCGTGTGTACAGCTCTCTCAGACATCAATAGCACCAATGTTGGTTTAAGGCAACATCATGTCTCTGCCTGCACTTTCCTCACAAACCTGTGACACTACTCACCACCGTCTACACACAGCAGCCAGATCTCTGTCCCTCAGATGTGGACAAATAAAAGGCCATTTTCTCCAACTAGAGTTGAGCCCGGTTCGTGGTTCGCGGTTTTCCAGTTCGTGGTTCAAGTGATTTTGGGGGGTTTTCTAGATCGAACTAGAACTCAAGCTTTTTGCTAAAAGCTCGACAGTTCGAGTTACGTTTGAGAACGGTTCTATCAGCCAAAAGCATGGCTTTTTACAGCTACAGTGTGCAGGGAGCCATCGCTGGCAGCCTGCGGTAAGCTGGTAACCAAAATAAACATCGGGTATCCAAGCAAAGCGCTTTTGTTAGTAACCCGATATTTACCCTGGTTAGGTGTGCAAGGAGCTGACACTTCCCCGCTCAGCTCGCTCCGCCCCCTCCTGCACGCGGCATGTACACACACACACACTCACCTGTCCCCAGCCATGCAGTCCCCGGCACTGCTGTCCTCAGCACCACATGGCCCCACTAGGCTCCGCCCACCTGGCACTCTGCGCACATGGCCCGGCTAGGCTCCGCCCACCTGACACTCTGCACACACAACCCCGCTAGGCTCCGCCCACCTCACATTTTGCACACATGGCCCGGCTAGGCTCCGCCCACTTGGCACTCTGCACACATTACCCTGCTAGGCTCCGCCCACCTGACACTCTACACACATTACCTCGCTAGGCTCTGCCCACCTGACAATCTGCAAATATGTCCCCGCTAGGCTCCGCCCACCTGGCACTCTGCAAACATTACCCTGCTAGGCTCCGCCCACCTGGCTCTCTGCACACATGGCCCCGCTAGGCTCTGCCCACCTGGCACTCTGCACACATTACCCCGCTGGGCTCCGCCCACCTGGCACTCTGCACACATTACGCCGCTGGGCTCCGCCCACCTGGCACTCTGCACACACTACCCCGCTAGGCTCCGCCCACCTGGCACTCTGCACACATGGCCCCGCTAGGCTCCGCCTACCTGGCACTCTGCACACATTACCCCGCTCGGCTCCGCCCACTTGGCATTCTGCACACAATACCCCGCTCTGCTCCGCCCACTTGGCACTCTGCACACATTACCCTGCTAGGCTCCGCCCACCTGGCACTCTCCACACATGGCCCCACTAGGCTCCGCCCACCTGGAACTCTGCACATATTACCCCGCTAGGCTCCGCCCACCTGGCACTCTGCACACATGGCCCCGCTAGGCTCTGCCCACCTGGCACTCTGCACACATTACCCTTCTAGGCTCTGCCCACCTGGCACTCTGCACACAATACCCTGCTAGGCTCCGCCCACCTGGCACTCTGCACACATGGCCTCGCTAGGCTCCGCCTACCTTACACTCTGCACACATTACTCCGCTAGGCTCCGCCCACCTGGAACTCTGCACACATTACCCCGCTAGGCTCCGCCCACCTGGAATTTTGCACACATGGCCCCACTAGGCTCCGCCCACCTGGCACTCTGACACATGGTCCTGCTAGGCTCTGCCCACCTGACACTCTGCACACATGGTTCCGCTAGGCTCCGCCCACCTGGCACTCTGCACACATTACCCCGCTAGGCTCCGCCCACCTGGCACTCTGCACACATTACCCCGCTAGGCTCCACCCACCTGGCACTCTGCACACATGGTCCCGCTAGGCTCCGCCCACCTGGCACTCTGCACACATTACCCATGAAGGCTCCGCCCACCTGGCACTCCGCACGCATTACCCCACTCAGCTTACCTGCAGTGATGAAGTCCTGCCCTCCCGACCTCAGCGCTGACACTGTCTTTCATGTCCGACGCTTCACATCTCTCACTGCGGCCCGAGACTGTCACTAGCGGTGACGTCAAAGGCTCTTGCGATACTTGGCTGTGAAGGTCATTGAACTCAGTGACAGGTCAGCTGTCAGCAGTGCAGGACATCGTCACCGCAGGTAATGTAACTCGCTCCTGACAGCAGCACTTGTCATGCCCTGCAGTGACCTCGGCTGACCTATTGATGTTAGCTCAGGTCACTGCATTGCTCTCCCAGCCAATGGGGAACATCCTGCTCTTCATTGACTGGGACAGTGTGGATCGTCATGGCAACCCCTTGGATTACAGCAGACCTGGATTTGTTTTTCTTTCTAATAAATTGGTTAAAGAGGGAATGTTTTGGGGAGTGACTCTCTGCACACATGGCGCTGCTAGGCTCCACCCACCTGGCACTCTGCACACATTACCCCGCTAGGCTCCGCCCACCTGGCACTCTGCACACATGGTCTCGCTAGGCTCCGCCCACCTGGCACTCTGCACACATGGTCCCGCTAGGCTCCGCCCACCTGGCACTCTGCACACATGGTCCCGCTCGGCTTACCTACGGTGATGAAGTCCCGACCTCAGCGCTTTCACAGTCCTCCATGGCTGCCGCTTGTCACATCACCTTCTCTCTCTTCCGACCCGAGACTGACTAGCGGTGACATCACGGGCCGCTCACGATACTTGGCTGTGAAGATGATTGAAGTCAGTGTGCAGGAGATCAACGCAGTTAATGTACCTCGCTGACAGCAGCACTTGTCATCCCCTGCAGTGACCTGGGCTGACCCATTGATGTTAGCTCAGGTCACTGCACTGCTCTACCAGCCAATGGGGAACATCCTGCTCTTCATTGACTGGGACAGTGTGGATCGTCATGGGAACCCCTTGGATTACACCAGACCTGGATTTTTTTTTCTTTCTAATAAATTGGTTAAAGAGGGAATGTATTGGGGAGTGTTTTTTCAAATAAAAATGTGTTTGTCGTCTATTTTTTTTTATTACTGACTGGGTTGGTGATGTCGGGTATCTGATAGACGCCTGACCTCACCAACCCCAGGGCTTGATGCCAGGTGACATTACACATCTGGTATTAACCCCATATATTACCCCATTTGCCACCGCACCAGGGCGCGGGATGAGCTGGGACGAAGCTCCAGGATTGGCACATCTAATGGATGCGCCACTTCTGGGACGGCTACGGCCTGCTTTTTTTAGGCTGGGAAGAGTCCAATAACCATGGACCTCCCTAGTCTGAGAATATCAGACCCCAGCTGTCCGCTTTACCTTCGCTTTACCTTGGCTGGTGTTTTTTTTTTTATTATTTATTTAATTTAAAATAACAGCGTGGGGTGCCCTCAGTTTTGGATTACCAGCCAAGGTGAAGCTGCCAGCTGTGGTCTACAGGCTGCAGTCGTCTGTTTTACCCTAGCTGGCTACAAAAATAGGGGGAACCCCACGTCATTTTTCTTTAAAATTTATTTAGTTATTTTGGTAAATACAAGGCTAAGCACCCCTTAGTGCCACATGAAAGGCACCAAAGGGTGCAAAATTACAAAATGCAGGAGAGTGGGACATTATAATGACAGAAAAGACTGATATGAAGTGTACAAGCAAAAGAAAATCACTTGAGCGCTCTACGCTATGAAAAGCAGTAGAAAATGGCACTGGAGTGAACATGTGACCGCCTCATGTAGGTTGAAGCTATGGATCCTGGGTAAATTTATGTATTTTCCCTCCTTCAGTTTTTTGGCAGTACGCCAAAAAAACGGAAGGCACACGGATGACAAACGGATGACATACGGACCGTATACGTGTACAATGCCTCGGCACCGCTCCTTACCCACTGATCCGGTCGCACCTGCCCGGCACTGCTCCTTACCCACTGATCCGGTCCACGTGTCCACCGGTCACAGCTGCCGCTCCCGCTCGTGTTCTCCTGTGTCCTGTCCCCAGTCTCATGTATCTGACTCATGCTTCTGTATAGGGTCGTGCTGCGCCCACTCACCTGGTCTTATGGGCCCAGCACTGCTGAAGCAGGATATGACATGAGGCTGTGCTGGGTATATAAGACTGGCCTTGACATGTGGGCGGGGCCTGATCAACGTGTCTTGTAAGCCTTGTCTTGAAAGCTAGGTGCTCAGGTCCCCCTTGTGCCGTGTCCTGTGATCAATACTATTGCCTGACATTCCTACCCGGCACCTGTGCCGGATTCCTGCACTGTCTCCAGGAACTCTGAAGCACCAGTGACTGTTCTACCCGTCACCTGTGGGACGCAGTCCCTGCCACGCTAGTGCTCCGGCTAACATGCACCCAGGCCTCTGGTGGGGTGCTCGGCCCAGTGGATCCACCACCCGGACCTAACAATACGGAATGGAAATGGATGCCACATGGATGCACATGAAAAAAACAGAACGTTTTTTGCATACCGCAAAAACGGATCGGTCGTCTGAATGTAGCCTTATTCTAATCTGCCGTTTATAAACAGCAGACAGAAATAAGTGAATAGCGCCCCCCAGCGTCAGAAATTCTCCGGGGTTTTAGGGGTAGCTGAGACCCTGGAGATCATGATTCAGGCCGGTTTTTCCGGTCCCCGCTCACGTGATCACCGGTATACACCGTATACCAGTGATCATGATACACTAAATGACAGCGCCGGTTAAAAAATTATTTATCTCCCATCTGGCATGAACAAACATGTCAGATGAGAGATAAATCTCCTCCCCGGTCCCCTGGTGTCGCCAAAGTGCCCCCCCGACCCCCTCCCGAAAATCCAAGATGGGCACGTGCACAACAGTGCACCGGCGGCATTCACCCTACTCCTCTGATTTCTGTCACATGTGCCATGACACATGCAACAGAAAACTCCTCCCCAGGCCCTGCCAGGTCACCCCCTATAACCCCACCGGTGTTCCCCGGAGTCCCACGGTACCTGTGCAGCGTTGATCCCCCGTGGCCCCCTCCTTCACAATAGATGCTGTTGCATGCACAGAGCAGCTGTCAGCTCAGCTTCCTGTGTTCAGACACAGTGAGTGGCAGTAACCATGCATCTGTAAGCTACTGCAATGCCCTGCTCATGAGGTAAGGAACATAGTTGATCAGGAGAGCTATACTACATTTACAAATGGAGGGATTTGCTATTTCTGTTGCCCTGCTGAACGACTACCAAACATGAGAGTCATTTATACGCCACAAGAAAACATGTCTAAATGGCGAGCTCTGTTTATTATTCATTCAGCTGGATAACTGGACTTAAAGTGGTAATCCATCTCCAAGATCCTATCCCCAATATATAGTGGGTGGAATAGCAATAATATCAGCAAATACCAATATTTGGAAATGTAGAATAGTTCTCCTGATTAGGCATGCCCTTACCTCATGAGCAGGACATTGCAGCTTTGGTAGCAACAGTTACGACATGGACTCTGCTGCTGTGGACCCGGGGAGAGTGGGTGGAGATTCATTGCATCCACACTACTCACATGGAGGGTGTGCACTCCTAGAAAATGGGGGATACGCTCCCTGAGCGTGTGCCCCCATATTCTAGATCAGTGATGGTGAACCTATGGCACACGTGCCAACAGGGGCACGCAGAGCCCATTCTGCTGGCACGCCTGCTGTCTCCTGATCCTGCTGCTTTGATCTGCTGGTACAGTCGCGCCGGCAGATCAGGTCTGTGTTGGAGCGGAGGAGACATTTCTCCTTGCTCTGACACTCCTCCTCCCCAGGCTGCAGGTGTGTTGCCTAGGAGACGGAGGAGCGTCAGTGAGCGGCGCCGGCGTAATGACGTCTTTTGGCCGCGTGGGAACTGAGGACCCAGCGGTGCACTGCGGGGTTGCGGGTGCAGGAAGGTAAGTTGTGTGTTGCTTTTTTTTTTTATAACTCGTGTGCGGATGTGCCAAGGTGGGGATGGGGGGGCCAGTGCCAGCGCCAGCATGGTGTGGGGGAGAACACACATGCCAGCATGGGGTGGGGGAGAACACACATGCCAGCATGGGGTGGGTGACAACACACATGCCAGCATGGGGTGGGGGAGAACACACATGCCAGCATGGGGTGGGGGAGAACACATATGCCAGCATGGGGTGGGGGAGAACACACATGCCAGCATGGGGTGGGGGAGGGGGAACACACATGCCAGCATGGGGTGGGGGAGGAGGAACACGCATGCCAGTATGGGGGGGGATTGCACATGCCAGCATGGGGTGGGGGAGGGGGAAGACACATGCCAGTATGGGGGGGAACGCACATGCCAGAATGGGGTGGGGGAGGGGGAAGACACATGCCAGTATGGGGGGGACGCGCACATGCCAGCATGGGGTGGGGGAGGGGGAAGACACATGCCAGCATGGGGGGGACGACACACATTCCAGCATGGGTGGGGATGACATGCATGCCAGGATGGGGAACAATGCTTGCCAGGATGGGGAACAATGCATGCCAGGATGGGGAACAATGCATGCCAGGATGGGGAAAACATGCCAGGATGGAGGAAACATGCATGCCAGGATGGGGAAAACATGCATGGCAGGATGGGGAAAACATGCATGCCAGGATGGAGGAAACATGCATGGCAGGATGGAGGAAACATACATGCCAGGATGGAGGAAACATGCATGTCAGGATGGGGAAAATATACATGCCAAGATGGAGGAAACATGCATGCCAGGATGGAGGAAACATGCATGCCAGGATGGAGAAAACATACATGTAAGGATGGAGGAAACATACATGCCAGGATGGAGGAAACATGCATGCCAAGATGGAGGAAACATGCATGGCAGGATGGGGAAACATGCATGCCAGGATGGGGAAAACATACATGCCAGGATGGGGAAAACATGCATGCCAGGATGGAGGAAACATGTATGCCAGGATGGCGAAAACATGCATGGCAGGATGGGGAAAACATGCATGCCAGGATGGAGGAAACATGCATGTCAGGATGGGGAAACATACATGCCAGGATGGAGGAAACATGCATGGCAGGATGGGGAAAACATGCATGGCCGGATGGAGGAAACATGCATGCCAGGATGGGGAAAACATGCATGCCAGGATGGAGGAAACATGCATGCCAGGATGGAGGAAACATGCATGCCAAGATGGAGGAAACATGCATGCCAGGATGGGGAAAACATACATGCAAGGATGGAGGAAACATGCATGGCAAGATGGAGGAAACATACATGCCAGGATGGGCAATACATACATGCCAGGATGGAGGAAACATGCCACGATAGGGTACATTTACCAGGAAGGGGAACATTTACCAGGAAGGGGAACATTTACCAGGAAGGGGGACATTTACCTGGATGGGTGTACATTTACCTGGATGGGGGTAAATTAACCAGGATTGGGAACATTTACCAGGATGGAGGACATTTACCAGGAATGGGGTACATGCCGGGATGGGGGAACATTTACAAGGATGGGCAATATGTCAGGATGGGGTACATTTGCCAGCATGGGGGAACATGCCAGGATGGAGGACATTTACCAGGAATGGGGTACATTTACCAGGATGGGGCCATGATGTGGACAAATATACCAGAATGTAGGAAATATATAACAGGATGGGGACATGTTTACCAGGAAGTGGCCAGGAAGGGGACAGAACTACACAATGAAACAGGAGGGGAGCAACTCATACGTCTTTATGGGATTTCAAGATGTTCAGACTTTGAAATGAAGATGTGGATTACAGGGTGAAATCTGATTGCATTCCATGCTAAAATCTCTGTCTAATATGCTGCAATTTTTTCCAGAAAGATCAATCCAACTGCTGTATCTGGAAAGGGCAGGGGCTCAGCTTCAATGTGTGGTAAGCATGCATGCGTGACGCCCCCTCCAGGCAGCTCCAAGCAGCTACTGGCTGCTAACCCCCACTGCTTGGTGTTACCTTCACTGGCAATGGAAAATCCAGGGAAGAATTTTTTTTTTTTTGCCAAAAAACTACAAAAAAAAAATACATACAAAAAAATGACGTGAGCTTCGCCATATTTTTGTATGCTAGCCAGGTATAGCAGGCAGGTACGGCTGCCCCTAACCCCCAGCTGCCTATTTGTACCCGGCTGGGAACAACAAATATAGGGAAGCCCTTTTTTTACTTAATTCATGAATTTTATGAAATAATTAAAAAAAATAAAACAACGTGAGCTTCGCCCCATTTTTGAGTCCAGTCGGGTACAGCTAGGCAGCTGGGTATTGGATCCGCAGCACAGGTTAGCCCGAGGTTTCTGGGCCCCTCTGCTGCGAATTGCAGTCCGCAGCCGCCCCAGAAAATGGCGCTCTCACAGAAGCGCCATCATCTGGCGCTGTATCCAACTCTTCCAGCAGCCCTGAAGCCGGGTGGCTTGCTGGGTAATAATGAGTTAATACTAGTTTGTTTTACTAGCTAGTATTAAGTCAGAGATTCTTAATGTCAGGCAAGTTTGACCCGGCCATTAAGAATCTCCAATAAAGGGTTAAAAAAACCACCACACAGAGAATAAACACTTTAATAGAAATAAATACACAGACACATTAGAGACTCCTTCTTTATTACCCCCTCTCAGCTCTCAACGAACCTGCTCTTCTGTCTTCTTTCTCCTTCAACACATGCAGCTCTACTACATCAGACAGCACAGCTGCATGGGAGAAAGGACTCTGTGCTCTGTGCAGAAATCACTCTGTGACAGTGACCACAGGCTCCCGGCTGTAAGCGGTGGCACGGGTTGCCATAGCAACTCTGCTCCGATCACGTGATTCCGGTGCAGCTGCATGCTGGTAGCGGGACGTCGCCGTCACCGCTACCAAGCGCGTTGCTATGGCAACGGTGATCTCCGTTATTGACCGGCTGTGTCAGCCGATCAGGAGCCGGTTTCTGTGGACGCTGGTAACTACGGTAAACATTGGG
The DNA here is from genome assembly GCF_048569485.1 of Anomaloglossus baeobatrachus. Lineage (NCBI taxonomy): Eukaryota > Metazoa > Chordata > Amphibia > Anura > Aromobatidae > Anomaloglossus > Anomaloglossus baeobatrachus. The sequence continues at coordinate 237,738,675 of NC_134354.1, forward strand.
TAACTGTTACACGTCGTGGCTCTCCTGTTGCAAGGAATGGAGCGGTCTCCCATCCCTTGCCTGCCACAAGCTCTCCTGCTCAGCATCACAGATGCTCTGGGAGGTTGCGCAGTGTGCAAAGAAGAGATGCTCAGGGAAGCAGCAAGACTTCCCATGTCTCTGCACATTGTCAAACCGAGGATCCTGCCTTTATGACCCAGAGGCAGGACGATGAGCATGTGCTCCACGTGACGTCTTCTGATTCGCTCACTGATATCACACGGCCCCATGACGAGGCTGGTGATGTACTGAATCCTTACTGGCTGGGCCAGGACGTCACGAACCCTGATTGGGTCACGCCCGTCTCACGCCCGCCCTTGGGTGGAGCTACACCTCCTTAAAAGCTCCCCCTGCCATCATGGCGGTGCGCGACCGTCTTTCTATGTTTGGATGTCTGGCAGTGTGCTGCCACGCCACTGCTCAGGCACTATTGTCTTTTGTGGGCTTTGCCCTTGCTGCTCAGGCAGCACCTAGTTTGCAGGTCTTGCCCCTGCCTTGCTGCTCCGGCAGTATCCCGTTTAGCAGGCTGTGTTCCTGTCCCAGGTGAGCTCCTCGAGTCTCTGTCGGACTCACTTGGTTTCTGAAGCACACGTGCGTGGGCACCTCTGTGCTACCCCCGTGTCATATTCCTGTGACTCCCGCTGGCACACGTGTGTAGGCACCTCTGTGCGTCCCCGTGCAACAGGTACACCGTACGAGAAGCCCCGAGCCATACAACCCTCACGGGTTAGGGCGGACCGGTGTACATAGATCGTCTGTGACGTTCCAGACGATCACTAGCAGCAACCCGCTCACTCTTTCTTGACCATAGCAGCGGTCCCTTACACCGCACAGTGGACCTTGACCGGCGGAAGCTGTCCATTTCCCATCTTGGCACGCTTCCCCGGGTCCCCCTCGTAAGATTACGGTCGCGCCAAAGGTCTGGCTATGGCGGAAGAGCAGCAGCAGTTGCTGCGTTATGTGCAGCAGTTGGAGTCACGATTGGCAGCAGTGGAGCGGTCTTCCCCCGGTAGGGCTGCTCTAGCGACAGTCGCCACCCAGGCGGCTACTCAGGCTGTGGAATTGTGCGGAAGGTCGCCTCGCCTTGCGCTCCCAGAGCGCTTCAGCGGAGAGGGCTCTGAGTGCCGTGGTTTCATAAACCAGGTTACCACCTACTTGGAGTTGTCCGCGACTGATTACGCTACTGAGAAGGCGAAGGTAGCCTTCGTCCAGTCCCTGCTCACAGGGAAAGCGCTAAAATGGTCCACGCCATTGTGGGAGCGTGGAGATCGGGTGGTGAATCACCTTCCAGTTTATCTTGAGGCCATGAGAAAGGTGTTCCTCGGGCCTCAAGTCACCCACGACTCTGCGCTGCGGCTCCTACGCCTTCGGCAGAGGTCCACTTCAGTCGGGGACTTTGCGGTGCAATTCAGGACACTCGCCGCAGAGCTGGACTGGCCAGATAAAGTCCTGGTCCCTGTGTTCTGGGAGGGTCTGGCAGGGTTCGTCAAAGACGCGCTGGCCACGCGTGACGTGCCGACCACCTTAGAGTCCTTGATTCGGCTTGCCTCTCGCATAGACATCCGCCACGCGGAGCGGGGGCTCGAGGTCTCTTCGGCACCCACGTCTACCTGGCCTACAGAGCCTCTGACTCCTCTTCTCCACCAGACAGGTCTCCCAGCCAGTCCTGTTGACGACTCCGTGGAGTCAATGGAAGTGTCCAAAGTGGTTTCCTCTACCACAGGTTCTCGGCCTTCGGTCGTTTGCTTTGCCTGTGGGCAGAGGGGACATATAGCTACCCGATGTTCGAAACCATCGGAAAAAAGACAGCGTCTAGTTTCCATCAAAGGGGGGATCCTAGACGCTGCCTCTCCTTCTAGGTTAACCATCAGCGCCCAGTTGCAGTTCGGCACCACTGTCTTCTCTGCCCAGGCTTGCTTGGACTCCGGCGCTGACGGCAATTTCATTTCGGCATCCCTGGCAACTAGGTACTCTGTCCCCCTGGTCCTGTTGCCTAAACCAATTAGTATCCGGGTAGTCAACGGGTCCCTCCTTGTTAATCCCATTACCCAGATCACCGTCCCTCTCAGGATGGATGTACAACCAGACCACCATGAGCAGGTGTCCTTCTGGTGCTTCCAGAAGGGGCGGATGAGATCCTACTGGGACTCCCCTGGTTGAAACGGCATGCTCCGATACTCAATTGGGCAACAGGGGAGATCTCGTCCTGGGCAGGGTCATGTAGGGAGCACCTCGGGACCACCAGGTCACCCACTACCCTAGACCAGGTGCCACCTGGCCAGACTCTCGTTCCCCCTGGGCTACGGAACGATATGCTGTCCTGGGACCATACCTCCAAGGTCGGGGACTCCTTCTGGGCCAAAAGGACCAGAGTCCTAGAGGCCAGGCATGATTGGTGGCCGACGGCCGACTCCTCGTCCGACGACCCTGAAGTAGCGAGGCTGGTAAAAACTAAAGTTGTACAGGGCAAGAGGTACTTCCTCGTGGAGTGGGTCGGTCGTGGACCGAAGCATAGGTCCTGGGAATTGGAGGGTAATGTCCATGCCCCGGGTTTGGTGGCAGCCTTCAAGCGCAAGCGGGAGGGGGGCCCTAGACGGGGGGGTAATGTTACACATCGTGGCTCTCCTGTTGCAAGGAATGGAGCGGTCTCCCATCCCTTGCCTGCCACAAGCTCTCCTGCTCAGCATCACAGATGCTCTGAGAGGTTGCGCAGTGTGCAAAGAAGAGATGCTCAGGGAAGCAGCAAGACTTCCCATGTCTCTGCACATTGTCAAACCGAGGATCCCGCCTTTATGACCCAGAGGCAGGAAGATGAGCATGTGCTCCACATGACGTCTTCTGATTCGCTCACTGATATCACACGGCCCCATGACGAGGCTGGTGATGTACTGAATCCTGACTGGCTGGGCCAGGACGTCACGAACCCTGATTGGGTCACGCCCGTCTCGCGCCCGCCCTTGGGTGGAGCTACACCTCTTTAAAAGCTCCCCCTGCCATCATGGCGGTGCGCGACCGTCCTTTTATGTTTGGATGTCTGGCAGCGTGCTGCCACGCCACTGCTCAGGCACTATTGTCTTTTGTGGACTTTGCCCTTGCTGCTCAGGCAGCACCTAGTTTGCAGGTCTTGCCCCTGCCTTGCTGCTCCGGCAGTATCCCGTTTAGCAGGCTGTGTTCCTGTCCCAGGTGAGCTCCTCGAGTCTCTGTCGGACTCACTTGGTTTCTGAAGCACACGTGCGTGGGCACCTCTGTGCTACCCCCGTGTCATATTCCTGTGACTCCCGCTGGCACACGTGTGTAGGCACCTCTGTGCGTCCCTGTGCAACAGGTACACCGTACAAGAAGCCCCGAGCCATACAACCCTCACGGGTTAGGGCGGACCGGTGTACATAGATCGTCTGTGACGTTCGAGACGATCACTAGCAGCAACCCGCTCACTCTTTCCTGACCATAGCAGCGGTCCCTTACACCGCACAGTGGACCTTGACCGGCGGAAGCTGTCCATTTCCCATCTTGGCACGCTTCCCCGGGTCCCCCTCGTAACAGTAACCAAGAAGCCCTTTCCTTGGTTACCCGATATTTACCTTCATTACCAGCATCCGCCGCTCTCACGCTGCCAGTGCCGGCTCCCTGCACACATAGCCAGACTACACATCAGGTAATTAACCCGATGTGTACTCTGGCTAGGAGTGCAGGGAGCCAGCGCTAAATGGTGTGCGCTGGTAACCAAGGTAAATATCGGGTTGGTTACCTGATATTTACCTTAGTTACCAGGCGCAGCATCGCTTCCATGCGTGCTGCTGGCTGGTCACTAGTTGCTGGTGAGATCTGCCTGTTTGACAGCTCACCAGCAACCCGTGTAGTGACGCTCCAGCGATCCCTGCCAGGTCAGGTTGCTGGTGGGATCACTGGAGTGTCGCTTAGTGTGACGGTACCTTAAGGGAACAGGAAAGCAGAGCGGGGAGTCGACCGTGTGCTAGAGCATGTCGCTGGTACATGGCGATACACAAACGTGCACCGTGTAACAGAGAGATGCAATGACAGGTCCTAGCATGACGCGTCATAGTCATGTGACCAGTCTGTAGCCAATGAGATAATAAACACGTGACTGGTCACATGGCTATTTTGACGTCACTATAGGTCCTGCATCACTGCTGATTTTCCTGGAGGATGCAGTGATTACCGATGGAAAAGCTGCAGGAGACAGAGTGCAGGACGCATCCCGGGGACAGGTAAGTGTTATGGCAATGTTTATTAACTGCATGTGTACATTTATAATGCGTTTTTATGTGATTGTGATTGCCTCCTATTTTTTCCTATGGGTTTGAGTGGTTCGCCGAACCGGTTCGCTGAACCGAACTCGAACCAGACCTCGGTACAGCAAACCGAGCTTGAGCCGAACCGCGACCGGTTCGCTCATCTCTACCTCCGACTATGACAAAGTTAAGAGGTTGACTTTATCCCTCTGTAAGCTCTTGGCTACGAAAATACTGCCTTTCCGCCTGGTGGACACAGAGGATTTTTGAGACCTTATGTCCGTCGCAGTGCCCCAGTACCAGATGCCCAGTCGCCACTATTTCTCCAAGAAATGTGTGCCTGCGCTACACCAGCATGTCGCACACAACATCACCGCTTCCTTGAGAAACTCTGTGTGTGAACGGGTGCATTTCACCACCAATACTTGGACCAGTAAGCATGGACAGGGGCGTTACATGTCGCTGACTGGGCACTGGGTAACTATGGTGATGGATGGAGAAGGGTCTGCTGAACAAGTCTTGCCATCCCCACGAATTGTAGGTCAATCCTCTGCATGTATAAGTTCCTTCAACGCTTCTGCCTCCTCAACCCCCTCTGGGTCCTCCACCTCCACCCCAAGCCTGCCTGGTCAGGGCACCAGCGTTGTAACTGCGCACAAGGAATCACGCACACCTTCTTACTATGCTGGCAGCAGAGCGCAACAGCATCAGGTGGTCTTTAGCTTGAAATGTCTTGGAAATAAGAGTTACACAGCGGCTGAGTTGTGGGCAGCTCTGCTGTCCGAGTTTCATAAATGGTTGTCTCCACTCAACCTGTAGCCAGGTAAGGCCATGTGCGACAATGCTGCAAACCTGGGTGCGGCCCTTGGCCTGGGCAAGGTGACACACGTGCCTTGTATGGCTCATGTGTTGAACCTTGTTGTCCAGTTATATTTAACACACTATCCCGGCCTAGATGGCCTTCTGAGCACGAAAACTGTCTGCTTACTTCCGCCGTTCAACCGCCGCAGTTGAGCGACTTGCATCGCTCCAGAAGTCTTTCGGCCTGCCGGTTTATCACCTGAAATGCGATGTGCCGACACGCTGGAATTCGACTCTCCACATGTTACAGCGACTGTGGCAGCACCGACGAGAACTAATGCAATACGTCATGACATATAGCCTGGGCCAACGAGATGCAGAAGTGGGGCAGATCACCCTGATGGAGTGGTCTCAGATCAAGGACCTATGTACCCTTCTGCACAGTTTCGACATGGTGACGAATATGTTTAGCGCTGACAATGCCATTATCAGCATGACAATTACAGTCATTTTCATGCTGGAGCACACGTTAAACACTATTCGTAGTCAGGGGGTGGTTCAACAGGAAGGGGAGGAAGTACATGAGGATTCATATGCGCAAGGGATAACAACATCACCAAGGTCCAGACGTTCATCATCACTAAGGCGGCTGGCATTGGACGGTGGGGGAGAAGGATTATCAAGGGCGCATGGTAGCAGGCAAAATGTTGAGGAAGGTGCAGGAGAACATGAAGAAATGGAGGACGAACTGTCCATGGACATGGACGACTCAGCAGATGAGGGAGACCTTGGTCCCATTTCAGTTGAAAGAGGTTGGGGGGAGATGTCAGAGGAAGAAAGAACGGTTATCACCTCTATGCCACAAACACAGCAAGGACTTGGTCCGAATGGATGCGCAAGACACATGAGCACCTTCTTGCTTCACTACCTACAACATGACCCTCTGATTGTCAAAATTAGAAGTGATGATGACTACTGGGTTGCCACACTATTCGATCCCCGGTACAAGTCTAAATTTTATGAAATAATTCCAGCCATAGAAAGGGACGCACGTATGCAGGAGTATCAGGAGAAGCTGTTACTCAATCTTAGCTCGGCTTTTCCACCAAACCCCAGTGGTGCACGGAGTGAATCTCCCAGTTGTAACTTGACAAACATGGGACGGTCTCATCATCAACAGTCTAACCGTACCAGCAGCACCGTATCTGGTGCTGGTAACAGCAATTTTATTGAATCATTTCATAATTTTTTTAGACCATCCTTTGCAAGGCCAACAGAGACAAGAAGTCTGACACATAGTCAATAGCTGCAGAGGATGATGCAGGAGTATTTCCAAATGAACATCGATGCTATGACTTTGCAACTGGAGCCTTGCTCATTTTGGGCATTAAATCTTAAAAAATGGCCTGAGCTCTCCACTTACGCCTTGGAGATCTTGTCGTGTCCAGCTGCCAGCGTTGTCTCTGAACGTGTCTTCAGTGCTGCTGGGTGTGTGCTGACAGATAAGCGCACGTGTCTGTCCAGTGACAATGTGGACAGACTAACGTTCATCAAAATGAACAAGTCATGGATCCGCAAGGACTTTACTACCCCTGTGTCATCCTGGGGAGAGTAAATGCTTGTGTATTTGGAATGTGCTTGATGCAAATCTACCTGTGAAGTGTACAACTGGGGCACAAGTGCTGCCACTGAAGTGGTGTCTGTGGCCCAATTTTTGGAAAAAAGGAAGACTCCGCTTGGAGTAACCCTTGCTTGCAGTGTTTCTAAAAATGAGCCAAGATGAACAAGTCATGGTTCAGCAAAGACTTTGCTACCCACCCCGGTGTCATCCTGGGGACAGTTAAGGCTTACATATTTTTGAATGTGCTTGATGCAAATGTACCTGTCCAGTTTGCAACTGGGGCACAAGTGCTGCCACTGAAGTCATGTCTGTGGCCCAATTTTTGGAAAAAAAGTAGACTCCGCTTGGAGTAACCCTTACTTGCAGTGTTTCTAAAAATGATCCAAGATGAACAGATCTGGGATCAGCAAAGACTTTGCTACTTACCTCGGTGCCATCCTGGGGACAGTTAAGGCTGGAGTATTTTTGAATGTGTTTGATGCAAATTAACCAGTCCAGTTTGCAACTGGGGCACAAGTGCTGCCACTGAAGTGGTGTCTGTGGGGCCCAATTTTTTGAAAAAAGGGAGAGTCTGCTTGGAGTCTCCTTGCTGTGTTTTTCATGATTTTAGAAGGGCATGTCATGCCTATATCTGTGTCTCCTCCTCTTTTTCCTCGTCCAGCTGTTTAGTTTTCGCATGAGTATTTGTCCTTGTCACTTTCCCATGTGTTTGTGTTGTCTTGGGAGTTGTTTGGCACCTTTTGGACAACTTTGAGGGTGTTTTCCAGGTGTTTTTATGTGTTTGTGATTCCCTCCCATTGTTTCCTATGGGGTTCTAGAGTTCGACGAATGGTTCGACGAACGGCTTGTCGAGCGGGGCACCGTTCGACGAATCGATCCGAACTCGAACTCCAGGGGGGTGGCTCAGCTCTAGCCATGACTGACAAGAAAGAAAATGTATATGCAGCTGAGCAGGACTGCATCCCCTGTGGTGGAAATACCTTGGAGAGAACTGAGTTCAAAGACCTGAGTACTACTGTCTCTTTAGGACCCTGAATACCAAGTACTATTTCGAGAGGTACCAGAAGACCATGTCCAGAGGAGCCCAAAGCCTGAATATTGTCTCCAGAGGAACCCAAATACCACCTTTAGAGGAAAGCCAGACTTCGCAGTCAAGCACCGAAGAAAGAAAAATATATCACCATGTCCAGAGGAGGACCAGACTTCACTGTCAAACACCAAAGTTTGGATACCGAATATTGGAAACAAAGAAATTAACATTCGCTCCAGTGCATTATTTGAGTGAGCCAGACCATTAATTCTCATCTTGACATATGGTACTAGGAAATATAACTAATTATCAAAGTTAAACTGTGGACACAGTTAGCCCTAGAACGCGCAACCATAGAAATCTTCCATAGAAAACAAGTGACCTAGCAGGCCTGCGAGGCCCCAGGTATACGTTCTAGGGTTTTAATTGCAATGCAACTGCATCAAACCTTGTGAGCCGCTGAGCTGTATGCACATAAGTTTTCCTGCATAAGAGTATATTGTGACTATAAGAAGGGTGACAATGCTGTTCCCCTGACAGGCTGCAATTGGGTTAACGCTAGTGAATCTTGTTAACTAGAATTTTTAGTAGTTGTATGTAATAGAACAATTGATTGTTGTTACCATACATATTACCAAATGTGAACTGATTTGCCTTGTCTAGAACTCTTGTATCATTTATTGATTACCTCTCCTTCTTTTATCTCCGTTGCTATAAAATAAATACTACTTGTGGATCATCACTAAGTTGCCATATTGCACTGCACTGTTGCATTCTTTATACCTGTTCACACAGGGAATACTACTTGGGGAAAATAATCATTTTTCAAAAATGTCAATGGAGCAGGGAGATCTTTAATTGCTGTCTACTCTGTCTGTTACTGCATTTAATCAATTCTGTATTCCTGTGTACATTATAGTACTCTAGAGACTGGTAAGGGGCGAAACTAAGTATAGCAAAATTTGTCACAATGTGCATTACACCTCTCTTTTTTTCCCCATGATGTTTGGTGAAGGGTGGGAGATTGTATGTAGGTTTGCATGCCATGGCTGCTTCTTTGTCCTGGATTGGTCAAAATTTTGCTCTGTTTATTTTAGAATTTAAAGAGAAATTATTTGTTTAATAAAAAGGAAAATCTTAGGCAATATCTGCAAATATGCAATGTTACTGTAATGTGTGTCAAACCTCAAAGGGCCCCATTGAAATATTTTCGTCCACATCACTCATTACAACGCACAGAGATGGTGTCGACCCTGTACTTACAAAGGGTGGTATATTTGGACAAGGTATAGCAGTATTATGTTGGATGATCTTAGTAGGACATTCTGTAGAATATTTTATTATTAACCATGCAGATCCATGAACTCTCATGTACCATTGCTACTGTCAAGGTTTCACATCCCCGACCACATGGCTAGGGGGCGAGTCTTTTTCTGGGCCTTGCTTCCGGACCCAGGATGCTCCATATAGTGTCATTTCCGGTGAACCACTGCTGGCTATAAGCTAAGCGCTGCTCTGCTTGTGATAGCTGTTCCCTGTAAGTGTTAATCCTGATTCGCCTCCCCTGTGTCCTCGCCCTCTGTCTGTGTTCTGTCCCATAGTTCTCTGTCTGTTTCCCAGTCCCATCTCCGTTCCTTTTCATCTGGCTCCGATTCTCTCCCCATTCCAACGTTCCCTCAGTTGTTTCCTCTGGTATTGACCTTGGCCTGACACAGACCTCGCTTCTGCTCGTCTCTCCGGTCTTCTTTCTCCACGCTCAGTATTTTACCCGGCCTGCCCGACCATCCCACACACACCTCGCAGCTAGAGATGAGTGGTGTTCGAATCGAACCATTTGCCAATTTCAAATTCGAGTGGTTTTGGGTGATATTCGAGTCGTTCGACAAACTCGAACGATTTGCTTCACGTTCGACAGTTTGAGTTAACGTTCGATAACGGTTCGATCACCAAAAGTGTGGCTTTTCACAGTAAGGCTATGTGCGCATGTTGCGTATTTGCATGCGTCCCCAGCACAACCCCTCTCTCTTTCCTACTCACCGATCAGCTGCATGGCTGTCACAAAGCTCTGGCGGCTTTTCCACTTTTGTAAATGGCTGCCGCTCATTATTCAATCTCGTATCCTGCTTTCCCCACCCACTGGCGCCCATGATTGATTTCAGTCAGACACGCCCCCACGCTGAGTGACAGCTGTCTCACTGCAACCAAACACAGCCGCCGTTGGGCGGGTCTATATTGTGCAGTAAAATAAATAAATAGTTAAAAAAAAAAAATCCTGCGGTCCCCCCCAATTTTGATGCCAGCCAAGATAAAGCCACACGGCTGGAGGCTGGCATTCTCAGGATGGGGAGCGCCACATTATGGGGAGCCCTAACAATATCAGCCAGCAGCCACCCGGAATTGCCGCATCCATTAAATGCCACAGCCCCGGGACTCTACCCGGTTCATCCCGAATTGCCCTGGTGCAGTGGCAATCGGGGTAATAAGGAGTTAAATGGCAGCTTATAGCTGCCACTAAGTCCTAGGTTAATCATGGCAGGTGCCTCCCTGAGATACCTTCCATGATTAATCTGTAGTGAAAGTAAATAAACACACACAACGAAAAATCCTTTATTTGGAATAAAAGACAACCCCCCCCATTTACCACTTTATTAATCCCCAAACACCCATCCAGGTCAGAAGTAATCCACACCACGCTTTCAGCTCTGCTACATGAAGCTGACAGGGAGCGCCATAGAACATGACCGCTCTGTGTCAGCTCCACGTAGCAACTGAAGTGAGCCGTGCTGTGACCGGAGACTAGAGTTGAGCACGGTTCGCGGTTCGCGGTTCTCCAGTTCGTGATTCGAGTGATTTTGGGGGCTGTTCTAGATTGAACTAGAACTCGAGCTTTTTGCTAAAAGCTCGATAGTTCTAGATACGTTCGAGAACGGTTCTAGCAGCAAAAAGCAGGGCTTTTTACAGCTACAGTGTGCAGGAGCCATCGCTGGCAGCCTGCCAGAAGCTGGTAACCAAGATAAACATCGGGTATCCAAGCAAAGCGCTTTGGTTAGTAACCCGATGTTTATCCTAGTTACGTGCAGGAAGCCCACACTTTCCCGCTCAGCTCGCTCCGCCCCCTCCTGCCCGTGGCATGTACACACGTACACACACACACACACACTCTGCACACACACTCTGCACACATGGTCCCGCTCGGCTTACCTGCGGTGATGAAGTCCCGCCATCCCGACCTCAGCGCTGTCACTGTCCTCCATGGCCGCCGCTTGTCACATCACATTCTCTCGCTTCCGACCCGAGACTGACTAGCGGTGACGTCATGGGCCTCTCGTGATACTTGGCTGTGAAGGCGGCGCTCATTGAACTCAGTGACAGGGGCTGTCAGCAGTGCAGGAGATCAGCGCAGGTAATGTACCTCGCTGACAGCAGCACTTGTCATCCCCTGCAGTGACCTGGGCTGACCTATTGATGTTAGCTCAGGTCACTGCATTGCTCTCCCAGCCAATGGGGAGCATCCTGCTCTTCATTGACTGGGACAGTATAAACACGATCAAAGACCAGAGGGAAAAATTCGGTAGGTACATTATATATCCCAAGAGTATATTTTAAAGTGATTCCCCAAATATTGGATTAATTATCCGGAAAAAACTCCATCTATACAATTTGAAAAAATATGTATGAACCACACACAAAGGAGTACTGTTTCCATAAAATATAACAATCTTTATTGAGATTCAAAAAGACATACATAAATGAATTAAAATCTCATTATTCATCAATAAACAAAATATGTAGAGGTATAAGGAGGACTTCTACCAGCAATCACCCCCCACATAAGTATGTGTGTGGATCCTAATCAATAAATGTAGTTGCAAACATGCATAGTCTATACTGGCAACAATAGCAGAATATCTGCTAAAATGTCGTCCCTAATGGACCAGATTAGTCAAAAACTGCTGCACATATATAGAAAAATAAAGCCTAAAAACTGTCCAAGGGTAATCGCCAAACTCTGTGTAAATATCAAAAAAGAATTTGTGAATATATCAAGGCTTACCCATATAAAGGACAGGAAAAAGGAAAGAGATCCAAACTGTGGGGGGAAGACAAGCAGCTCCCAGTCCTGAACGCGTATCGCTCTCGCTTCCTCAGCAGGCTGGAGGCGGGGGTGGAAGTGCGTTCATTCCCTGATCACAACATTAAATACCCATGATCCATTAATTAGTCGGCCGGTGATGTGCGCACGTCATATCGGCGCACGCGTAATGCACAGCCCCCAGTTGTTGTGGCAACATGATGCAGCTCTCCAGCCACAGTGCGCACGCCCGGGGAGAAATCTCCCGATGACGTCAATGCGCATGCGCATCGGGCATAAGGAGGCCGCAGTATGTATGCACCCGGGAAAAGCTTTCAGAAAGCGCGCGCACATACGGCGCACATCACCGTATAGTACAGAGGGGGTTCGAGCATATATATTCACATATCTTAAATACCTAATAACCTAGTGTGCCTCAAAATAGATGTATGTTCACGTACATAATTAGTATGTTTAAGAACAGAGCATATTATATGTAGATAAACTAGGTGATTATAGTTTTATTCTCATTAAGCACATAGTGCATCCCACTTAATAAGGCACTTTATACTTTCAATTACATACAAAAAATTGATAATAACAGCATCCAATAATGTTCATATGCATGGATACAAATATGCATGTACATACTGAAAGGGGGCTTCAGAAATTTACAATGTATATAGGACAATGTGGTATCAAAATAGGTCCTGAGTGATACGGACTAAACTGCATATAAATACATCACATGTACCGCCCCATATAAATGGAGACCCAAGTACATGGACAAGGTCCCACATAAAAAACAGACATCATTCTAAAGTGATGCCAATCAGAACACATAATTAATTCCATTATTCTATTGTATTTAGATATATATATATTTATTCATAATTTTTATATTTTTTATTATTATTATCCCTAATTTATGTGTGACCATTTAATATCAGCGGGAATCATATCACTCATTAACCTTCATACACAGATATCCACAAAAAAAGAAGTCAATTTTAATTACCATATAATGGGTTACATGAGTCATCAATAACATAACGTATTCCTACAAGAAATTGTGGTATCCAATAGGTCCTGAGTGGTACGGACTAAACTTCATATAAATACACCACATGTACCGCCCCCATATGAATGGAGATCCAAGTACATGGACAGGGTCACACATAAAAAACAGACATCATTCTGAAGTGATGCCAGTCAGAACACATAATTAATTCCATTATTTTATTATATTTATGTATATATATATTTATTCATATTTTTATTATTGTTATTCTTAATTTCTTCAGCGCTCTATTGGGAGACCCAGACGATTGGGGTATAGCTGCTGCCCTCCGGAGGCCACACAAAGCACTACACTAAAAAGTGCAAGGCCCCTCCCCCTCTGGCTATACCCCCCCGTGGTATCACGGGTTCTCCAGTTTTAGCTTTGTGTGCGAAGGAGGTCAGACATCCACGCATAGCTCCACAGATTTTAGTCAGCAGTAGCTGCTGACTATTTCGGATGGAAGAAAAGAGGACACATATAGTGTCCCCAGCATGCTCCCTTCTCACCCCTGGATGGTGTTGTAAGGTTGAGGTACCTATTGCTGGTACGGAGGCTGGAGCCCACATGCTGCTTTCCTTCCACATCCCCCTGAGGGGCTCTGAGGAAGTGGGATCCTGCCGGCCTCAAAGCTCTGACGCCGGGCTCCATCCACAGACCCATTTGAACCTGCTGGATACGGAGCTGGAGTACCGTTCAGGGACATGGCCCTGCACCATTACAGGTACTCTGTGTCCCCGTACACACAGGCACAGCACACTCCAGACTTGCTGGGTGTGCTAGTGCGCCGGGGACAGTAAAGGGTTACAGTCACTGCAGCTTTGCTGAGTGACTTTGTGTTTTGGGAACTACCGCGCCGGACGCTCCGGGAGCGGCGGCGCGGCTGGGACTTGTAGTTCGCCGGGGACTGGGCGCCGACCGCGCTTTTACGGCGGCGGCGCTTATAACTCCAGTCCCCGGCTTCTGCGGCCTAGTGCCGCTTCGTTCCCGCCCCCTCCCTGTCACTCAGGGAAGGGGACAGGCGCTGAGCAATCAGCAGCGCCGAGGGCTGGAGCCTTTTTACATGCTCCAGCCCTCTCACTGCACTCTGTCGGACTCCGGATTCCCGCTCTGCCTTGGGGGCACGCCCACGGCCCGCCCCTACTCACACGAGCTGGGGAAGAAGCCGGCAGCCATTACTGCAGGGCTCGGGGCACCAAGGCAGGACAGTGGCGATCATACACCCGCTTATAGGCGGGCGGTAAGAGGCACACATAGGGCTGACCACGATATAACTGCAGTGTATACATGTGTTGTTTTTAACTACATAGGTCGCTATATGCCCGCTTGGGGAGCGACACATCAGCAGCAGGAAAGCAGGTGTGCTAAAGCACAGGCTTTCTAGGCTGCTTGTTTTGCACGACTGAGGTGTTCATTTGTGTTTATGCTGATATGCTATACATTGCACTGTACAGTCGCTAGTCTTAGCTATATTCTTCTGGAATGGCTAGACTACAGCAGCAGAAAACCAAGGGTGCTGGGGCACAGGTTTTTTTCTATGCTGCTTGTATTGCATGGGCTGCAGTGTGCATTTGTACTTGTGCTTGTATGCTATACATTGCACTGTATGGTCACTCTTCTGGGCTATATTCCCCTAGATGACCAGTCTACAGCAGCAGAAGAGCAGAGGTGCCAGGGCACAGGCTTCTATGCTGCTTGGATTGCATGTGCTGCAGTGTTCATTTGTACTTGTGCTTGTATGCTATACATTGCACTGTAGGGTCACTCTTCTGGGCTATATTCCCCTAGATGACTAGTATACAGCAGCAGAAGAGCAGGGGTGCCAGGGCACAGGCTTCTATGCTGCTTGTATTGCTTGTGCTGCAGTGGTCATTTGTACTTTATGCCTGAATGCTATACATTGCAATGTACGGTCACCAATCTTGGCTATATACTTCTAGATAGCTAGTCGGCAGCGGCAAAAAAGCAACACAGTTTTCAGTGCTGTTTTTACTACATGGGATGCTGTTCATGACACCGTCCCATTGTGTGCATGCTCCCCTGTAGCACGTCGTCTGCCGGGGTCTCTAGCACTTCGTCTGCCGGGGCTCTACTAGTTGTGGCCAAAGAAACCTCCTGTCAACCCTGTCCATGGACAGGGACGGAGTAGTCATAATATAGAGACTTGCACCCATGGGCAATCTACTTGAACTAAAGGCAGCTCTTCAGGGCTTTGATACTGACAGGACATTGTGCTCACGTGCACAGGACAGTGTTCTGTTCTCGTCCTCCGACTCCATTCTTCAGAACGGCCCCACCTCTCCACCGAGCAGATGCCCTGCTGCAGGCGGTGGACGCTCTAAGAGCAGAAGGAGTGGTGATCCCTGTCCCCCCTCAGGAACGAGGGCGAGGGTTTGTACTCCAATCTCTTTGTGGCTCCAAAAATGGACGGTTCCTTCCGTCCTGTTCGGGTTCTGAAACTGCTCAACGAGCATGCGAACGCCAGGCGGCTCCGGATGGGATCCCTCCGATCCGTCATTGCCTCAATGTCTCGAGGAGACTTCCTTGCCTCAACAGACATCAAAGATGCCTATCTCCACGTGCCAATTGCTACGGAGCACCAACGTTTTCTACGTTTTGTGATAGGAGACGAACATCTTCTGTTCGTAGCTCTGCCATTCAGTCTGGCGACAGCCCCACGGGTGGGCACCAAGGTCATGGCAGCAGTGGTAGCAGTCTTGCACTCTCACGGACACCCGGTGATTCCGTACTTGGACGATCTACTCGTCAAAGCAACCTCCCTCGAGGCATGCCAACGCAGCCTGAATGTTACGCTGGAGACTCTCCAGACTTTCGGGTGGATCATCAATTTGGCAAGGTCAAATCTGTCTCCGACTCAATCACTAACGTATCTCGGCATGGAGTTTCATACTCTATCAGCCATAGTGAAGCTTCCGCTGAACCAGCAGCGTTCACTGCGGACAGAGGTGCAGTCTCTCCTTCAAGGCCAGTCGCACCCCTTAAGGCGCCTCATGCACTTCCTAAGGAAGATGGTGGCAGCCATCGAGGCAGTTCTCTTTGCGCAGTTTCATCTGCGCCAACGGCAATGGGACATTCTCCGCCAATGGGATGGGCAGTCAACCTCCCTGGACGGGAAGTCTCCCTTTCCCTGACGGCCGAGGACTCTCTGCAATAGTGGCTTATTCCCACCTCATTGCCATAGCCCCCATCCTGGGCAGTGGTCACGACAGATACGAGTCTGTCAGGGTGGGGAGCAGTTTGTCTCCGCCACATGGCTCAGGGGACGTGGACTCAGCAGGAGTCCACCCTTCAGTTCGATGTGCTGGAAATCGGGGCAGGGTATCTTACCCTATTAGCTTTCCAAAAGTGGCTAGAAGGGAGCAGATCCGAATCCAGTCGGACATCTCCACAGCGGTGGCATACATCAACCACCAAGGAGGGACACGCAGTCAGCAGCCTTCCAGGAAGTCCGGCGAATCCTCATGTGGGTGGAGGACACAGCATCCACCATATCCGCAGTTCACATCCCGGGCGTAGAAAACTGGGAAGCAGGCTTCCTCAGTCGCCAGGGCATGGACGCGGGGGAATGGTCCCTTCACCCGGACGTGTTTCAGGAAATCTGTTGCCGCTGGGGGGGGGGCCGGACGTCGACCTAATGGCGTCTCGGCACACCAACAAGGTCCCGGCATTTATGGCACGATCGCGCGATCACAGAGCTCTGGCGGCAGACGCCTTAGTGCAAGATTGGTCGCAGTTCCGGCTCACATATGTGTTTCCACCTCTGGCACTCTTGCCCAGAGTACTGCGCAAAAATCAGATCCGATTGCAGCCGCGTCATACTCGTCGCACCAGACTGGCCGAGGAGATCGTGGTACCCGGATCTGTGGCATCGCACGGTCGGCCGACCGGGGTCACTACCAGACCGACCAGACTTACTGTCTCAAGGGCCGTTTTCTCCATCGGAATTCTGCGGCCCTGAACCTGACTGTGTGGCTTGTGTGTCCTGGATCCTAGCGTCTTCAGGATTATCCCAAGGGGTCGTTGCCACCATGAGACAGGCTAGGAAGCCCACGTCTGCTAAGATCTACCACAGAACGTGGAAGGTTTTCTTAATCTGGTGCTCTACTCAGGGAGTGTCTCCCTGGCCATTTGCATTGCCTATCTTTCTTTCCTTCCTACAATAGGAGTTAGAAAAGGGCTTGTCGCTAGACTCCCTCAAAGGGCAAGTCTCAGCACTATCCGTGTTTTTTCAGAAGCGTCTAGCACGTCTTTCTAAGGTGCGCACGTTCCCGCAGGGGGTTTGTCATATCGTACCCCCGTACAAGCGGCCGTTGGATCCATGGGATCTGAACAGGGTTCTAGTTGCTCTCCAGAAGCCGCCTTTCGAGCCTCTGAAGGAAGTTTCTTTTTCTCGCCTGTCACAGAAGGTGGCGTTTCTCGTTGCGATCACATCGCTTCGGCGAGTGTCTGAGCTGGCAGCTCTGTCATCCAAGGCTCCCTTCCTGGTTTTTCACCAGGACAAGGTAGTGCTGCGCATCATTCCGGAGTTTCTCCCTAAGGTAGTATCCTCGTTTCATCTTAATCAGGATATCTCCTTACCGTCCTTTTGCACTCATCCGGTTCACCGGTATGAGAATGATTTACGTTTGCTAGATCTGGTGAGAGCACTCAGAATCTACATTTCACGCACGGCGCCCGTACGCCGTTCCGATGCTCTTGTCGCTGGTACGCGCAAGAGGTTGCAGGCTTCTAAAGCCACCCTGGCTCGATGGATCAAAGAACCAATTCTGGAAGCCTACCGTTTTGCAGGGCTTCCGGTTCTTTCAGGGCTGAAAGCCCATTCAACCAGAGCCGTGAGTGCGTCCTGGGCGCTACGACACCAGGCTACGGCTCAACAGGTGTGCCAGGCAGCTACCTGGTCGAGTCTGCACACTTTCACCAAACATTATCAGGTGCATACCTATGCTTCGGCGGATGCCAGCTTAGGTAGAAGAGTCCTGCAGGCGGCAGTGACATCCCCGTAGGGGAGGGCTGTTTTGCAGCTCTAACATGAGGTATCTCTTTACCCACCCAGGGACAGCTTTTGGACGTCCCAATCGTCTGGGTCTCCCAATAGAGCGCTGAAGAAGAAGGGAATTTTGTTACTTACCGTAAATTCCTTTTCTTCTAGCTCTTATTGGGAGACCCAGCACCCGCCCTGTTGTCCTTCGGGATTTCTTGGTTGTTTGCGGGTACACATGTTGTTCATGTTGAACGGTTTTTCAGTTCTCCGACGTTATTCGGAGTTAATTTGTTTAAACCAGTTATTGGCTTCCTCCTTCTTGCTTTGGCACTAAAACTGGAGAACCCGTGATACCACGGGGGGGTATAGCCAGAGAGGGAGGGGCCTTGCACTTTTTAGTGTAGTGCTTTGTGTGGCCTCCGGAGGGCAGTAGCTATACCCCAATCGTCTGGGTCTCCCAATAAGAGCTAGAAGAAAAGGAATTTACGGTAAGTAACAAAATTCCCTTCTTATGTGTGACCATTTTAATATCAGCGGGAATCACATCACTCATTAACCTTCATACACAGATACCCACAAAAAAATCAATTTTAATTACCATACAATAGGTTACATGAGTCATCAATAACAACGTATTCCTTCAATGAACATAATATTGCCGAAATATCTTCCCAAGAATAAATGGGGATCCACATGGACAGATGGTATTTCGATACGTCCCAACTTCATAAGACTATGTATCACCGATCTTTACAGATGAATAATCACTTAAAAACAGAGAACAAAACAAAATTAAAATTGAATCAGAAAACACCATTCATATCATACTACTCCTGTCTTGCTAGAGAAAAGATGCAAAACTGAGTTTTTCGTTGAGCCCATTCGGTGTCATAGTGCCTAAGGTAACTATCCACCGACATTCCAATTGTGCCAACTGCTTTTTTAGATCTCCCCCCCTAATACCACAATGCAAGATGTCAATGCCCTTCAATTTCAAACCAGATGCATCACAATCATGAAAGTTCTTAAAATGTCTAGGGATTGTCCTAAGGGTTGTGTCATCAATAACCTGCCTTGAGTTAATAATGTCCCGAACGTGTTCCCTTGTCCTCACCCGAAGCTGTCTAGATGTTAACCCAACATACAGCTTTAAGCAGGGACACGTTGCGAGATATATGACAAAAGAACTCTTGCAGGTTATGTATTTTTGGATCTTAAAGTATTTCTCACCGTCTGCCGACCGGAAATCAGTGCCCTGAATTATATTATTACCCTTACAGGCCAAGCATTCTCCACATGTAAAGCAGCCTTTCCTCCTCATTGGTTGTTGTGAAAAGAATGGATTAGTCACTTCTGCCACGTAGTGGCTGTCAACAAGAATGTCCTTAAGATTCCTCCCACGACGTGGTGTCATTAGGGGAATCTCTGAGACATTCTTGGCTAGGATTTTATCTGTCTTTAGAATTGCCCAATGTTTTTCTAGGCAATCTCTCATTCTATTCCATTGACAATTAAACGTAGATATGAATCTGATCTCGTTATTCTGATTTTTCAATTTTTTTGAGTTGGCTGTTTTGAATAGTAAATGTTCTCTTGGGGTATGCTTGGCCCTAAGGTATCCCTTCTTTATATCACGATTGCTGTAACCCCTCTGCTGAAATCTTGCCCTCAAGTCCTGTGACTGTCTGTCAAAGCTTTAGTCTGTCGAGCAGACACGCCTGGCCCTCAAGAACTGCCCCGTCGGGACGGCCCTAATCGTGGACTTAGTGTGGGCCGATGACGCATGCAACAAAGAATTCACGGAAGTCTCCTTCCGATGAATATCAGTGTGCAAAGCGCCATCAGCCCCCACTTCAAAACGAATACCTAAAAAATCTATCTGTGTTTGACTAGCGGTGTAAGTCAACTTAATATTTAAATCATTTCTGTTCAAATAAATCATAAACTCATCTAGCAGAGACGCCGCACCTTGCCACAGGAACAGCACGTCATCGATGTATCTGTGCCAACATATCACATGTTGGGAGAAGAGGTCATCCTCATGGAACAACCCCCTCTCCCACATGCCCAAAAATAAATTTGCATACGATGGTGCACATGCTGCCCCCATAGCGGTGCCGCGCCTCTGCAGATAAAAACGATCTTTAAATAGAAATACATTGTGAGTTAAAATAAAATCCAAAAGTTCCAAAATAAGTCCACGAGTAGGTCCATCCAGACGGCTGCCATCAAGGAAAAGGCGCGTTGCCTCCAGACCATCCTGATGTGCTATGCACGTATAGAGGGACTCCACATCGGCCGCCACCAACCACATATCAGGCTCGATGTGGAGTCCCTCCATTTTTGTGAGCACATCAGTGGTGTCACGTGTGTAGGAAGGCAGATCTTGTACTAAGGGATTTAGATAGAACTCCACAAATCTACAGATAGGGTCACAGATGCCACCAATCCCCGAGACAATTGGACGTCCAGGGGGATTGGTGGCATCCTTGTGGACCTTCGGCAGCAAGTAAAAGGTTGGTACCCTGGTATATTTGACAATTAGGCCATCCATCACTTTTTTCGGGATGATTCCCTGTGTAAAAGCCCTATCCAGAATCTCCTGTAGCTCTAAATTATATTCAGGGATAGGGTTATGACTCAACTTTTGATACATCACCCTGCTGTTTAATTGGCGAAACGCCTCACGTTCATATAGGGTTGTGGGTCAAATAACCACATTCCCCCCTTTGTCGGCGCTTTTGATTACAACATCTTTACTCTCCCTTAGTTCTCTCAAGGCTCTCCGTTGTTCATTAGAGAGATTATCTCCATAATTAAATCTAGAGATCTTACCAAAGTCCTCCAAGACCAATTTTGTAAAGATTTCTATTTGTGAGCAAACCGACAGGGGGGGGAAAGCAGTTGATCTGGGCAACAAGGCAACTGGGAATCTCTGCACAGGGTCTGTTGTCTGTTCCCTTAATAGATCCTCTAATGTGCGGATAGCTTCTTGTTCTACCTCAGTCAAACTCACCCCAGGGACCTCCCTCTTACAATGTAATTTTCTCAGAATCAATTTTCTTGAGAAAAGAAAAAGATCCTTGACTGCAGTAAAATAGTCAAAAGAGTTATTTGGCACAAATGTTAAGCCCAACCCTAGAACCTGTAATTGAGTCTCAGAAAGAATATGTGGAGAAAGGTTAATTACCTCAAGTAGGCCAGGTTTTCTTTTGGTCTCTTGTGCCACCCCAGGAGAGATATTTTTCCTTTTGGCTGGACCCTTTCCCTTATTAGCCTTAAAGGTCTCCTTAGGTCCTCCTCTATAAGTGTTGAAAAGGTTTTGTCCACTTTTGATACCCTCAACATCAGATCCCTCACCAGATGTAACTGAAGAGAAGGATTGAGATCTTGATCTATTACGGTGGAAAAGGGGAAATTTCTTGTTTCTCCATCTGTAGATCTGATTATTTTGTTGATCAGTCAGATCCCTTTGGAATTTTTTAGTTTTGGCTAGCTTTAATTCTCCCTCCCACTTAGTGAGATCAGTCTCAATATCCGTATGCAGCTTAGCCAGTTCGGTGGAACTTAGTTCCTTCTTAAGGGTATCCTGGACTAATTCAATTTCTTTCTCTAGGTCCTTGATGGTTTGATCATTAAGTTTAATTAATAATTCCATAAATTTTCTTGAACATAAGCTGGCACTTTCTTCCCATCCCTTTCTGAACCACTCCTCCTCCACAGAAAAAGATGGGAATACTTGAATCCGTAGGCCACGAGGAATAAGACCTTTAGTAACATATTTCTCAAGAAAACCTTTATTCCACCATGTTCTAGTACGTCTGTGGAGTAATGACTTCAGATGGTTAATCTGGGTCAAGTGGTCTTTCTGATTCAAATTAAAACACCCATTGGAATCCTCCTTGAATACCTCATTAATTTGGCAGAGCCATGATTGATCTCGAGCTCTATAATCCATTTCTCTAAGATCACTGGCTGTGAAAAACACAGATATAGTCAATATAAACACGATCAAAGACCAGAGGGAAAAATTCGGTAGGTACATTATATATCCCAAGAGTATATTTTAAAGTGATTCCCCAAATATTGGATTAATTATCCGGAAAAACTCCATCTATACAATTTGAAAAAATATGTATGAACCACACACAAAGGAGTACTGTTTCCATAAAATATAACAATCTTTATTGAGATTCAAAAAGACATACATAAATTAATTAAAATCTCATTATTCATCAATAAACAAAATATGTAGAGGTATAAGGAGGACTTCTACCAGCAATCACCCCCCACATAAGTATGTGTGTGGATCCTAATCAATAAATGTAGTTGCAAACATGCATAGTCTATACTGGCAGCAATAGCAGAATATCTGCTAAAATGTCGTCCCTAATGGACCAGATTAGTCAAAAACTGCTGCACATATATAGAAAAATAAAGCCTAAAAACTGTCCAAGGGTAATCGCCAAACTCTGTGTAAATATCAAAAAAGAATTTGTGAATATATCAAGGCTTACCCATATAAAGGACAGGAAAAAGGAAAGAGATCCAAACTGTGGGGGGAAGACAAGCAGCTCCCAGTCCTGAACGCGTATCGCTCTCGCTTCCTCAGCAGGCTGGAGGCGGGGGTGGAAGTGCGTTCATTCCCTGATCACAACATTAAATACCCATGATCCATTAATTAGTCGGCCGGTGATGTGCGCACGTCATATCGGCGCACGCGTAATGCACAGCCCCCAGTTGTTGTGGCAACATGATGCAGCTCTCCAGCCGTGCGTGCGCACTGTGGCTGGAGAGCTGCATCATGTTGCCACAACAACTGGGGGCTGTGCATTACGCGTGCGCCGATATGACGTGCGCACATCACCGGCCGACTAATTAATGGATCATGGGTATTTAATGTTGTGATCAGGGAATGAACGCACTTCCACCCCCGCCTCCAGCCTGCTGAGGAAGCGAGAGCGATACGCGTTCAGGACTGGAAGCTGCTTGTCTTCCCCCACAGTTTGGATCTCTTGCCTTTTTCCTGTCCTTTATATGGGTAAGCCTTGATATATTCACAAATTCTTTTTTGATATTTACACAGAGTTTGGCGATTACCCTTGAACAGTTTTTAGGCTTTATTTTTCTATATATGTGCAGCGGTTTTTGACTAATCTGGTCCATTAGGGACGACATTTTAGCAGATATTCTGCTATTGCTGCCAGTATAGACTATGCATGTTTGCAACTACATTTATTGATTAGGATCCACACACATACTTATGTGGGGGGTGATTGCTGGTAGAAGTCCTCCTTATACCTCTACATATTTTGTTTATTGATGAATAATGAGATTTTAATTAATTTATGTATGTCTTTTTGAATCTCAATAAAGATTGTTATATTTTATGGAAACAGTACTCCTTTGTGTGTGGTTCATACATATTTTTTCAAATTGTATAGATGGAGTTTTTCCGGATAATTAATCCAATATTTGGGGAATCACTTTAAAATATACTCTTGGGATATATAATGTACCTACCGAATTTTTCCCTCTGGTCTTTGATCGTGTTTATATTGACTATATCTGTGTTTTTCACAGCCAGTGATCTTAGAGAAATGGATTATAGAGCTCGAGATCAATCATGGCTCTGCCAAATTAATGAGGTATTCAAGGAGGATTCCAATGGGTGTTTTAATTTGAATCAGAAAGACCACTTGACCCAGATTAACCATCTGAAGTCACTACTCCACAGACGTACTAGAACATGGTGGAATAAAGGTTTTCTTGAGAAATATGTTACTAAAGGTCTTATTCCTCGTGGCCTACGGATTCAAGTATTCCCATCTTTTTCTGTGGAGGAGGAGTGGTTCAGAAAGGGATGGGAAGAAAGTGCCAGCTTATGTTCAAGAAAATTTATGGAATTATTAATTAAACTTAATGATCAAACCATCAAGGACCTAGAGAAAGAAATTGAATTAGTCCAGGATACCCTTAAGAAGGAACTAAGTTCCACCGAACTGGCTAAGCTGCATACGGATATTGAGACTGATCTCACTAAGTGGGAGGGAGAATTAAAGCTAGCCAAAACTAAAAAATTCCAAAGGGATCTGACTGATCAACAAAATAATCAGATCTACAGATGGAGAAACAAGAAATTTCCCCTTTTCCACCGTAATAGATCAAGATCTCAATCCTTCTCTTCAGTTACATCTGGTGAGGGATCTGATGTTGAGGGTATCAAAAGTGGACAAAACCTTTTCAACACTTATAGAGGAGGACCTAAGGAGACCTTTAAGGCTAATAAGGGAAAGGGTCCAGCCAAAAGGAAAAATATCTCTCCTGGGGTGGCACAAGAGACCAAAAGAAAACCTAGCCTACTTGAGGTAATTAACCTTTCTCCACATATTCTTTCTGAGACTCAATTACAGGTTCTAGGGTTGGGCTTAACATTTGTGCCAAATAACTCTTTTGACTATTTTACTGCAGTCAAGGATCTTTTTCTTTTCTCAAGAAAATTGATTCTGAGAAAATTACATTGTAAGAGGGAGGTCCCTGGGGTGAGTTTGACTGAGGTAGAACAAGAAGCTATCCGCACATTAGAGGATCTATTAAGGGAACAGACAACAGACCCTGTGCAGAGATTCCAAGTTGCCTTGTTGCCCAGATCAACTGCTTTTCCCCCCCTGTCGGTTTGCTCACAAATAGAAATCTTTACAAAATTGGTCTTGGAGGACTTTGGTAAGATCTCGAGATTTAATTATGGAGATAATCTCTCTAATGAACAACGGAGAGCCTTGAGAGAACTAAGGGAGATTAAAGATGTTGTAATCAAAAGCGCCGACAAAGGGGGGAATGTGGTTATTTGGCCCACAACCCTATATGAACGTGAGGCGTTTCGCCAATTAAACAGCAGGGTGACGTATCAAAAGTTGAGTCATAACCCTATCCCTGAATATAATTTAGAGCTACAGGAGATTCTGGATAGGGCTTTTACACAGGGAATCATCCCGAAAAAAGTGATGGATGGCCTAATTGTCAAATATCCCAGGGTACCAACCTTTTACTTGCTGCCGAAGGTCCACAAGGATGCCACCAATCCCCCTGGACGTCCAATTGTCTTGGGGATTGGTGGCATCTGTGACCCTATCTGTAGATTTGTGGAGTTCTATCTAAATCCCTTAGTACAAGATCTGCCTTCCTACACACGTGACACCACTGATGTGCTCACAAAAATGGAGGGACTCCACATCGAGCCTGATATGTGGTTGGTGGCGGCCGATGTGGAGTCCCTCTATACGTGCATAGCACATCAGGATGGTCTGGAGGCAGCGCGCCTTTTCCTTGATGGCAGCCGTCTGGATGGACCTACTCGTGGACTTATTTTGGAACTTTTGGATTTTATTTTAACTCACAATGTATTTTTATTTAAAGATCGTTTTTATCTGCAGAGGCGCGGCACCGCTATGGGGGCAGCATGTGCACCATCATATGCAAATTTATTTTTGGGCATGTGGGAGAGGGGGTTGTTCCATGAGGATGACCTCTTCTCCCAACATGTGATATGTTGGCACAGATACATCGATGACGTGCTGTTCCTGTGGCAAGGTGCGGCGTCTCTGCTAGATGAGTTTATGATTTATTTGAACAGAAATGATTTAAGTATTAAGTTGACTTACACCGCTAGTCAAACACAGATAGATTTTTTAGATATTCGTTTTGAAGTGGGGGCTGATGGCGCTTTGCACACTGATATTCATCGGAAGGAGACTTCCGTGAATTCTTTGTTGCATGCGTCATCGGCCCACACTAAGTCCACGATTAGGGCCGTCCCGACGGGGCAGTTCTTGAGGGCCAGGCGTGTCTGCTCGACAGACCAAAGCTTTGAGAGACAGTCACAGGACTTGAGGGCAAGATTTCAGCAGAGGGGTTACAGCAATCGTGATATAAAGAAGGGATACCTTAGGGCCAAGCATACCCCAAGAGAACATTTACTATTCAAAACAGCCAACTCAAAAAAAATTGAAAAATCAGAATAACGAGATCAGATTCATATCTACGTTTAATTGTCAATGGAATAGAATGAGAGATTGCCTAGAAAAACATTGGGCAATTCTAAAGACAGATAAAATCCTAGCCAAGATTGTCTCAGAGATTCCCCTAATGACACCACGTCGTGGGAGGAATCTTAAGGACATTCTTGTTGACAGCCACTACGTGGCAGAAGTGACTAATCCATTCTTTTCACAACAACCAATGAGGAGGAAAGGCTGCTTTACATGTGGAGAATGCTTGGCCTGTAAGGGTAATAATATAATTCAGGGCACTGATTTCCGGTCGGCAGACGGTGAGAAATACTTTAAGATCCAAAAATACATAACCTGCAAGAGTTCTTTTGTCATATATCTCGCAACGTGTCCCTGCTTAAAGCTGTATGTTGGGTTAACATCTAGACAGCTTCGGGTGAGGACAAGGGAACACGTTCGGGACATTATTAACTCAAGGCAGGTTATTGATGACACAACCCTTAGGACAATCCCTAGACATTTTAAGAACTTTCATGATTGTGATGCATCTGGTTTGAAATTGAAGGGCATTGACATCTTGCATTGTGGTATTAGGGGGGGGAGATCTAAAAAAGCAGTTGGCACAATTGGAATGTCGGTGGATAGTTACCTTAGGCACTATGAGACCAAATGGGCTCAACGAAAAACTCAGTTTTGCATCTTTTCTCTAGCAAGACAGGAGTAGTATGATATGAATGGTGTTTTCTGATTCAATTTTAATTTTGTTTTGTTCTCTGTTTTTAAGTGATTATTCATCTGTAAAGGTCGGTGATACATAGTCTTATGAAGTTGGGACGTATCGAAATACCATCTGTCCATGTGGATCCCCATTTATTCTTGGGAAGATATTTCGGCAATATTATGTTCATTGAAGGAATACGTTGTTATTGATGACTCATGTAACCTATTGTATGGTAATTAAAATTGATTTTTTTGTGGGTATCTGTGTATGAAGGTTAATGAGTGATGTGATTCCCGCTGATATTAAAATGGTCACACATAAATTAAGAATAACAATAATAAAAATATGAATAAATATATATATACATAAATATAATAAAATAATGGAATTAATTATGTGTTCTGACTGGCATCACTTCAGAATGATGTCTGTTTTTTATGTGTGACCCTGTCCATGTACTTGGATCTCCATTCATATAGGGGCGGTACATGTGGTGTATTTATATGAAGTTTAGTCCGTACCACTCAGGACCTATTGGATACCACAATTTCTTGTAGGAATACGTTGTTATTGATGACTCATGTAACCCATTATATGGTAATTAAAATTGACTTTTTTTTTTGTGGATATCTGTGTATGAAGGTTAATGAGTGATATGATTCCCGCTGATATTAAATGGTCACACATAAATTAGGGATAATAATAATAAAAAATATAAAAAATATGAATAAATATATATATATCTAAATACAATAGAATAATGGAATTAATTATGTGTTCTGATTGGCATCACTTTAGAATGATGTCTGTTTTTTATGTGTGACCTTGTCCATGTACTTGGGTCTCCATTTATATGGGGCGGTACATGTGATGTATTTATATGAAGTTTAGTCCGTATCACTCAGGACCTATTTTGATACCACATTGTCCTATATACATTGTAAATTTCTGAAGCCCCCTTTCAGTATGTACATGCATATTTGTATCCATGCATATGAACATTATTGGATGCTGTTATTATCAATTTTTTGTATGTAATTGAAAGTATAAAGTGCCTTATTAAGTGGGATGCACTATGTGCTTAATGAGAATAAAACTATAATCACCTAGTTTATCTACATATAATATGCTCTGTTCTTAAACATACTAATTATGTACGTGAACATACATCTATTTTGAGGCACACTAGGTTATTAGGTATTTAAGATATGTGAATATATATGCTCGAACCCCCTCTGTACTATACGGTGATGTGCGCCGTATGTGCGCGCGCTTTCTGACAGCTTTTCCCGGGTGCATACATACTGCGGCCTCCTTATGCCCGATGCGCATGCGCATTGACGTCATCGGGAGATTTCTCCCCGGGCGTGCGCACTGTGGCTGGAGAGCTGCATCATGTTGCCACAACAACTGGGGGCTGTGCATTACGCGTGCGCCGATATGACGTGCGGACATCACCGGCCGACTAATTAATGGATCATGGGTATTTAATGTTGTGATCAGGGAATGAACGCACTTCCACCCCCGCCTCCAGCCTGCTGAGGAAGCGAGAGCGATACGCATTCAGGACTGGGAGCTGCTTGTCTTCCCCCCACAGTTTGGATCTCTTGCCTTTTTCCTGTCCTTTATATGGGTAAGCCTTGATATATTCACAAATTCTTTTTTGATATTTACACAGAGTTTGGCGATTACCCTTGGACAGTTTTTAGGCTTTATTTTTCTATATATGTGCAGCAGTTTTTGACTAATCTGGTCCATTAGGGACGACATTTTAGCAGATATTCTGCTATTGCTGCCAGTATAGACTATGCATGTTTGCAACTACATTTATTGATTAGGATCCCCACACATACTTATGTGGGGGGTGATTGCTGGTAGAAGTCCTCCTTATACCTCTACATATTTTGTTTATTGATGAATAATGAGATTTTAATTCATTTATGTATGTCTTTTTGAATCTCAATAAAGATTGTTATATTTTATGGAAACAGTACTCCTTTGTGTGTGGTTCATACATATTTTTTCAAATTGACTGGGACAGTGTGGATCGTCATGGGAACCCCTTGGATTACACCAGACCTGGATTTGTTTTTCTTTCTAATAAATTGGTTAAAGAGGGAATGTTTTGGGGAGTGTTTTTTCAAATAAAAATGTGTTTGTCGTCTATTTTTTTTTATTACTGACTGGGTTGGTGATGTCGGGTATCTGATAGACGCCTGACCTCACCAACCCCAGGGCTTGATGCCAGGTGACATTACACATCTGGTATTAACCCCATATATTACCCCGTTTGCCACCGCACCAGGGCGCGGGATGAGCTGGGGCGAAGCACCAGGATTGGCGCATCTAATGGATGCGCCACTTCTGGGGCGGCTGCGGCCTGCTATTTTTAGGCTGGGGAGAGTCCAATAACCATGGACCTCCCTAGTCTGAGAATATCAGACCCCAGCTGTCTGCTTTACCTTGGCTGGTGATCCAATTTTGGGGGGACCCCTACGTGTTTTTTTTTTTAATTATTTATTTAATTTAAAATAACAGCGTGGGGTGCCCTCAGTTTTGGATTACCAGCTAAGCTGAGGTTGCCAGCTGTGGTCTGCAGGCTGCAGCCGTCTGCTTTACCCTAGCTGGCTACAAAACTAGGGGGAACCCTACGTCATTTCTTTTTTTCATTTTTTTGGCTAAATACAAAGCTAAGCACCCCTTAGTGCCACATGAAAGGCACCAAAGGGTGCAAAATTACAAAATGCAGGAGAGTAGGACATTATGTGTTTTTCTGCCATTATTATGACAGAAAAGACTGATATGAAGTGCACAAGCACAAGAAAATCACCAGAGCGCTCTACACTGTGAAATGCAGTAGAAAATGGCACTGGAGTGAACATGTGACCGCCTCATGTAGGATGAAGCTATGGATCCTGGGTAAATTTATGCATTTACCCTCCTTCAGTTTTTTTGCAGTACACAAAAAAAACGGAATGCACACGGATGACAAACAGATGACATACGGACCGTCTACGGAACGGAAACGGATGCCACACGGATGCACCCGTGAAAAAAAACGGACTGTTTTTTGCAGACCGCAAAAATGGATCGGTCGTGTTAATGTAGCCTTATTCTGATCTGCCGTTTATAAACAGCAGGCAGAAATAAGTGAATAACGCCCCCCCGGGGTTTCAGGGCTAGCTGAGACCCTGGAGATCATGATTCAGGATGGTTTTTCCGATCCCCGCTCACGTGATCACAGGTATACACCGTACACCGATGATCACATTACAGTAAATGACAGCGCCGGTAAAAAATTATTTATCTCCCATCTGGCATGAACAAACACTTCTTCTCCACTTCTTCTCCACTTCTTCTCCACTTTTTCTCCATTTTTTCTCCACTTTTTCTCCATTTTTTCTCCACTTTTTCTCCACTTTTTCTCCATTTTTTCTCCATTTTTTCTCCACTTTTTCTCCACTTTTTCTCCACCTTTTCTCCACTTTTTCTCCACTTTTTCTCCATTTTTTCTCCACTTTTTCTCCACTTTTTCTCCACTTTTTCTCCACTTTTTCTCCATTTTTTCTACATTTTTTCTCCACTTTTTCTCCACTTTTTCTCCACTTTTCTCCACTTTTTCTCCACTTTTTCTCCACTTTTTCTACATTTTTTCTACACTTTTTCTACACTTTTTCTACACTTTTTCTACATTTTTTCTACACTTTTTCTCCACTTTTTCTCCATTTTTTTCCACTTTTTCTCCACTTTTTCTCCACTTTTTCTCCACTTTTTCTCTATTTTTTCTCCACTTTTTCTCCACTTTTTCTCCACCTTTTCTCCACTTTTTCTCCACTTTTTCTCCACTTTTTCTACATTTTTTCTCCACTTTTTCTCCACTTTTTCTCCACTTTTTCTCCACTTTTTCTCCACTTTTTCTCCATTTTTTCTCCATTTTTTCTCCACTTTTTCTCCACTTTTTCTCCACTTTTTCTCCATTTGTTCTCCATTTTTTCTCCATTTTTTCTCCACTTTTTCTCCACTTTTTCTCCACTTTTTCTCCACTTCTTCTCCACTTTTTCTCCACTTTTTCTCCACTTTTTCTTCATTTTTTCTCCACTTTTTCTCCACTTTTTCTCCACTTTTTCTCCATTTTTTCTCCACTTTTTCTCCACTTTTTCTCCACTTTTTCTCCATTTGTTCTCCATTTTTTCTCCATTTTTTCTCCACTTTTTCTCCACTTTTTCTCCACTCTTTCTCCATTTTTTCTCCACTTTTTCTCCACTTTTTCTCCACTTTTTCTCCACTTTTTCTCCACTTCTTCTCCACTTTTTCTCCACCTTTTCTCCACTTTTTCTCCACTTTTTCTACATTTTTTTTTCCATTTTTTTCTCCACTTTTCCTCCACTTTTTCTCCGTTCTTTTTCTATGGTCGGTCTACCCATTAGCTCTGCCATGCATAGTGTAGCTCTACACCTACTGCACATGTTACTTTATGATTGACATCTCTTTCGTACCAGAGCTGTCTAAGCCTACTCTGACCCCATATTTGTCATTACTATATTGTCCTTGTACTGTATTATGACATTTGTATCATGTGTTTCATTTCTTGCTGTGTTGCAATTTTTTTGCTGCATCCCAATTTTACCTCTACATTGTTCGAGTTTATGTTATTGTTCTCTCACTCTTATGTGATACTGATTATTGTCATTTTTCATGATTACATGCAGATAAGTCCAATCTGAAGAAGGCTCAGGCCGAAACGTCATTTGTAACTTGTTTTGGACAAAAACATATATGCTTATGAAAAAAAAAAATTTTTAATACGGACCAATAAAGAGTGATTTTGCATTACTATCCGTTGTGACTTACTGACTTAGTCTGGGAGATTTAGAGTGCCGAGGTTACTCACTAATTTTATCTATTATTACCTCTGAGCACCTATATACTAGTGAGCAGAGCTTCCTACAGTAGTTCTCCTGATTAGGCATGCCCTTACCTCATGAGCAGGGCATTGCAGCTTTGGTAGCAACAATTACGACATGGACTCTGCTGCTGTGGACCCGGGGAGAGTGAGTGCAGATTCATTGCACCCACGCTCCTCACATGAAGGGTCCGCACTCCTAGAAAATGGGGGATACGTTCCCTGAGTGTCTCCCCCCCATATTCTAGACGGTCCAGAGTCGTCGTGGGACCCCTTTATTTTTTTTCTTACAATAAATTGGTGAAAGAGGAAATGTTTTGGGGACTGTTTTTTCAAATAAATTTCTTTTGTCGATTTTTTTTTTTTGTTAGTACTGACAGTTTATGATGTTGGGTATCTAATAGATGCCATGACATCACAAACTGCTGGGCTTGATCTCAGGTGACTTTACAGCTAGTATCAACCCGATTTATTACCCCGTTTGCCACTGCACCAGGGCACGGGATGAGCTGGGGTGAAGCGCCAGGATTGGCGCATCTAGAGGATGTGCCAGGTCTGGGGTGCCTGCGGCCTGCTATTTTTAGGCTGTGAAGGCCCAATAACTATGGACCTTCCCACCCTGAGAATACCAGACCACAGCTGTCTGCTTTACCTTGGCTGGTGATCCAATTTGGGGGGGACCCTACTTTTATTGTGTAATTATTAATATTTATAAAATAATTATAAAAAAGAGCCTGAGGGGACCTCCACATTGGATCCCCAACCACGGTAAAGCTGCCAGCCGTGGTTTTCAGGCTACAGCCGTCTGCTTTACCCTAGCTGGCTATCAAAAATGGGGGGACTCAACGTCATTTTTTTTTTTAACTATTTTTTAAATAGAAATTAATGGGCTTCCCTGTATTTTGATTGCCAATCAAGGTAACGGCAGGCAGATGGGGGTGGCAACCCATAGCTGTCTGCTTTATCTGCGCTGAGAATCAAAAATACCGCGGAGCGCAACGTCATTTTTTTAAAGATTTATTTTTACAGCACTGTGATGTCCAGCAATCAAAATACAGGAAAGCCCATTTTGTTTTTAGTTATTTAAATAAATAATTAAAAAAAATATTTATGGGCTCCCGCTGCATTTTTTGTATTGCTAGCTAAGGGTAATCCAAGCAGCTACTGGCTGCTAACCCCCACTGCTTGGTGTTACCTTCACTGGCAATGGAAAATCCAGGGAAGCATTTTTTATTTTTTTTACAAAAAAAGGACGTGAGCTTCGCCATATTTTTGTATGCTAGCCAGGTATAGCAGGCAGGTGCTGGAAGAGTTGGATACAGCGCCAGAAGATGGCGCTTCTATGAAAGTGCCATTTTCTGAGGCGGCTGCAGACTGCAATTCGCAGCAGTGGGGCCCAGAAAGCTCAGGCCAACCTGTGCTGCGGATTCCAATCCCCAGCTGCCTAGTTGTACCTGGCTGGACACAAAAATGGGGCGAAGCCTACGTCATTTGTTTTCTAATTATTTCATGAAATTCATGAAATAATAAAAAAAGGGCTTCCCTTTATTTTTGGTTACCAGCCGGGTACAAATAGGCAACTGGGGGTTGGGGGCAGTCGTACCTGCTGCTGTACCTGGCTAGCATACAAAAATATGGCGAAGCCCACATAATTTTTTCAGGGGGCAAAAAACTTCTGCATACAGTCCTGGATGGAAATTGGTTGAAGGATTTCACCAGCACAAAACTCCAGGCATTTTGTTCTTTAAAATAAAACTTCCTTTATTTTCTTATCATTAAAAAGTCCATGCTATGGTGGTCAAGCCCATGTCAGAGAGGACGCGTTTCGAACATCCAGTTCTTATTCAGTCTCTAAACCATCTAGTCACAGAACTGTTTAAAAAGGGCTGAACCCAAACATGTGATCAAATGCAAGGAGAGAGCAAGACAATTACAAAAACATTAACCCCTTGAGTTATATCACTCCATATAATGCTTATAACACTTATATATATACAAAGTATTTTTTTAGCCAGATTAATATGCAAACATCAATTCATTTCTTTTATTTAAACCTTTCGGAAATCTTGTGCCCATTAAAAACATCCATTTTATTTCTCTCTGAAAGAGGATATCTTTCAAATTTCCACCCCTTCTAGGTAGTTGAATTTTTTCAATGGCATTGACTTTCATGCCTGTTAAATTACCTGCATGTGCGTCGCGAAAATGTTGAGACGCTCCTGATAATTTTCTGGTGGTGGCATTATTAACATCATAAATGTGTTCAGATATCCTCTTTCTGAGAGAACGACAAGTGCTGCCTATATATTGTAACTGGCAAATAGTACACGATATTAAATAAACCACATGGTCTGAACTGCAGTTTATGAGTGACATTATTTTATACGTTTTTTTATCTGTAAATGAAGAAAATTCCTTCACATTTGACATATAACCGCATAGTCCACACGATCTGTGGCCACATTTGAAAGAGCCTGTGCTGGGTAACCAATTGCCAGTGTTTTTTTCTTTTTTTGTGGAACCGCACCTATTCATATGATCACTAGGTGATAACATGGATCCCAATGTAATGTTCCTTTTTGAAACTAATTTAACTCCATTTTTTAAGATTTTGTGTAATGTGTCATCTGTAGATAAAATGGGTAAATATTTTTTAATAATTTTGATTACATCATGATAATTTTTACTGTATGTTGTTGAAAAAACAACTGACAATTCTTTCTGGGGATTATCTCTGGTTTTATTCATGTCCAAATATTGTGACCTACTCACTTTGATTGCCTTGGTTTTGGCTTTCTGGAGATTTGTCATTTTATACCCTCTTGCCAAAAACCTTTTTTCAATAGTGCTGCATTCTACCTCAAAACCATTTTGGGTGTTGCAACATCTCCTAGCACGGACATATTCACCTGTAGGGATGTTATTTATAACATGCTTTGGATGGCAACTTCCCGCATGTAATAGTGAGTTGCCTGATATGGGTTTTCTATAAAGACTACAATTAATTTCTCCATTGTCACCCTTCCCATGGAATTGTATATCCAAAAAATTAATTTTTGATACATCATGAAAAAAAGTTAAAAAAAGATTATGGGCATTATTATTAATGTATGATATGAAATCCTCAATTTTTTTGTTTGGATTTTGCCATACAATAAGTACATCATCTATAAATCTCAGATATAATGCTATATCCGAGAAAAAAGGATTGCACTGATTAAAAATATATTGTTCTTCCCACCAAAACATAAATATGCCTGCTAGAGAGGGGGAAAACCGTGCGCCCATTGAACATCCCTGTAACTGAATATATCCTTTATTTAAAAAGGTAAAATAGTTGTTTTTGAGTAAAAACTCAGTTACGTCAATCAAATAGTCCTGTAATTCAAGTGAGTAGTCAGAATATTTTTTGAGCAAATCTTTCAATGCTAAAATGGCAAGAGAATGTGGAATGGATGTATACAATGATTGCACATCACAAGTTAACCAACTAAAATTATCTTGCCATTTCATCTGAGAAATAATATTCAACACATGTTTGCTATCCAGGACATAGCCAGGAGACATTTTAGGAAGAAATTGAAGGTGGTTATCCAACCACTCTGCTAGATGTTCAGTATAAGAATCTATACCTGAGACAATCGGTCTCATTTTTGGGGGAAATTGGTTTTTATGTGACTTGGGTAAGGCATGCAATAATGGTATTAAACAATAAGATGGATTAAGATAATCTCTCAATTTTTCATCAATTAAACCCAAATGTAAGCCTTCTTCTAGAATTTTTTCCAAGGATTTTTTTATATCTGCAGAGGGGTCATGATCGACTCTCCTGTAGGTATCACAATCCTGTAACATAGTCAATACCTCCCTTTCATAAAGTCCAGTATCCAAAACTACGACTGCCCCCCCCTTGTCAGAATTTTTTATTATGATGTTAGAGTTTTTTTGCAAGGAAATAATCGCATCCTTCTCAGTCTTAGACAAATTTTGAACCATAGGTTCTTGTAAATGAGAAAGAGCAGTTAATTCCTTTTCTACTATGTTCTGGAAATCAGTCATCTGATCACACCTCGAAGGTATGGGATAAAAACTGGGATTAGGAACATTAAAGTGGGAAACCTCACAATGTGGTTTGGGTCCGGCACCACTATCACTTGACAAATCATGCAAATCTTGTAAATCCATTTGTTCTTTAAATGACATAGGAGAGAAAAAAATGTCAGCTGATGCATTTGAAACATTAGGAACATTAACCTCATTTTCATCGTGAAAGAAGTGTTTTTTTACTGTTAATTTTCGGATAAACTTATTAACATCTAGTATTGTTTTAAAAAGATCAAACCTCTTGTTGGGAACAAAATTTAAACCCCTTTTCAAAACACTAATTTCACTGCTGTTTAAAATGCATGCCGACATATTTATAACAGAAAAATTATTATTATCAATATTCATTTCCTTTTCCCCCTCATGAAATGATTGTGTTGGTACACATGACTTTCTATGTTTGCGGCCGCTCCTCCTTGTTTTTTTCGATTTTTTTGAAAAAACGGCTGGTTTTTCAAGTTTTTTGACACACTTAAAGAAGTGGATGGGGTGTCAAAATTATTATCGGACGTGTCAGTATTATAGTCTGTAGAGTCCACATCAGTCGTTTCAAAGTCCGTAGAAGAAAAATTGACACGAGTAGAATTGTTGCGTCTTCTATGATTTTTCAATATGGATCTGGGACCAGCTTGGAAAAATCTCCTGGAATTATGCCAATTGTAGATTTTATTATCCTCATAGTCCCTTAAATCACGAACAAACTTTTTTTCTTTGAATGCAGTGATTGTATCCTCAAGGGCAATGATTTTAATGTTGATCTGGTCTTTCGTGGTCTTATTAGCATCCAGACCTGAATATTGTGCAAGGGAAACTTCAATTTCTTTAATCTTATTCTCCAACACACCTATTTTATTTCGTTCTTGTTCTATAATTTTGCCAATTATGCCAACGCACCAGGGTAAATCGGGAAGAGCCGGGTACAGTCCCAGAACTGTCGCATATAATGTATGCAGCAATTCTGGGCGGCTGTTGGCTGATATTGTTAGGGTGGGGGGCTCCCCATAACGTGGAGCTCCCCATCCTGAGAATACCAGCCTTCAGCCGTATGACTTTATCTGGCTGGTATTAAAATTGGGGGGGACCGCACGCCATTTTTTTTAATTATTTATTTATTTGTTTCACTGCACAGTATAGACCCGCCCACCGGCTGCTGTGATTGGGTGCAGTGTGACACCTGTCACTCAGAGTGGGGGCGTGTCTCACTGTAACCAATCATAGGCGCCTGTGGGCGGGGAAAGCAGGGAATACGAAATTGTTTAATGGGCGGCCGGCTTTTTCAAAACAGTAAAAGCCGCCGGAGCAGTGAGAAAGCCGTGCAGCGCCGGGGATCGGGGATCGGTGAGTATATGAGAGAGGGCTGCTAACTTCAGTTACTCAGGAGATTAGCGGTCACCGGTGAGTCTTCACTGGTGACCGCTAATCAGGGCGCGACACAGACAGAGCCGCAGCATGACAATGAAGTCGGGTGAGGTTCACCCGAGTTCATTCTGACAGTGCGGCTCTGTCTGTGTCTGCTGTCATCTGCCATTCAGCTCTGCTACATGGCTGTCTGTGTCTGCTGTCAGCGGCCATGTAGCAGCGCTGAATGGCAGATGACATAGTAAAAAATACGCATTACACACGCATTACACACGCATTACACACGCTAGTAAAATCTCAGAAATAGCATCGCACTTGCGTTGCACTCGCACCTAACGTGAACTAAAATCAGCCGAGTTTTTTTCAGCCCAGTCGGACCGATTTTACTCGCATAGATGTGTTTCCACCCTAAGACTGAGAAGGATGCGATTATTTCCTTGCAAAAAAACTCTAACATCATAATAAAAAATTCTGACAAGGGGGGGGCAGTCGTAGTTTTGGATACTGGACTTTATGAAAGGGAGGTATTGACTATGTTACAGGATTGTGATACCTACAGGAGAGTCGATCATGACCCCTCTGCAGATATAAAAAAATCCTTGGAAAAAATTCTAGAAGAAGGCTTACATTTGGGTTTAATTGATGAAAAATTGAGAGATTATCTTAATCCATCTTATTGTTTAATACCATTATTGCATGCCTTACCCAAGTCACATAAAAACCAATTTCCCCCAAAAATGAGACCGATTGTCTCAGGTATAGATTCTTATACTGAACATCTAGCAGAGTGGTTGGATAACCACCTTCAATTTCTTCCTAAAATGTCTCCTGGCTATGTCCTGGATAGCAAACATGTGTTGAATATTATTTCTCAGATGAAATGGCAAGATAATTTTAGTTGGTTAACTTGTGATGTGCAATCATTGTATACATCCATTCCACATTCTCTTGCCATTTTAGCATTGAAAGATTTGCTCAAAAAATATTCTGACTACTCACTTGAATTACAGGACTATTTGATTGACGTAACTGAGTTTTTACTCAAAAACAACTATTTTACCTTTTTAAATAAAGGATATATTCAGTTACAGGGATGTTCAATGGGCGCACGGTTTTCCCCCTCTCTAGCAGGCATATTTATGTTTTGGTGGGAAGAACAATATATTTTTAATCAGTGCAATCCTTTTTTCTCGGATATAGCATTATATCTGAGATTTATAGATGATGTACTTATTGTATGGCAAAATCCAAACAAAAAAATTGAGGATTTCATATCATACATTAATAATAATGCCCATAATCTTTTTTTCACTTTTTTTCATGATGTATCAAAAATTAATTTTTTGGATATACAATTCCATGGGAAGTGTGACAATGGAGAAATTAATTGTAGTCTTTATAGAAAACCCATATCAGGCAACTCACTATTACATGCGGGAAGTTGCCATCCAAAGCATGTTATAAATAACATCCCTACAGGTGAATATGTCCGTGCTAGGAGATGTTGCAACACCCAACATGGTTTTGAGGTAGAATGCAGCACTATTGAAAAAAGGTTTTTGGCAAGAGGGTATAAAATGACAAATCTCCAGAAAGCCAAAACCAAGGCAATCAAAGTGAGTAGGTCACAATATTTGGACATGAATAAAACCAGAGATAATCCCCAGAAAGAATTGTCAGTTGTTTTTTCAACAACATACAGTAAAAATTATTATGATGTAATCAAAATTATTAAAAAATATTTACCCATTTTATCTACAGATGACACATTACACAAAATCTTAAAAAATGGAGTTAAATTTGTTTCAAAAAGGAACATTACATTGGGATCCATGTTATCACCTAGTGATCATATGAATAGGTGCGGTTCCACAAAAAAAGAAAAAAACACTGGCAATTGGTTACCCAGCACAGGCTCTTTCAAATGTGGCCACAGATCGTGTGGACTATGCGGTTATATGTCAAATGTGAAGGAATTTTCTTCATTTACAGATAAAAAAACGTATAAAATAATGTCACTCATAAACTGCAGTTCAGACCATGTGGTTTATTTAATATCGTGTACTATTTGCCAGTTACAATATATAGGCAGCACTTGTCGTTCTCTCAGAAAGAGGATATCTGAACACATTTATGATGTTAATAATGCCACCACCAGAAAATTATCAGGAGCGTCTCAACATTTTCGCGACGCACATGCAGGTAATTTAACAGGCATGAAAGTCAATGCCATTGAAAAAATTCAACTACCTAGAAGGGGTGGAAATTTGAAAGATATCCTCTTTCAGAGAGAAATAAAATGGATGTTTTTAATGGGCACAAGATTTCCGAAAGGTTTAAATAAAAGAAATGAATTGATGTTTGCATATTAATCTGGCTAAAAAATACTTTGTATATATATAAGTGTTATAAGCATTATATGGAGTGATATAACTCAAGGGGTTAATGTTTTTGTAATTGTCTTGCTCTCTCCTTGCATTTGATCACATGTTTGGGTTTAGCCCTTTTTAAACAGTTCTGTGACTAGATGGTTTAGAGACTGAATAAGAACTGGATGTTCGAAACGCGTCCTCTCTGACATGGGCTTGACCACCATAGCATGGACTTTTTAATGATAAGAAAATAAAGGAAGTTTTATTTTAAAGAACAAAATGCCTGGAGTTTTGTGCTGGTGAAATCCTTCAACCAATTTCAATGCACATGGACTGGCTCTCCAAACCTCTTCTCCGTGCACAGCCCAGGATCACTGGCTTCCATTACACAGGTGAGCTGGGCAAAAAACCTCTTTCTACCTAGTCCTGGATGGAGTATGCTGAACCTTGTAGTTCTACAGCTGCTGTCTGTCTGTATGGAGAAGAGCAGACAGCCGCTGCAGAACTACAAGGCTCAGCATACTCCATCCAGGACTATATGCAGAAGTTTTTTGCCCACCAAAAAAATGACGTGGGCTTCGCCATATTTTTGTATGCTAGCCAGGTACAGCAGGCAGCCAAGGGCTGCCTCCAACCCCCAGTTGCCTATTTGTACCCGGCTGGGAACCAAAAATATAGGGAAGCCCGTTTTTTTTAATTATTTCACTTATTTCATGAAATAATTAAAAAACAAATAACGTGGGCTTCGCCCCATTTTTGTGTCCAGCCGGGTACAACTAGGCAGCTGGGGATTGGAATCCACAGCACAGGTTAGCCCGAGGTTTCTGGGCGCCTCTGCTGCGAATTGCAGTCCGCAGCCGCCCCAGAAAATGGCGCTCTCATAGAAGCGCCATCATCTGGCGCTGTATCCAACTCTTCCAACAGCCCTGGAGCCGGGTGGCTTGTTGGGTAATCATGAGTTAATACTGGCTTTGTTTTACTAGCCAGTATTAAGCCAGAGATTCTTAATGTCAGGCACGTTTGACCCGGCCATTAAGAATCTCCAATAAAGGGTTAAAAAAAAGACACCACACAGAGAAAAAATACTTTAATAGAAATAAATACACAGACACATTAGAGACTCCATCTTTATTACCCCCTGTCAGCCCTCCACGATCCTGCTCTTCTGTCTTTCTCGTTCAACAAATGCAGCTCTGCTCCATCACTGCTGCATGGGGGAAGACGCTGCTTCCCGTGGAGCATTCACTCCGTGAAAGCTGCTCGAGAAGCAGCGTACAGCCTTCACTCCGTGAGTGATCAGTGCTGCTAGCGGTAACAGCGGTAACGCTGACAGAGGCGTTACCATAGCAACGGTGCTCCCGGAGCCGCGGTTAGCGGTGACGTCACCGCTAACTGCGTTGCTATGGCAACGGTAATCTCCGTTAATGACCGGCTGTGTCAGCCGGTCCCTAATGGAACGGGGAGTCGACCGTGTGCTAGAGCATGTTGCCGGTACACGGCGATACACAAATGTGCACCGTGTACTGGAGAGATGCACTCGCAGGTCCTACATGACGCGTTATAGTCATGTGACCAGTCTGTAGCCAATGAAATAATAGCCACGTGACTGGTCACATGGCTATTTTGACATCACGATAGGTCCTGCATCTCTGCTGGCAGTGCCGGTCACCGGGAGGATTCAGCTATCATCGGATGGAATAGCGGCAGGAGACAGAGTGCAGGACGGATTGCGGGTACCGGTAAGTGTTATGGCAATGTTTATTAACTGTATGTGTACATTTCTAATGCATTTTTATGTGTTTGTGATTGCCTCCCATTATAGCCTATTGGTTCGAGTTCGGTTCGTCGAACGTTCGACGAACCGAACTCGAACGGGAGCTCCGTTCGGCGAACCGACCTCGAGCCGAACCAGTTCGCTCATCTCTACCGGAGACTTCACTCAGGTAGTGTCGGTGTGTGCGGGGATGATGGCGGCACTAGTGCCTGCGTGTGTGCGGTGATGATGGAGGCCGGTGTGTGCGGGGACGAAGGAGGCCAGTGTGTGTGGGGATGATGGGGACCAGTGTGTGCGGGGATGATGGAGGCCGGTGTGTACGGGGATGATGGAGGCCAGTGTGTGCGGGGATGATGGAGGCCGGTGTGTGTTGGAATGATGGAGGCCGGTGTGTGTGCGATGATGACGGGGTTGGTGTGTGCGGGGATGACGGGGGCATTGTGTGCGGGGATGATGGAGGCCAGTGTGTGCGGGGATGATGGAGGCCGGTGTGTGCAGGGATGACGGGGGCGTTGTGTGCGGGGATGATGGAGGCAGGGGTGTGCGGGGATGACAGAGGCCAGTGTGTGTGGAAATGATGGGGCCGGTGTGTGCGGGGATGATGGAGGCTGGTAACTGCAGTGACGGTAGTGATGATTGCGGCTCAGTTCAGTCACTCAAGGGATTTGCGGTCACTGGTGCGTCCTTCACTGGTGACCGCAAATCAGGCTGCGACACAGACAGAGCCGCAGGATTACAATGAAGTCGGGTGAAGTTCATCCGAGTTCATTCTCATCGCGCGACTGTCTGTGTCTGCTGTCAGCGGGCATGGAGCCGAGCTGAATGGCAGAGCAAGCATCCAATGCGCATACATTCTGCATCAATTATGTAGTCACAATACATTCACATTTCCTGCCAAATCGCTGCAGAATTATGTATGTAGAATTATGGACACTACGCAATGTGCACAATGGTAATAATAATATTCAAATTCAGTGTATAGTGTGCGTG
The DNA here is from genome assembly GCF_048569485.1 of Anomaloglossus baeobatrachus. NCBI lineage: Eukaryota > Metazoa > Chordata > Amphibia > Anura > Aromobatidae > Anomaloglossus > Anomaloglossus baeobatrachus. The sequence goes on from NC_134354.1 coordinate 237,780,785, forward strand.
GGGGGCGGGGGTTCCTGAAATAATGGCAATCTCCATTTTTTTTCCTAACCGCACGTACAGTGGGGCGGTGCAGGCTATCAGCCAATCACACACACACACACACACACACAGCAAAGTGCATTTTTTGCACACAAGCAAGGGCATGTGTCATTGGCTGTGTATATCACATGTCCTTGCTCTATAAGGACTTCTGAGTAGTTTCACTTTTGGACACCATAGAAGGAGTTTACTCTGTGTATACGTACTCCATACCAGAGCTGGCTCATCTGGATCGATCCGTGCACCTCCTGATTTGTCCTGTGGCTTCTACGCTGGTAAGCTGAACCTTTTTTTTGTGTTTTCTATGTGTTTGTATGTGTTTGTGTTTGCCTGCCATTGTTTTCAATGGGGTTCGAAGGGGTTCGAAGGTGTTCGTCAAACGTTCGTTGAACATTCGACGAACACACCCGCCATTCGAAGAACCGAACCAAAATCGAACTCTGGGGGGTGGCTCATCTCTACTCGCGGCATCTGATTTACAGCTGGGGATGTGAGGTTTTGCACCAAGAACATACGGTGTTTCCATCTCCTCGCTTAGTCGTCACTGTCTAGTGTCTATCCTGCAGGGCTTCAGCTCCCCCTGCTGGCAGCCTGACAGCTACGTCTGATTTGACGCAAGTGAATTCTGTGTTTCTGCCCTATTGTTTATACATTAGGTGAGGTTGAGCTTATGGTAACTGTATGCCTTTTATATGTTTCCCAATCTCTAGAGCATATCTAACCAGTAAGATTCAATACTGGTTTGTTCAAGACTTTCTATGACCTTTAGCTACCTACTTTATTACAAGCAAAGATTAATGCTTCAGGTTATTACTTACTTAAACATACAAACATATATACATACTCAATGTACATGTTGATGGTACATATGTCACAGAAATTCAGGGAATAGCAGAGAATGGCCAGGTCATAAAAGATGCTTGGAGCAGTTTAGTGTAAGGATCATTTATTTACTAAAATACTTATTAAAACATTAAAAGAAGTCATTATGTTTACAACATGGACCTTAACAATTGACTTAATCTTTTGTGTGCATATTCATTTTAGAAAACTTAGTGTAAATAAAATCATCTCTGATAATTATCAATCAGCTTGATTCATAAAAAACAGCTGTTCTCAATTATTGATTCAAACATAGGTTAACTTAAAACACTACTCCAGCATTTTTTTTTATTTTCCCGCTGGAGTGATGCTTCTAATCTAAATTCACTGCCCATACTCTAATACTCACTCTCTATCATCTTTGTCTTGTATCACCGCTGCTCCCATCGGGTTTCGGCAGTTTGTGACCTGCTGGATTGCTCTAATGTTTCCTAGAGCATGCAGGAGGTCACTTTTCAATACAAGTCTATGAGAGCCTCATTCTGGTTTTCATAGACTTACATTGAGAGCTTGTGTTGGAACATCTGATTTACCGCAAGTCAGAAGTTGCAGTCAAAAGATGGCACCACGGGAATGGAGCTGCGTGAAAACACTGGAGGGTTTGTGTAAGACCGGGGGCACAGACCTTAGATTATAAGCGCCACTCCAGCTCTGAAAAAAAGCACTGAAGTGGTGCTTTAAAAATGTAATCTAAAATAACACATACAATAACAATGTAATGTGAGCCTAACACGGGGATGACTGAATCACAGTGGAAGCATGTTATACCATGCTAAGCATAAGTTGCATATGAAGGAAAACGTTAATATTAGTGAATCAATAGCTTTAAAAATGAAATTAAAGTTGAATCAAACAATAAACTGCTCCTATGAGCCATCCCGATCCTGTTAGAAAACGTCCTGTGTTCTGGAACATCATTGTTATCACAAGCCTCTTTTGCGTTCCAACAGCTAATGTAGCTTATATTTTTCTAGTAAACCAGGTGGTTAATTTGGTTATTATGAGGCCCATTTGGTACTGTAATCACCCTTTACCAAAACGCAGAAGCAAGAAGTCTTGTATTAGATGACATTTGCAGAGAAACATCTTAAAGGGAACCTGTCAGGTGCACATGCACCCAGAACCACGAGCAGTTCTGGGTGCATATTGCTAATTCCTGCCTAACCATCCCTGTATACACTAGCCTAGATAAAAAGATCTTTAGAAAAAGTATTTCTAAAGATCCTTCATTATATGCTAATGAGGCCAGGGATTAGTCGCAAAGGAATTATTTACCATGACTAGTTGACACCCTTAGCATACAAGCACGCCTCTGTGGGTGAGCTAACATGCTAATGAATGTGCAGCATCAGAGGCATGGTCACGCTCACCTCTCTGTTGCCACCGCGCCTGATGCTAGATTTTGGCTCAGTGGGTATGATCCCCGGACTTCCGGTCATGCAGACTATGAAGCCAGGTGTACGAGTCCTGGATTCACACCAGTGTAGTGTGTATGGCCAGATGTGTTGGGGACATCTGATCATGCGCACTGGCCCTATGCCCAGCTTTCTGAGGCAGTGCAATGGACAAAGGTATGCATGTTAATGCCAATGATGATGCTGGGTAGTGGGCATTGAATTGCATGTTAGCACGCTACTGTGGGTGTACTAACATGCTAAGCAGGTGTAATGAGCGCAGGAACTAACGCCCTTGTGACTAGACCCTGCTTTCATTAGCATAGCATAAAGGATCTTTAGAAATACTTTTTCTAAAGATCTCTTTATCTATGCTACTAGATGCAGGGACAGTTAGGCAGGGATTAGAAATATGCACTAAGAACTGCTCGTTATTTGTTACTAGAAATAGGCCTGATGCTATCGCATGGGGAGTGCGGTGGAGTAAAAATCTGTCTATGCTTAGTGGTGCTGAAAGGAGCAGTGGTGAGTGGGGCTGGTGGCATGCAGATCTGGTGAGGGGGTCTGTGGGCATACAGTTCTGGTGACGGGGTCGGTAGGCATACAGATCTGGTGAGGGGGCTGGAGGCATACTTCTGGGGGAGCGGGGGGCATACAAATCTGGTGGGGAGGTTGGGGGAATACAGATCTGGTGGGAGGGCTGGAGGCATACTGAACTGGTGGGGGGCTAGAGGCATACAGATCTGGTGGGGGGCTAGAGGCATACAGATCTGGTTGGGGGACTGGGGGCATACAGATCTTTTGGGGGACATACAGATCTGGTGGAGGGGGGCTGGGGGCATACAGATCTGCTGGGGGGCGGGGGGTATACAGATCTGGTGGGGGGCCGGAGGTATATAGATCTGGTGGGGGGGCTGGAGGCATACAGATCTGGTGGGGGGGGGCTGGAGGCATACAGATCTGAGGGGCTGGGGGCATACAGATCTGGTGGGGGGGCTGGGGGCATACAGATCTGGTGAGGGGCTGGGGGCATACAGATCTGATGAGGGGGTCTGGGGGCATACAGATCTGGTGGGGGGGCTGGAGTCATACAGTTCTGGTGGGGGGGCTGGAGGCATACAGTTCTGGTGGGGGCTGGAAGCACACAGATCTGGTGGAGGGGGGCTGGGGGCATACAGATCTGGTGGGGGGCTGGGGGCATACAGATCTGGTAGGAAGGGCTGGGAGCATACAGATCTGGGGGGGTCGGGGACATACAGATCTGGTGGGGGGCTGGAAGTATTTAGATCTGGTGAGGGGGGCTGGAGGCATACAGCTCTGGTGGGGGGAGGGTTGGAGGCATACAGATCTGGTGGGGGGGCTGGAGGCATACAGTTCTGGTGGGGGGGTTTGGAGGCATACAGTTCTGGTGGGGGGGCTGAGAGCATACAGATCTGGTGGGGGGGGGCTGGGGGCATACAGATCTGGTGGAGGGGGCTGGGGGCATACAGATCTGGGGGGGCTGAGGGCATATAGATCTGGTGGAGGGGGCTGGGGGCATACAGATCTGGGGGGGGCTGGGGGCATATAGATCTGGTGATGGGGGGCTGATGTCCTCTGCAGTAATGAGCACATTGTGCTCATGCTGGTTCCCTTCTGTCCCCTATTATGCAGTGTCTCACCTGCCCTCCGTGCCCGTGGAGCCTCCAGCTGCAGCACACAGACTCCTCCGTAATAGCGTCCGGTGTACGAAGCGGCCACTGCAGGTTGATGTCATGGCTTTACTGCAGTTGAATGCTTTACGGCGCCACAAAGCATTCAAACTGCAGTAAAGGGCTGACAGCAGAAGCGGCAGCAGCGGCCCCGGACAGGTGAGTATACAGCAGTGTGTGTGTGTCTATGTTCAGTGTATACATGCATGTGCGCTATGTGTGTGTACGTGTTCGGTGTCTGCTATGTGTGTGTATATGTGTGTCTACTATGTGTGTCTGTTATGTGTGTCTGCTATGTGTGTTTATGTGTGTGTATGCGTGCGTGAGTGCGTGCAGTGAAGACCAGGAAGCCGGAGCATCGTTCGAACTGCGGCTGCGCAACGGACAATGCCACGGTGCTTGACGGAATAGGGGAACAGACAAAACTGGTGATTGTGTAAGTAAATTATAAAAAGCTTAACTTTCAGATATTTGCTAGATCTGCAACAGATAAAACATGGATTTTACCAAATAGACAGCAAGTAGCTCAATAGCTGACTCATCGCTGTAATTATGGACTCTTCCCCCACATAATGCTGCCCTCAGATAGGGTAGCAAAAACCTGGTGACAAACTAATTCCCTTGAAAAAAAAAAGTACAATAATGATAACATTCATCTCTTGTCTTGGAAGTTGTCCTTTTTGTAAACTGATGGATAAACAAATGTCTTCAAATATTTGATCTTTGCCTCTGAGTTTGTCGTAAATCTATCTGATCACACCTTGCACTGCCGTTAAACCTGACCAGTGTGAATATTAATATGCCAACTGCTATGGGAATGTACAACAATAACATTAGTGTTAAATCGTCAAGGTGAATGTTTTCTTCAACTTTTCAGTTTATCCACTGTGTATGACCTAATCTAATGTATAATGTTCTTCTGTCAACTCTACTGTCTTGTCAATTAAGTAATTATTTAAGTTGTGCTGCTGATACACTTTATTGATCCCGTGGGAAAATATGGTATTGTATCGTATCGTATCATATCGTATCGTATATTACACGGTCTTCATTCTTTTGTTTTTAAAAAGATTTGTTAAATGAACAGAAGTATGTTCAAAGAGAGTGAGACATATACCGTATTTTTCAGACTATAGGACGCACCGGAACATATGACGCACCATGGTTTTAGAGGCGGAAAATAGGAAAATAAAATTTTAAGCAAAAAATGTGGTCATGACACACTGTTATGGGACAAGGATCTACTGCTGACACTATTATGGGACTAATGTCCCCAAATTCTCTACTAAGGTACCTCATCCTGGTAATGATCCTCCTTATATATGATCCCCATCCTTGTATATATGTCCCTCATCCTGGTATATCCCCCATCCTCATAAATACCCACATCCTGCTATATACCCCCATCCTGCTATATACCCCATCCTGCTATATACCCCCATCTTGCTCATAATATACCCCCATCCTGCTCATAATATACCCCCATCCTGATATATACCCCATCCTGCTATATCGCCTGTATCCTATGGCACAGAAAAAAATAAACGTTTATACTCACCTTTCCTCACTCCCTGCAGCATCGATCATTTTCCTCTCTGTGTCAGCAGCAGCACCGCTAACCTGTGTGGAGCCGTTCCCCTGCAGCATCGCAATGTCCTCTTGTCTGCCTGCCCACTGATGTGTGTGGAGAGCGCGCACAGCGACGACGTCATCCCCTGTGCTCACCATTCTCTACACAGATCAGATGGCCAGCAGACAGGAAGACATCGCGATGCTGCAGGGATCAGTGACTGGTGAGTATACCGTACTTATTCACTGGCCCCCGCGCTGATGATGATTCACGGGGGAGAGTAAATTCAGCCGCACACGATCACTCCAGGCTGTGATTGACAGGGGTGATCACACAGGCCGGCTGATTATTATGCGCGCACCCCCCACCCATCTTCCCGCCCACCTGTCAGCGCCGGCTTTAGCCATGAGAGATGATGGGCGGGAGGATGGGCGTGCAGATGAAATGAGCGGGTCCACGTGGTCACGACAGGCGCTGCTACAGCCTGCTCATGCCACCGATGACCATCTCCACCGCAGTACCCTCATTGCCTGAAGCCATGCCCTAGATTCAGACTATAAGACGCATCCCTCACTTTCCCCCAACATTTGAGGGGAAAAAAGTGCGTCTTATAGACCGAAAAATACGGTAATTTTTTTTAGATGCAATGATTAATGATTGATTGTACATATATTACATTAATATGTTATTGCTTGATTTGTGTGTGCGACTTGTTTAGAAATTCCAAAGAAAGGTTAAGCAGTATTTTCTTCATTTGGAGATCCGTTGTGATGGATGAGGAAGCTGGTATAATCCAGATTTTCTTGTGACCCCTATGGTAACATAAAACAAAGTCATGAAATGGAATAGAATAAAATAAACAGTTTTATTTAGCAGCTGTGCCCCTATACTGTACTATACTATACTATATATATATATATATATACATACATACCATATATGCGCTCTTTAACCCTTTAAGGCCTGTTTCAAACGTCAGTGAAAAACAGACATTTTTCACTGACGTGTTAAAAATGCATATGTCCCTCCATGTGTCGTGATTCACGACACACGTGGATTCTACATGTGCTATCCGTTATCCGTTAATCATTATCCGTTACATGTGCTATCCATTATACAGCTACTTCCATGTTGGCTGTGCAGTGCATAAATGCATGAGTCGGCTAAGAAGCAGCAAGCAGCAGCGGCTCGAGATACCGTCATTGGAGAAGGTGAGTATAAAATGCTTTTTATTTTCAATGTACGTGTTTTTCTCGTATTTCATGGTTCACACAGAGACAGACAGGGAAAGAGGCAGACAGGGAAAGAGGCAGACAGAGGCAAACAGGGAAAGAGACAAACAGGAAAAAAGACAGGCAGGGAAAGAGACAGGTCATGAGACAGGTAAAGAAAAAGACAGGGAAGATAGCTGAGTGGATAGAGTGCTCACCTAGGGAGCATAAGGTTGTGCGTTCTAGACCCGATGAATTTATTTTTTTAATTTTTAATAAATTATATTTATAATATATTTATAAATATAATTTAATTATGCACTGAGGGGAGGAGCCGGACATCAGCTGTGAGCTCTCTCTCTCTCTATCTCTCTCCTTTCTCTCTCTATCCTTTCTCTCCTTTCTCTCTCTCTCCTTTCCCTCTCTCCTATCTCTCTCTTCTTTCTTTCTCTCCTTTCTCTCTCCTTTCTTTCTCTTCTTTCTCTTCTTTCTCTCTTTCTCTCTCTCTTCCTTCTCTCTCTCTCTTCTTTCTCTCTCTCTCCTTTCTTTCTCTCTCCTTTCTCTCTCTCCTTTCTTTCTCTCTCTCCTTTCTCTCTCTTTTATCCCTCTCTCCTTTCTTTCTCTCCTTTCTCTCTCTCTCCTTTCTCTCCTTTCTTTTTCTCCTTTCTCTCTCTCTCCTTTCCCTCTCTCCTATCTCTCTCTCCTTTCTTTCTCTCTTTTCTCCCTCTCCTTTCCCGCTCTTCTTTCTCTACTTTCTCTTCTTTCTCTTCTTTCTCCTCTTTCTCTTCTCTCTCTTCTTTCTCTCTTTCTCTCTCTCTTCCTTCTCTCTTTCTCTTTTTTCTCTCTCTCTTTCTCTCTCTCCTTTCTTTCTCTCCTTTCTCTCTCTCTCCTTTCCCTCTTTCCTATCTCTCTCCTTTCTTTCTCTCCTTTCTCTCTCTCTTTCTTTCTCTCCTTTCTCTCTCTCCTTTCCTTCTCTCCTATCTCTCTCCTTTCTTTCTCTCCTTTCTCTCTCTCCTTTCTTTCTCTACTTTCTCTTCTTTCTCTACTTTCTCTCTCTTCTTTCTCTCTTTCTCTCTCTCTTCCTTCTCTCTTTCTCTTCTTTCTCTCTCTACTTTCTTTCTCTCCTTTCTCTCTCTCCTTTCTTTCTCTCCTTTCTCTCTCTCCTTTCCCTCTCTCCTATCTCTCTCCTTTCTTTCTCTCCTTTCTCTCTCTCTTTCTCTCTCTCCTTTCCCTCTCTCCTATCTCTATCTCCTTTCTTTCTCTCCTTTCTTTCTCTTCTTTCTCTACTTTCTCTACTTTCTATTCTTTCACTTCTTTCTCCTCTTTTTCTTCTCACTCTTCTTTCTCTCTCTTTCTTCTCTCTTTCTCTTATTTCTCCTCTTTTGCTTCTTTCTCTCTCTTCTTTCGCTTTCTTTCTCTCTCTCTCTTTCTCAGACCTGGTGATGATCAGCTGATGCGGTCACCTGACGGAATCAGCTGACACTATAAGTCGAGCGGTGAGGGCGGCTTTTTACCGCCCAGCCGGCTAAACTATCAGCTGATGCTGTCGGACAGGAGTCTGCACTGAAGTGTGTAGATTGTTTTTTTGTTTTTTTGCACTGATGCATCAGCTGATTGTATAAAAGCCGTTTATACAATCAGCTGCTGTGTCATGTAATTCAGGCCCTTGAACCTGACACATCATCTGATCGCTTTGCCTTCCAGAAAACCGATCAGATGATATTGGATCCGGATTGGACGATGCGGGACTGTTACATCTCGTGGCTCTCCTGAGGCAAGGACTGAGGCAGTCTCCCATTCCTTGCCTGCCATGAGCATTCCTGCTCAGCAGCGCCGAAGGTCTGCCAGACTGCGCAGTGTGCAGGAGATACCTTCTCAGAGAGGCAGCAGAAGGGTGACACCTAGTGGTTCTCCTGTTACAAGGAGTGAAGCGGTCTCCCATTCCTGGCCTGCCGCAGACTCTCCTGCTCAGCGGCCCCGAAGGTCTGCGAGGCTGCGCAATGTGCAGAGGTTTACTGCTCAGGGAAGCAGTGAGATTCCCGTTATCTCTGCACATTGTGAGACCGAGGATCCCGCCTCTATTTCCCAGAGGCAGGAGGGTGAGCATGTGCAATGCGTGGTGGGTCCTGATTCGCTCACTGACGTCACACGGCTTGATGACAAGGCTGGTGACGTGGTGAATCCTGACTGGCCAGGCTGGGACGTCGTGGACCCTGATTGGGTCAAGTCCGTCATCTCCGCCTCGCGCCCGCCCTCGGGTGGAGCTGCACCTCCTTAAAAGCTCCCCCTGCCATCATGGCGGCGCGCGACCGTCCTTCTATGTTTGGATGTCTGGCAGCGTGCTGCCACGCCACTGCTCAGGCATTACTGTCTCTAGTGGGCTTGGCCCTTGCTGCTCCGGCAGTACCTCGTTTGCAGGCCGTGTTCCTGCCTTGCTGCTCCGGCAGTACCCCCGTCAACAGGCCGTGTTCCTGTCCCAGGTGAGCTCCTCAAGTCTCCTTTGGACTCACCTGGTTATTGAAAGCACACGTGCGTGGGCACCTCTGTGCTACCCTCGTGCCATATTCTCGTGACTTCCACTGGCACACGTGCGTGGGCACCTCTGTGCTTCCCCGTGCAACAGGTACACCGAGCCGTGAGATCTGTGCCATACAACCCTCACGGGTTAGGGCAGATCGGTGTACATAGATCGTCTGTGACATTCCAGACGATCGCTAGCAGCAACCCGCTCACTCTTCACCCACCATAGCGGCGGTCCCTTACACCGCACAGTGGACCTTGACCGGCGGAAGCAGTCCATTCCCCATCTTGGCACGCTTCCCCGGGTCCCCCTCGTAACATTACGGTCGCGCCAAAGGTCTGGCTATGGCTGAAGAGCAGCAGCAGTTGCTGCGTTATGTGCAGCAGTTGGAGTCACGATTGGCAGCAGTGGAGCAGTCTTCCTCCGATAAGACTACTCTGACGGCAGTCGCCACCCAGGCGGCTACCCAGGCTGTGCTATTGGGCGGAAGGTCTCCTCGCCTTGCGCTTCCAGAGCGCTTTAGCGGCAACAGCTCTGAGTGCCGTGGTTTTATAAACCAGGTTACCACCTACTTAGAGCTGTCCGCGACTCTTTACGCTACCGAGAAGGCGAAGGTAGCCTTTGTCCAGTCCCTGCTCACAGGGAGAGCGCTGAAGTGGTCCACGCCGTTGTGGGAGCGCGGAGATCGTGTGGTGAATAACTTAGCAGCTTATCTTGGGGCCATGAGAATGGTGTTCCTCGGGCCTCAAGTCACCCACGATTCCGCGCTGCGCCTCCTACGACTTCGGCAAGGGTCTGCTTCAGTCGGGGACTTTGCTGTACACTTTAGGACACTGGCCGCAGAGCTGGACTGGCCGGATAAGGTCCTTGTCCCTGTGTTTTGGGAGGGCCTGACAGGGTTTGTCAAAGACGCACTGGCCACACGTGAGGTGCCTGCCACTTTAGAGTCCTTGATTCAGGTTGCCTCTCGCATAGACATCCGCCAGGCGGAGCGAAGGCTCGAGGTCTCTTCAGCACCCACGTCTTCTCGGCCTAAAAAGCGTCTGACTCCCGTCTTCCATTAGACAGGTCCCCCAGCCAGTCCTGTAGGCGACTCCGTGGAGTCAATGGAGGTGTCCAAGGTGGTCTCCTCTGCCCCAGGTTCTCGGTCTTGTGTCATCTGCTTTTCCTGTGGGCAGAGGGGACACATAGCTACCCGATGTCCCAAACCGTCGGGAAAAGACAGCGTCTAGTTTCTATCAGAGGGGGGACTCTAGACGCTACTTCTCCCTCTAGGTTGACTATCAGCGCCCAGTTGCAGTTCGGCACTACTCTCTTCTCTGCCCTGGCTTGCTTGGACTCAGGCGCTGAAGGCAATTTCATCTCGACCTCCCTGGCAACCCGATACTCAGTTCCCCTGGTTCTGTTGCCCAAGCCACTCAGGGTCCGGGTAGTCGACGGGTCCATACTACTCGATCCTATCACCCAGATCACCATCCCTCTCAGGATGGATGTACCACCGGGACACCATGAGCAGGTGTCCTTCCTGGTGCTTCCAGGGGGGACGGATGAGATCCTACTGGGTCTTCCCTGGTTGAGACAGCATGCTCCTATACTCAACTGGGCAACAGGGGAGATCTCATCCTGGGCAGGATCCTGTAGAGAGCACCTCGTGACTACCGAACCACCCGCTACCATTAGGTCGGTTGGGTCCTCAGGGAATACTGAGGGGCCGGGTTTACCGACACCTTATGAGGCCTACAGGGATGCCTTTTCCAAAAGGGCCGCAGATACTCTTCCTCCCCACCGGCCATATGATTGCCGAATAGACCTGAAGCCAGGCTCCGAGCCCCCCAGGGGCAGAGTGTATCCACTCTCTGCTCCAGAGACGGAGGCTATGTCCAAATATATTCAGGACAGCCTGGTGAAGGGGTTCATTCGCAAGTCTATTTCACCGGCTGGTGCAGGGTTCTTTTTTGTGCAGAAGAAGGAAGGGGATCTGCGCCCCTGTATCGATTACAGGGGATTAAATGCAATCACAATCAAGAACAAATACCCTTTGCCCCTCATTACTGAGCTATTTGATCGATTCCGCGGGGCAAAGGTCTTCACAAAGCTGGATCTACGCGGGGCGTATAATCTAGTGCGAGTCCGAAAGGGCGATGAGTGGAAGACCGCCTTTAACACCAGGGACGGTCACTACGAGTATCTAGTAATGCCCTTCGGACTTTGCAATGCCCCCGCCGTATTTCAAGACTTTGTGAATGACATTTTCCGGGATTTGTATCTTTCCGTGGTTGCATACCTGGATGACATTCTTATCTTCTCCCCCGATCTTACCACCCATCGGAGGGATGTCATCCGAGTACTTAAGAGGCTCCGCACCCATTCGTTATATGCTAAGCTGGAAAAGTGCGTTTTTGAACAGGAATCCTTGCCGTTCCTGGGGTACATAGTGTCCAGTCAGGGGTTAGCAATGGATCCGGGGAAGTTGGAGACAGTGATGAACTGGCCTGAGCCCCGCTCGCTGAAGGCGATCCAGCGATTCTTGGGGTTTATCAATTATTATCGCCAGTTCATTCCCAACTTCTCGACGGTGGCAGCACCCATCATTGCCCTTACCCGCAAGGGCGCTAATCCCAAAGCATGGACACGGGAAACGGTAGAGGCATTTCACACTCTCAAAACTCACTTCTCCAGAGCTCCCATCCTTCATCGTCCAGACATCTCCAAACCCTTCCTACTGGAGGTAGACGCCTCTTCGGTCGGTGCAGGTGCAGTCCTGTACCAGAAAAACGAACGAGGAAGGAAACATCCGTGTTTCTTTTTCTCCAAGACCTTTTCTCCGGCCGAGAGGAACTACTCCATAGGGGATAGGGAGTTACTGGCGATAAAACTAGCATTCCAGGAATGGCGGCATCTCCTGGAAGGTGCGAAGCATCCATTTGAGGTTTTTTCTGACCACAAAAACCTCACATACCTCCAGACAGCACAACGCCTGAACCCAAGGCAGGCCCGTTGGTCTTTATTCTTCTCCCGGTTCCGCTTTATTATCCGCCACCTGGGCGGTGAGAAGAACGTACGGGCCGATGCCTTGTCACGTTGTATGGTTGTGTTGGAGGAGGACGAGGAGGAGCCTCATCTTATACTACCCCCGGACAGCTTGAGGATGGTCACTCCCACTTCTTTGGACCAGGTGCCACCTGGCAAAACCCTCGTTCCCCCTGAACTACGTAACGAGGTGCTATCGTGGGCCCATGCCTCCAAGGTCGGGGGTCACTTCGGGGTCAAAAGGACCAGAGACCTGGTGACCAGGCATTATTGGTGGCCGAGACTACCCCAGGACATACAGGAATATGTGGGAGCCTGTATGTCGTGTGCTCGGAATAAGCCGTCCCGGCAGAGACCGGCAGGTCTTCTTCACCCACTGCCAGTGCCGGATCGTCCCTGGGAAGTGGTAGGGATGGACTTCCTGGGAGATCTGCCCAAGTCAGCAGGGCACAGGGTCGTATGGGTCATCACGGACCACTTCTCTAAAATGGTCCACTTGGTGCCTCTCCCACGACTCCCGACGTCACGTGCTCTCGCCACCTTGTTCATTCGGCATGTATTTAGGTTGCATGGCATGCCTGACAAGGTGGTGAGCGACCGGGGTCCCCAGTTCGCGTCTCGCTTCTGGAGAGAGCTCTGTAAGCTCCTGCAGATAGAGCTGAACATCTCCTCCGCATACCATCCTGAGACCAATGGACTAGTGGAGAGGACTAATCAGACCTTGGTAACTTACCTCCGCCATTTTATATCCGCGCACCACGACAACTGGGCTAACCTCCTTCCTTGGGCCGAATTTGCCATTAACAATTCGGTCCATGAATCCTCTGGCCAGACTCCGTTCCTACTCAATAACGGACAACATCCCAGAATCCCGGTTCCGATGCCCATTACGTCACCCGATACTAGAGTGGAGGATTGGGCGACCAAGGCCCGGGAGATCTGGGATGACACCCAAGAGGCTCTTAAAAGGGCTAAAGACCGGATGGTGACAACGGCTGATGTTCGCCGCCGCCCTGCACCATCCTTCGCCCCTGGTGACCTAGTATGGCTGTCCTCTAAAAATGTTAACCTACGGGTACAGGCAGCCAAATTCGCCCCTAGGTATCTGGGTCCGTTTAAAGTACTACAGCAGGTAAACCCAGTGGCATATCGACTCCAGCTCCCTCCACGCTGGGCTATAGCCAACCCCTTTCATGTGTCCCTCCTGAAACCCGTACGACTTAATAAATTCTCGGGGTCCCTGCTGGCTCAAACCGACTCCCCGTCCGACGACCCTGAGGTGGCAAAACTTGTGGAGACAAAAGTCATACAGGGCAAGAGGTACTACCTCGTGGAGTGGGCCGGCCGTGGTCCGGAGCATAGATCCTGGGAGTTGGAGGATCATATCCGTGCCCCGGGTTTGATAGCCGCCTTCGAGCACGGACAGGTGGGGGGGCCTAGACGGGGGGGTAATGTTACATCTCGTGGCTCTCCTGAGGCAAGGACTGAGGCAGTCTCCCATTCCTTGCCTGCCATGAGCATTCCTGCTCAGCAGCGCCGAAGGTCTGCCAGACTGTGCAGTGTGCAGGAGATACCTTCTCAGAGAGGCAGCAGAAGGGTGACACCTAGTGGTTCTCCTGTTACAAGGAGTGAAGCGGTCTCCCATTCCTGGCCTGCCGCAGACTCTCCTGCTCAGCGGCCCCGAAGGTCTGCGAGGCTGCGCAATGTGCAGAGGTTTACTGCTCAGGGAAGCAGTGAGATTCCCGTTATCTCTGCACATTGTGAGACCGAGGATCCCGCCTCTATTTCCCAGAGGCAGGAGGGTGAGCATGTGCAATGCGTGGTGGGTCCTGATTCGCTCACTGACGTCACACGGCTTGATGACAAGGCTGGTGACGTGGTGAATCCTGACTGGCCAGGCTGGGACGTCGTGGACCCTGATTGGGTCAAGTCCGTCATCTCCGCCTCGCGCCCGCCCTCGGGTGGAGCTGCACCTCCTTAAAAGCTCCCCCTGCCATCATGGCGGCGCGCGACCGTCCTTCTATGTTTGGATGTCTGGCAGCGTGCTGCCACGCCACTGCTCAGGCATTACTGTCTCTAGTGGGCTTGGCCCTTGCTGCTCCGGCAGTACCTCGTTTGCAGGCCGTGTTCCTGCCTTGCTGCTCCGGCAGTACCCCCGTCAACAGGCCGTGTTCCTGCCCCAGGTGAGCTCCTCAAGTCTCCTTTGGACTCACCTGGTTATTGAAAGCACACGTGCGTGGGCACCTCTGTGCTACCCTCGTGCCATATTCTCGTGACTTCCACTGGCACACGTGCATGGGCACCTCTGTGCTTCCCCGTGCAACAGGTACACCGAGCCGTGAGATCTGTGCCATACAACCCTCACGGGTTAGGGCAGATCGGTGTACATAGATCGTCTGTGACATTCCAGACGATCGCTAGCAGCAACCCGCTCACTCTTCACCCACCATAGCGGCGGTCCCTTACACCGCACAGTGGACCTTGACCGGCGGAAGCAGTCCATTTCCCATCTTGGCACGCTTCCCCGGGTCCCCCTCGTAACACGGGACCCTTGACCCAGGATTACTGCGGGGGTGGTAATTTATTTCAATAAAGATGGAGTCACTAATTGTGTTGTGTTTTATTTATAATAAAAATATTTTTCTGTGTGTTGTGGTTCTTTTTATCGGTACTAGAAATTCATGGTGGCCATGTCTAATATTGGCATGCCACCATAAATTTCGGGCTTTGGGCCAGTTGATAATATACAGCTAGCCCTAACCCCATTATTACCCAGCAAGCCAACCGTCACCAGGGCTGTTGGAAGAGTTGGATACAGCGCCAGATGATGGCGCTTCTATGAAAGCGCCATTTTCTGGGCGGCTGCGGACTGCAATTCGCAGCAGAGGGGCCCAGAAAGCTCAGGGCAACCTGTGCTGTGGATTCCAATCCCCAGCTGCTAGTTGTACCTGGCTGGACACAAAAATATAGCGAAGACCACGTCATTTGTCTTTTAATTATTTCATGAAATAATAAAAAAAGGGCTTCCCTATATTTTTGGTTCCCAGACAGGTACAAATAGGTAGCTGGGGGTTGGGGGCAGCCTGTAGGTGCCTGCTGTACCTGGCTAGCATACAAAAATATGGCAAAGCCCACATCATTTGTTTTTAAATTATTTCATGAAATTCATGAAATATTTAATAAAAAAAGGGCTTCCCTATATTTTTGGTTCCCAGCCGGGTACAAATAGGCAGCTGGGGGTTGGGGACAGCCCGTAGCTGCCTGCTATACCTGGCTAGCATACAAAAATATGGCGAAGCCCAAATAATTTTTTGGGGGGCAATAAGTCATGCATACAGTCCTGGATGGAGTATGCTGAGCCTTGTAGTTCTGCAGGTGCTGTCTGTCTGTATGGAGGAGAGCAGACAGCAGCTGCAGAACGGCAAGGCTCAGCATGCTCCATTCACTAGTGTATGCAGGAGAGCAGACAGCAGCTGCAGAACTACAAGGCTCAGCATACTCCATCCAGGACTGTATGCAGGAGTTTTTTGCCCACCAAAAAATGATGTGGGCTTTGCCATATTTTTGTATGCTAGCCAGGTACAGCAGGCAGGTACAGACTGCCCCCAACCCCCAGCTGCCTATTTGTACCCGGCTGGGAACTAAAAATATAGGGAAGCCCATTTTTTTTAATTATTTTGTCATGATTCGCATCCCTATCCACATGGCAAGGGGGCGGAGCCTTCTCTCAGGCCTCACTTCCGGCCCCTGGATGCCTTAAAAGCTGACACTTCCAGTGAACCAGCGCCGGCTATAAGCTTAGCTCTGCTTTGCCTGTGATTGCTGGTCCTGTGAGTGATATCCTGATCTGTCTGTTCCTGTGCCCTCGTGCCCTTGTCTGTGTTCTGTCCCCTGGTCGTCCCTCCTGTCCTGTGTCCCCCCTCCTATTCTGACGTCAGAGGGGTTATTCGAGAATTTGGTGATGCCTTTTGGTCTAACAAATGCCCCTGCGGTGTTTCAAAATTTCATCAACGATATCTTCTCTGATTTTCTTGGTCGTTTTATGGTCATCTATCTCGATGACATTTTGATTTAATCTGCTGATAGAGATACGCATATTATGCATGTTCGCTCAGTATTACAGAGATTACGTGATAACCATCTGTTTGCCAAGCTTGAAAAATGTGTTTTCTCTGTTCGGGAAATAGCCTTTCTTGGGTTACTCTTTTCTCGTGATGGGTTTAAAATGGACCTGGGAAAGGTGCAGGCTATCGTGGATTGGGTGCAACCCAGGGATATCAAGGCGCTACAATGCTTTTTGGGTTTCGCTAATTATTATCGAAGGTTCATTAAGGGGTTTTCTCAAATTGCCAAGCCATTGACTGATCTTACACGGAAAGGGGCGGATCTGCAGAACTGGTCGCAAACGGCTGTCCAGGCCTTTCTTGAGTTAAAGGACCGGTTCATGTACGCCCCAGTCCTGGTACAGCCTGACCTCGAGGCGCCGTTTGTTGTTGAGGTGGACGCCTCAGAGGTGGGGGTGGGAGCTGTTCTCTCTCAGGGCCCTGCTACTCTGACTAATCTGCGACCATGTGCGTTCTTCTCCAAGAAATTCACTCCAGCTGAGAGGAACTATGATGTGGGTAACCGTGAATTATTGGCGGTAAAGTTGGCATTCGAAGAATGGAGGCATTTTTTGGAGGGTGCTGTTCACCGTGTTACTGTCATCACTGATCATAAAAACCTCGCGTATATCGAGTCCGCCAAGAGATTGACGCCTCGACAAGCGAGGTGGGCTCTTTTCTTTTCTAGATTTCATTTTTGTATTACTTTTCGGCCGGGGTCTAAAAATGTGAGGGCAGATGCACTGTCTCGTAGTTTGGACCCGGTGTCACCTTCAGAGCCTCCTTCCTCCATTCTTCCACGAGGGGTGGTGGTCGCTGCCTTGTCGTCCGAGTTAGTAGAGGCTGAGGTCAGGGAGGCCCAGTCCTCAGCACCATCTTCCGCTCCAGACACTAAACTGTTTGTCCCTTTGCACCTCCGGTTACGAGTACTTCAAGAGTTCCATGAGTCCGTACTTAGTGGCCATCCTGGAGTTACAGCCACTCGCAAGGCTGTTGCTCGACTGTTTTGGTGGCCGTCTCTTCACTCAGATGTTGCTCGGTTTGTGTCTGACTGTGCTACATGTGCCCGTGCTAAGGTATGTCGTAACCGGCCGGCCGGGGAACTGGTTCCATTACCTGTTCCTGAAAGACCATGGACCTGGGGGAGGTGTGGAAGGAGGTACGGCGGTGCATCGTGACAGCCCAACAGTCCCAGAAATGCCAAGCGGACAAACGCCGTTCTCTGGGACCCCCCTTTCAGGTGGGGGACAAAGTGTGGCTGTCCACTCGAAATATCAGGCTCAGGGTTCCGTCTGCTAAGTTGGGTCCTAAGTTTATAGGTCCCTATGAGATCATCGAAGTGATCAACCCGGTGGCACTGCCCCAGACCTTGCGTATTCCCAATGTATTTCATACCTCCTAGCTTAAGCCATTTGTCCCTTTGGTGGTGGATTCTCAGACCCCTCCGGCTCCGATACTGGTGGACGGTGAGGAGGAGTACGAAGTTCAGCGTATTATCGACTCTCGTTGGGTTCGTAGTTCTCTCCAGTATCTGATTCATTGGAAGGGTTACGGTCCGGAGGACCGGTCCTGGGTGCCGGCTCGCTCCATGCGGGCCGATCGGTTAATTGCGGCTTTCCACCGGAAGTATCCTGGGAAGCCTGGGGGTCAGGTGGCCCCCCCTTGAGGAGGGGGTACTGTCATGATTCGCCTCTCTATCCACATGGTTAGGGGGCGGAGCCTTCTCTCAGGCCTCACTTCCGGCCCCTGGATGACTTAAAAGCTGACACTTCCAGTGAACCAGCGTCGGCTATAAGCTTAGCTCTGCTTTGCCTGTGATTGCTGGTCCTGTGAGTGATATCCTGATCTGTCTGTTCCTGTGCCCCCGTGCCCTTGTCTGTGTTCTGTCCCCTGGTCGTCCCTCCTGTCCTGTGTCCCCCCTCCTATTCCCCACTCTGTTGCTTCCTCCGGTACTGACCTTGGCCTGACTTTGACTCCACTTTTGCTCGTCCGTCCGGTCCTGCTTCTGCCCGTACGGTGTTTGACCCAGCCTGTCTGACTATTCCTTGCATGCTCTGCAGCTCTGCCTCTCAGCTGTGCTGATTAGGCAATGCATGAGAACACTGTGCATTTCCTTCCTGGTTCCCATTGCTCTGTGTAGTGTCGTCTGCTACAGAGCTCTGGCTCCCCCTGGTGGCAGCATTACATATTTCACTTATTTCATGAAATAATTAAAAAACAAATGACGTTGGCTTCGCCATATTTTTGTGTCCAGCCAGGTACAACTAGGCAGCTGGGGATTGTAATCCGCAGCACAGGTTAGCCCGAGGTTTCTGGGCGCCTCTGCTGCAAATTGCAATCCGCAGGTGCCCCAGAAAATGGTGCATTCATAGAAGCACCATCATCTGGCGCTGTATCCAACTCTTCCAACAGCCCTGGTGACGGTGGCTTGCTGGGTAATAAGGGTTAATACTGGCTTTGTTTTACTAGCTAGTATTAAGCCAGAGATTCTTAATGTCAGGCAAGTTTGTCCCAGCCATTAATAATCTCCAATAAAGGGTTAAAAAAAGACACCACACAGAGAAAAAATACTTTAATAGAAATAAATACACAGACACATTAGAGACTCCATGTTTATTACTCCCTCGCATCCCTCCACAATCCGGCTCTTCTGTCTTCTTTCTCCTTCAACACATGCAGCTCTACTACATCAGCGCTTCATAGGAAGAAGGCGGTGCTATTCCCCGAGCTGCTGCTTGTAAGCGGTGACATCACCACTGACAAGCGCGTTGCTATAGCAACGGTGATCTCCGTTATCGACTGGCTGTGGCAGCCGGTTTATAACGGAACGGGGAAGCAGACCGGGAACCCGACCGCGTGCCAGAGCATGTCCCCGGTACAAGGCGATACACAAACGATTCCCGCTTACTGGAGAGATGCACTCGCACTCCATATAAACAACATGGAGAGTAAAATGTCACCCACCTGCCAAGTGGACAAAGCCCGAAATTTGGTTCCACATAGAGCTTTAGTTCTGCGAGTCTCTCTTCTTCTAGGTACAGTGGTTACGGAAAGTATTCAGACCCCTTTAAATTTTTCCCTTTTTGTTTCATTGCAGCCATTTGGTAAATTCAAAAAAGTTAATTTTTTCTCATTAATGTACACTCTGCACCCCATTTTGCCAGAAAAAAATAGAAATGTAGAAATATTTGCAAATTTATTAAACAAGAAAAATTGAAATATCACATGGTCATAGGTATTCACACCCTTTGCTCAGACACTCATATTTAAAGGGTACTTCTCACATAGCGAGATCGCTAGCGAGATCGCTGCTCAGTCACTGTTTTTGTGACGCACCAGTGACCTCATTAGCGATCTCGCTGTGTGTGGCACTGAGCAGCGATCTGGCCCCTGTTGTGAAATCGCTGCTCGTTACACACTGCTCTGGTTCATTTTTTGGACGCTGCTCTCCTACTGTGAAGCACACATTGCTGTGTTTGACAGCGAGAGAGCAACGATCTGAATGTGCAGGCAGCAGGGAGCTGGCTTCTGACAGTTGGGGGACGCTGGTAACTAAGGTAAATATCGGGTAACCAAGCGAAGGGCTTAGCTTGGTTACCCGATATTTACCTTGGTTACCAGCGTCCGCCGCTCTCACGCTGCCAGTGCCGGCTCCCTGCACACGTACCCAGAGTACACATTGGGTAAATAAGCAAAGTGGTTTACTTATTAACCCGATGTGTACTCTGGCTATGAGTGCAGGGAGCCAGTGCTAAGCGGTGTGTGCTGGTAACCAAGGTAAATATCGGGTAACCAAGCAAAGGGCTTTGCTTGGTTACCCAATATTTACCTTAGTTACCAAGCGCAGCATCGCTTCCACGCGTAGCTGGTGGCTGGGGGTTGGTCACTGGTCGCTGGTGAGATCTGCCTGATTGACAGCTCACCAGCGACCATGTATGACCATGTCATATCGCTGGTGGGATCACTGGAGCATCGCTAATGTGTGACGGTACCCTAAGTCACATGCTGTCCATTTCCTTGTGATCCTCCTTGAGATGGTTCTACTCTTTCATTAGAGTCCAGCTGTGTTAAATTAAACTGATAGGACTTGATTTGGAAAGGCACACACCTGTCTATATAAGACCTCACAGTTCACAGTGCATGTCAGACGAAATGAGAATCATGAGGTCAAAGGAACTGCCCAAGGAGCTCAGAGACATAATTGTGGCAAGGTACAGATCTAGCCAAGGTTACAAAAGAATTTATGAAGTACTCATGGTTCCTAAGAGCACAGCGGCCACCATAATCCTTAAATGGAAGGTTTGGGACCACCAGAACTCTTCCTAGATCTGGCTGTCCAGCCAAACTGAGTAATAGTGGAAGAAGAACCTTGGTGAAAAAGGTAAAGAATAACCCAAAGATCACAGTGGCTGATCTCCAGAAATGTAGAAGGGCGATGGGAGAAAGTACCACAAAGTCAACTATCACTGCTGTCCTCCACAAGTCGGGACTTTATGGTAGAGTGGCATGACGGAAGACTCTCCTCAGTGCAAGACATATGAAAGCCTGCATAGAGTTTGCAAAAAAACACATGACAGACACCCAGACTATGAGAAATAAGATTCTCTGGTCTTATGTGATGTAGATAGAACTTTTTAGTGATAATTCTAAGTGGTATAGGTGGAGAAAACCAGGCACTGCTGATCACCTTCCGAATACAATCCCAACAGTGAAACATGGTGATGGCAGCATCATGCTATGGGGGTGTTTTTCAGCTGCAGGGGCAGGATGACTGGTTGCAATTGAAGGAAAGATGAATGCGGCCAAGTACGGAGATATTCTGGAAGAAAACCTCTTCCAGAGTGCTCTGTACTTCAGACTTGGCTAAAGGTTCACCTTCCAACAAGACAATGACTCTAGGCACACAGCTAAAATAACAAAGGAGTGGATCAGAAACACTCTGTGACCATTCTTGACTGGCTTAGCCCTTGCCCTGACCTAAACCCAATTGAGCATCTCTGGGGAGACCTGAAAACGGCTGTCCACCAACGATCACCATCCAACCTGATGGAACTGGAGAGGGATCTGCAAGGAAGAATGGCTGAGGATCCCCAAATCTAGGTGTGAAAAACTTATTGCATTATTCCCTAGAAGATTCATGGCTGTACTAGCTCAAAAGGGTGCTTCTACTCAGTACTCAGCAAAGGTTATGAACTCTTATGACCATGTAATTTTTCAGTTTGTCTTGCTTAATAAATTTCTGTTTTTTTTCTGTCAAGATGGGGTACAGAGTGTACATTAATGAGAAAATAAAATAACTTTTTTGAATTTACCAAATAGCTGCAATGAAACAAAGAGTGAAAAATTTAAAGGGGTGTGAATACTTTCCATACCCTCTGTATGCCACTGTTAAGCAAATGTTTACCTAGCAATTCCCTGACATAACATTAGTATAACTTGCACTAGCTTATTAAGTAAAAGTGATTACATAATAATAGTCAGGTTGGCTAGTGCTGATTCAGATTCTCTCCACTATTGCCAGCTTGACATTTCTTAAACAGTATGTCTATGCAGGAAGCTATTACATAAGATTTCATGTGATATGTCATGTACTTCCTAAATTGTAACAAAAACATGTACACCAAGCCCATGCATGGACAAAGTAAAGACCATTCGCATAGGAGTGGCCTGGCTGAAATTATATTCAATATTTTTCTAAAATCTTAGCGTTTGTCATTACCTTTTTCTTGTTCTTTTCTCCATCTAAAATATATTGAGTCAGAATTAATAAAGAAGAACATGATTGCACATATATGGGATTCTTAGGTTTTCAACTAAATTCTTTACCTTTTGGGTGGCTGACATTAGTTTCCTGTGTATCAATTACGGCAGGGTTTTCCTTGCCTATAACATTATCCAGGTCGGTCATACTTATATTAGTTCTGTAGCTTCCGACAGAAACCAAATCTGCAAATGGAAACAAATAAAATATCAACCATGGTCAAGTAGGTTCAGATTGTAGTCTGAATACAATCATCCTTAGCAACCTTACATTTTTCACTATCTAAATACAAAATTGCAAAGTAGACTTGGCATTGATTCTACTGAAGGAAAGACACAACAATAGATGCCTGGACCAAAGTGTGCTATTATACTTTGTTCTATCAAAGAATCCAACCTCATGAAATTTTTTCGATTTGGAATCGAATCACAGTGAATCTCAAGTATAACCTTGGAACAGCATTGAACATTTTACCATACCCCAACAGGGTATCCAATCTCATTTATTGTTGATATAGCTTTTTGGGGGAGAGGACAGAGATATAGAGAGATGTAACAAAATGTTCTTTAGCATTAGTGTCTTTATCTATGCAACTGTAGAATGAGCTAATATGCTCTGACCTCTATCCCTATGCTGTAAAACCATAAAGCGACACTACATGACTGGCCCCATTTTTTATACTGGCTTTGAGCACCCTCCATGCTTCGATGTGCTAGACTATGTAAAGTGATAGTTGTAGGACATTAGGAGGAAGACCACCTGATCGACCTATCATCTTTAGCCAACTCTATGACTCTTCAACTGTGTGTGAAATGGTTTAGGGCATTGTGTCTGAGGCAAATTAAATTGCAAACTGAATTTGCTTGAGATGCTGAATTTAAGGAAATTTGACTCAAATTCAGTTCACTACATACCAACCCTATCATCACAGCAACACAGTAGTAGATGTGAAGAGAGCAAAGTTTCTCTTTCATGAGAGATGCTTATCACTGCAATGTTGCTGTATCACATGAATAGATTAAGATATAATAATAGCTAAAAAATGTCTAGCTTTTTTAAAAATAGGTCGCCTTTGTGTTGATATACAGTACAGAGTAAAAGTTTGGACACACCTCCTCATTCAAAGAGTTTTCTTTATTTTTGTGACTCTGAAAGTTGTAGATTCACATTGAAGGCATCAAAACTATGAATTAACACATGTGGAATGCAATATGTAACAAAATAGTGTGAAACAACTGAAAATATGTTTTATATTCTAGGTTCTTCAAAGTAGCCACCTTTTGCTTTGATTACTGCTTTGTACACTCTTGGAATTCTCTTGATGAGCTTCAACAGGTAGTCACCGGAAATGGTCTTCCAACAGTCTTGAAGGAGTTCTAAGAGATGCTTATCATTTAATGGCCCTTTTGCCTTCACTCTGCGGTCCAGCTCACCCCAAACCATCTCGATTGGATTCTGGTCTGGTGACTGTGGAGGCCAGGTCATCTGGCGTAGCACCCCATCACTCTCCTTCTTAGTCAAATAGCCCTTACACAGCCTGGAGGTGTGTTTGGGGTCATTGTCCTGTTGAAAATTAAATGATGCTCCAACTAAACGCAAACCGGATGGAATAGCATGCCGCTGCAAGATGCTGTGGTAGCCATGCTGGTTTAGTATGCCTTCAAATTTGAATAAATCCCCAACAGTGTCACCAGAAAAGCACCACCACACCATCACACCTCCTCCTCCATGCTTCATGGTGGGAACCAGGCATGTAGACTCCATCCGTTCACCTTTTCTGCGTCGCACAAAGACACGGTGGTTGGATCCAAAGATCTCAAATTTGGACTCATCAGACCAAAGCAAAGATTTCCACTGGTCTAATGTCCATTCCTTGTGTTATTTAGCCCAAACAAGTCTCTTCTGCTTGTTGACTGTCCTTAACAGTGGTTTCCTAGCAGCTATTTTACCATGAAGGCCTGCTGCACAAAGTCTCCTCTTAACAGTTGTTCTAGAGATGTGTCTGCTGCTAGACCTCTGTGTGGCGTTGACCTGGTCTCTAATCTGAGCTACTGTTAACCTGCGATCTCTGAGGCAGTTGACTTGGATAAACTTATCCTCCGCTGCAGAGGTAACCCTTGGTCTTCCTTTCCTGGGGCGGTCCTCATGTGAGCCAGTTTCTTTGTAGCGTTTGATGGTTTTTGCCACTGCACTTGGGGACACTTTCAAAGTTTTCCCAATTTTTCAGACTGACTGACCTTTAATTCTTAAAGTAATGATGGCCACTCGTTTTTCTTTACTTGGCTGCTTTTTTTTTGCCATAATACAAATTCTAACAGCCTATTCAGTAGGACTATCAGCTTTGTATCCACCAGACTTCTGCACAACACAACTGATGGTCCCAACCCCATTTATAAGGCAAGAAGTCCCACTTATTAAACCTGACAGAGCACACCTGTGAAGTGAAAACCATTTACGGTGACTACCTCTTGAAGCTCATCAAGAAAATGTCAAGAGTGTGCAAAGCAGTAATCAAAGCAAAAGGTGGCTACTTTGAAGAACCTAGGATATAAGACATATTTTCGGTTGTTTCACACTTTTTTGTTAAGTATTTCATTCCACATGTGTTAATTCATAGTTTTGATGCCTTCAAGGTGAATCCACAATTTTCCGAGTCATGAAAATAAAGAAAACTCTTTGAATGAGGAGGTGTGTTCAAACTTTTGGTCTGTACTGTATGTGTAATGTGAACATTCCCCATTTATATAGCATATTGCATATAAGTTGAAGAGTTTCACTCACTACAAACAAATTCCTTTGAAATAGGAGGTGCTGTACCATAGCAATTTGAGGAAAATCCTTTAAAATCTCGTGTATGTGCACTGCAATCATGTAGTCTCATTGTACATACACAATAGAAGCATATGCTAAAAAATTGCATGCTAAAGTGTCCGGTGTTTTTAACTGCTCTACACCTATACCATGTAGAGACATATAAACATGTTGTTATCCATCCTTAATTAGTTTTCAAAATGTGATAAGTCTAAATATTGATCAGACAATAAAATTTTGAATCAATGTTTTGACTTCCCATACAAATTAGATTACTAGTTCTTAACTAAGAAGGGAATATTTGTGCTTGTTTCCAAATCTTCTATATAAGTGAATAGGATTTATGGAAAACAGTATAGCAAAGCAAGCACCAGCTCCTCTGGCTGATGCATTTTTACAATTATTTCCATATGCATTCTTATTTATGGTAAGGCTGAAATGGTAAAAGGCTTTAATATTTGCAGATCCATCTGTTTTTCTCAAATTCTGCTGACAATCTAATGTGTATGGAGAATGTCCAATAGATACTGAAGGATGGGGGATAAGAATTTGTCATTTTTTCAATTTGCCAGAAATAACCAGGAAATAACTGGGAGCATCATATTTTTTCTTCACCATTCAAAAACACTGTACCTAAGACAGTCACTGGGTTACGAGTAAAATGTCTGAACACATTGTACATGATAATATCTGCACCATACATATTTGTTGCTCATACGTGCCTGAATTCTTCTTTCTTCTAACTCTAATGATAAAGAAAAGAGCACCTGCCACCAGGACAGCAACACAAACTGACAAAATAGCAGGAATGAGAGAGTTCTGATTGTTCACGTTGATACTAAAAGAAGGAAAAAAAAATAATAATTTACAGCTTTTTTTTATTATTGAAGAATGTTGCTAATAAACATCTAGCTTCTCAGTAGTAGGATTAATGGAGGACACAAGTCCATGGAGTTAACCTAGCATGTTGATCCAGAGGAAGACAAATGGCAGATGTTAATTGTCCTATGTTAGGACAAAAAATCCTTCCTGCCTCTGTATATGGCACAATTCTCCAGAATGTGGCAATGTCCAACATGTGACAATTAAGTATTGTTTGGCCACACAGCAGGGCTTGGGAGGGAAGGAGCGCCATTTCATTTTTGGAACACAAATTTTCCTAGAATAGTTTGCAGACTCCATTTCCAGAGCAGTAAGTAGAAAAAGTCCAGCTCACCCAAAATGGAGACCACTAATTACTTGATTGGTGCACGGAAGAAGTAGCAGGATCCCTCTGCAGCAAGACGTATTGTGGAAAAATATCCAGCATCCAGATAAAAAAACTTGGTTTAAAATTAAATTTCCTTTATTACAAATTCAGTCTCAGATTAAGGACTAGTTTTTTGTCTGAAACGCGTCCACCTTGCACACCCTGTGATGCGTTTTTCATCATGATGGAGAATTTTATTGCTCTTAACTGAATTTGGAATAAAAGAGAGCCCCTTAGTGCCAAAATAGAAGAAACCATCTCAAGTTACCCAAATTTTGGAAATTACACCCCACTGGGAGTTCATATACGGGTGTAGTAATGATTTAGTCTCTGAAAAATACCCATGACGTCAAACACAGTGAATGCTGCAGAATTAAAAATTTCAAATAAGTGTTTGTCATGCCCAGGACATTGTACGAGTTTCCATACCTTGTACCCGGCTTGTGCTACTGGAGACCTGCAGCTCATAAATTAAGCAGGCTCTCCTCTCTACAACACTGCTAAACATGTAGACATTAACATCAGTTTAGCCACATTGGCTGAGAAGGGAGGAAGGCATTTGAATGTGCAGATGTTGCTGGATATTTTTTTGAAGGGGAAAGCCCTAGTGCTTTTGCAAAGCCTTTATGCTACCAGTAACGTGGAAGCCCCCATTAACAGATGATGGACATATAGGGGGACTGTTTTTTTGCGGGTTGACTTGAATGCTTTTTAGTGGCAATTTGGGATGTAGAATATTTTGGATCAGTTCACATTTATCCTGTGCTCTACGCTGAGCACTTACATCAGTGTTTCCATCTACAGAAATAAGTGATTCAGATGAAACCCTCAATGGATCCATTCACTATAATGAGGCAGCAGAGTTACTTCAGACTCCGTTTGGCCTCTGTTCAGCGCTGTTGGTCTTTTCAAAAGTTAATAAAACTGTTGTTGACTGCACTTTTGTGTACACTTATGAATATGCTTAAAAAGATAGACACCGCAGGATGCCAGACAATAGTTCAATAGTTCAATAGACTCCCTCTCTCTCATTACAGTGAATTTTTCATTAGGAGTTTTGCCTGAATCACATTTTTCAGAGATTTACACATAATCCCCGGTTTAAGCATTCAGCGTAGCGTGCAGGGTAAATGTGAGTTGTGCCGTATGGGCCAATGTTTGGGAAGTGTATGGTGGAAGCCTGTCACTCTCCTCAGGTTGAGGATAGGTTAACTGTTGTTGAGAGGGAATGGAGGTCTGGAAATGGATGACCTGATTTGCCTTCCGGGTCCATGGTTTGAGCTTTGCCCTTTATACAAGAAAGGACTGCCTCGTCGAAGCCTTTGGGAATTTGGCCTGTAGTGAAATGTTTAAGAACTGTGCGCTCATCTTGTGCTAGATCAAAGAGCTAAACTATAGCCTATGGCATTCTTCTATAGAAGAACTTTCTACACTTGTTCCGGGGTCCTAACCCAGTGGGACTGGGGTTGTACCAATCCAAAAGAGATGAAGAAAAACCCCTCTTCATCTTTGGAATGGAGAGTGTCATTTAAAGTGTTTATGCATGGCTGATGTTTGGTGTCTTACAGGTCCAAATATGGTCGGGATGGCCATATTAGAAAAGGGAAGAAGGTAAGATGGTGGAAGAGTTCCTACCCCTGAAGACACCAAAAATGTTCTTAAGTATATACATGGGATAAAACATTAAGTAATGTTGTATAGGAAAGTAATGGTAGGTAGAGGAATGCATAAGATGTAGTGTAAAGTATTGCAGTGCTGATTAAGCAATGTAGTATGATGTATAGTGTCTGCAAGTAAACGTCACCATCTAGTAGCCTGACATTATAAGAATATAGGACAAATGTTATGTAGGATGTTTTGATAAGATAGGTTGCCTGGTAACTTACTTAAAACAGTTAAGCTAGGGATTAGCCTATAGGAAGAGGAGCCAAGCCCTAGGGAAAGGACTCCCTCTTAGAATTCAGATAGGTCCCAGCCTGTGACAGAGACAAATAGACTTTAGTTCTCAGTTGCAGCACAGCCGCATGATGTTAGCATCCTGAAGAGAGGGAAACTATCACATGGGATAACATAGGAAAAGAGGGAACAACTGAAAAAGAGAAGCAGGTGACCGTGATAAGGAGTAAAGATGAGCGGTGTTCAAATCAAACTGTTCGCCAATCTCAAATTTGACCTGTTTTTGGCGATGCTCAAGTCGTTCAACAAACTGGAACGATTAGCTTCACATTCGACAGTTCGAGTTACCGTTCGATAACGGTTCGATCACCAAAAGTGTAGCTAGTTACTAGCTGGCTTTTCACAGTAATACTGTCATTCAATGTTAATAATAATATTATCCAAATTCAGCGTATAGTGTGTGGGGGGGACGGGGTTTAGATCAGTGCTGCTGAGTGCTGAAAGAATGGCGATCGCCATTTTTTTTTCCTAACCGCGCTTCCAGTGTGGCAGGCCAGGCTGTCAGCCAATCACAGACACACACACAGCAAAGTGCATTTTTGCCAGACAAGCAAGGGCATGTGTCATTGGCTGTCTATGTCACATGTCCTTGCCCTATAAGACCCGGCCATTTTCCCCATCGCCGCCATTATTTCAGTGCTGCGGTTGTGTGTCAGTCAATGCTCCCGCTGCTGCTGCTGTGGGCACTATAAAGTGCAATCGAGACATCGGTTTAGGGAGTAGGGACTAGCTGTAATTTCAGCCCTTTTCAGGGCTAGATTAGAACAGTTCATAGCAATTTTTGCTAGGCAGGTCTGTGCCAGTGCTGTGCAAGTGTTTTTCACAGCATCTGTCCAAATCAGCTCAGGCAATTTCTTTGGGCATAGCATCAGTGTGTGATGGTCAGCGGTGTAGCAGTCTTGTAAAGTAAGATACACCACCTGTCTCCATCTCTATTAGCCAATTTTTAACTGCAAAAAGTCCAGGCAATTCCTTTGGGCATAGTATCAGTGTGTGATAGTCAGTGGTGTAGCAGTCTTGTAAAGTAAGATACACCACTTGTCTCCATCTCTACTAGCCAATTTTTAACTGCAAAAAGTCCAGGCAATTCCTTTGGCCATAGTATCAGTGTGTGATAATTAGCGGTGTAGCAGTCTTGTAAAGTAAGATACACCACCTGTTTCCATCTCTATTAGCCAATTTTTAACTGCAAAAAGTCCAGGCAATTCCTTTGGGTATAGTATCAGTGTGTGATAGACAGCAGTGTAGCAGTCTTGTAAAGTAAGATACACCACCTGTCTCCATCTCTAGTAACCAATTTTTAACTACAGCTAGTCCAGGCAATCCCTTGGGCATAGTATCAGTGTGTGATAGTCAGAGTTGAAGCAGTCCTGCAAAGTAATATACATCACCTGTTTCCATCTCTATTAGCCAATTTTTAATTGCAAAAAGTCCAGGCAAATCCTTTGGGCATAGTATCAGTGTGTGATAATTAGCGGTGTAGCAGTCTTGTAAAGTAAGATACACCACCTGTCTCCATCTCTAGTAGCCAATTTTTAACTGCAAAAAGTCCAGGCAATTCCTTTGGGCATAGTATCAGTGTGTGATAGTCAGCAGTGTAGCAGTCTTGTAAAGTAAGATACACCACCTGTTTCCATCTCTATTAGCCAATTTTTAACTGCAAAAAGTCCAGGCAATTCCTTTGGGCATAGTATCAGTGTGTGATTGTCAGTGGCGTAGCACTGCTGTCAAGAAACTTACCCCACATCTTCATCTGTAGTAGCCAATTTTTAACTGCAACAAACATTTGGCAATTTATCCACATACAAAATGACTTGCAAAAGGCCAGATGCTGGTGGAAAGGGGAACAGGTGTGTTGGAAAGGGAAAAAAGTTTGTGTCCATGGGGTAGGTGGTAAAGCAACAGTAACATCTGCTGAAGAAAGACCATCTTCCAGCCAAAATAAGATGTCTACTTCTTTCCGTGAACAATCTGATTTGATCCCTTTCTTACGGACATGACCATTGCTATCAAATGTAGATGAGGCACAAAAAGAGCAGGTGCTTGAATGGATCTCAAGTGCTCCATCAAGTGGCTTCTCTTCCACCTCAACCTCCACATCCCAAATACTCCAGTCCTCTGAGGTGTCACCCCAATCGCACTTGCTTCCTTCATGCTCTCAAGTCTCCACCCGCCCTCCTGAGTATAGGGTAACAGAGATGGTTGAGTCTGCAGAGCTGTTCAGTCACACTATAGCCTGGGAATCAGAGGTCTGCTCCAAAGCTGCAGTGAGTCCAGACAAGGAAATGATCTGCACTGATGCCCAGAAGCTTTGTGAGTCGGATTTAGGCCCAGATGAAGAAAGTTCTGAGCATAATGTAGTCCCTCATTCCCAAATTATAACTCCTCTTGGTGGAGACAATGAGGAACATGCTGATGACGATGAGACTCAGATACCTAATTGGAACGACTATTCGGACAGGGCAGAAAGAGGTTGGCTCTGAGGATGAGGTGAGTGAGAACACACAGGGTGATGATGAGGTTGTAGATCCCACTTACTGTCAACCCACAGTCAGCCAGTCAATGAGGTCAGCAGAAAGGTGGAGGAAGATGCTAGTGATGATGAGGTTAGGTTGCACCTTCCTGGACAGAGACGGAGTACTGAAAGCACGTCAACAACTGCATCCTCATCCACAAGTCTGCCTCTGAGCAGAAGTGATGGTGGCTCTGCAGGTCGCATGGGCTCTAAGCCTTGCCTAGCCTGGGCCTTTTTTAACATTGCAAAGGATCACCCAACTCATGTCATCTGTAAGATTTGTCACCAATGTCTAAGTAGAGGCCAAAAACTCACTACTTTGAGTACTTTGTCAATGAACCGTCACATAGATATGAAGCATAAGTCATAGTGGGAAGCTCACTGTACTACAATGAGACCTAGCGGGGCGGGCCATATTGTTAGGGTGGTGGGCTCCCCGTACCGTGGCACTCTCCATCCTGACAATACCAGCCTCCAGCCGTGCGGCTTTATCCAGGCTGGTATCAAATATGGGGGAAACCGCATTTTTTTTTTTAATTTATTTATTTATTTATTTTAATGCATGTTATAGACCCGCCCACCAGTGGCTGTGATTGGTTGCAGTGAGACAGCTGTCACTCAGCTTGGGGGCGTGTCTGACTGCAACCAATCATAAGCGCCGGTGGGCGGGGAAAGCACGGAATAACTAATTGACTAATGAAGCGGCAGCCATTTTCTAAAGAGGAAAAGACGCCACAGATTTGTCACAGCCGGGTAGCGAGACGCCCGTGATCGGTGAGTAGGAAAGGGAGAGGGATTGTGCTGGAGACGCAGGACACATGCAGATAGCAACATGTGCACATAGCCTTACTGTGAAAAGCCACATTTATAGTGATCAAACCGTTCTCGAACGTAACTCGAGCTGACGAACTTTTAGCAAAATGCTCGAGTTCTAGTTCTATCTAGAACACCCCCCAAAATCCCTCGAACCGCGAACTGGAGAACCACAAACCACAAACCGCGCTCAACTCTAATGGGACTAAATGTCTTTTGCTGTAACCTGATTTCCTCACTAGTATAATAAAAAGTGAGGTATAAAATTCCTTTTTCTTCCTTTCAGCCACTTTCATAGCGATTCTGCACTATTGCAACCTCCCCTTTGGGAAATAACAGCATATTGCCAACATTATCTCCTCTACAGAGGTAATATAACTGCGTTGTAAACATGAACATTATTGATGTGTGTTCCTATGTATTCTACTAATCACATATTTGATTATGTCCCATAGATATCTATAATCTGAAATTTACCAGATTACTTGAGCCTTTAATTATAAGGAGCCTCTTACTATATTGAGCTCCAATTAGGTATGTTCTATTCATTCATGATTGTTTGTTTTTTATTTACTTTCTTTACCTTCTAATATATGGGCATTATTTTCATAGACATAAATTGATATCAAGCATGTCTGACATTCCTAGAATCTTTATATACATCATCTAGGTAAATAATTAGATTATATGAAATTATGTGCATATATCTGGATATTGATATGAAATTATACAAAAATATATATCCATGGTACTAATTGTATTCTTTTCTGTATTCCATTGTGTAATATTTCAGTTATGAAGAAGGCATCAACCGAAATGTCATAATATTCTGATTATGAAATAAACAAAAAAAATATTTTTTTATCATAAATGAGAGCTGGAGTTTTTTTTTACTATATGATCTTTATTTCTCTTGAGCACCACTAAATCAGTGAGCCAGACCATCACTTGGACGGTCAGCAGCACCAAGGCAGCAGGCATGGGACGGTGGGGGAGAGGGATTAACAAGGGTGCATGGTAGCAGCCAAACTGTTAAGGAAGGTGCAGGAGCCCAGGAAGAAATGGAGAATGAACTGTCGATGGGCATGGAAGACTCAGCAGATGAGGGAGATCCTGATCTGATTGTGCGAGGTTGGGGGTGTCAAGGTGGGCCATAAATTTACAGTGATGCAATCTAATCGTGCATCTACCTTAACCCTGTCTGCAGTCCAAATTATGAGTAAATTGTGGTAGCATGCATACCATTCTTTTATACACACCAGAGACGTACTC
The DNA here is from genome assembly GCF_048569485.1 of Anomaloglossus baeobatrachus. Classification (NCBI taxonomy): domain Eukaryota; kingdom Metazoa; phylum Chordata; class Amphibia; order Anura; family Aromobatidae; genus Anomaloglossus; species Anomaloglossus baeobatrachus. The sequence goes on from NC_134354.1 coordinate 237,813,603, forward strand.
GGATATGAATAGAAAGTAAGACTAATTTAATACGGAAGTTGGACAAACATTTAAAAGGAGTTATTGGCTAGGAGCTAAGAACACGTAACACGTCTCCTATTGGATAAAGTATCATAGAGCTTATTCTGTGATATACAATATACTGTAATGTGCTTGCTTCCTCAGTATATTAAGCTATGTCAGCATGATTCACTTGTCACATGAAAGTCCAGACTGTCTGAGTCTTGTGATGTCTAAATGCAGATATAGATGTGGTACAGTTCGAACACCATCTTAAATCCTAGTTTTTGGATATCTTCATATAACTCATATACTCCTGATAGTTCATAATATTGTCCATAACATTCCCCCCCTTTGGAGATAGCCAAAAGTCTTTCCTTACTTTTCCCCGAGTCTATTGATCTGTCCTAATGGCGATGGTTACCTCACTCGCATACGAGATAACCCATCCCTTGTGGATGAATCTCCCCACCCAACAGACTATGCATAGGAAGCCAGATCCTGACCGTATTCTCTAGACTGTCCTCATGGCTATGTTCCGCTGGCACACGTTATTCAGGAAGGGGGAACGTGACGGTAGTCCTCTAATTAGCTCATTTATCAGGGTTGGTTTCACTCAGAGTCTCATATTACTCAGGCGGTAATGGTGGAACATCATCAAAGGTCGGATGCACAATCATCTTCTGGTCCACAGGCTTAGATATCATCGTCCTGGCACAAAGTATCGGGTAGAAGAGGGAATACAGCCATCTCCTGGTCCACAGGCTTGGATATCATCTTCTGTAGTGGGATGCGTGGATCTTTTTCAGAAAGTGAAAGATAGAGAGACAAAGAAAGAGAGAGAGAGAAGAGAATAAGAGAGAGAGAAAGACTGAGAAGAGAGGAAAAGAGAAAGAGGGAAAGAGAAGAGAGGAAGAGAGAGATAAAGATTGAGAAGAGAGAGAAAAAAAGGGAGAGAGAGAAAGATTGAGCAGAGAGAGTGAGAAGAGAGGAAGAGCGAGAAAGATTGAGAAGAGAGGAACAAAGAAAGAAAGATTGAGAGAGAGAAAAAGAGATCTAGATCTGGTTGGATCTGGTTGGAATCTGGAGGAGAAAACTCAAAAACGGATATTAGACAAATGTTTAGTTAAACAAACAAGCTTAGGTAAAGTATCTGGGGGTACTTCTAAACAGGATTTCATAGAGTCTCAACCTAGTGGTCCCTGCTGGGGTGTGTCTGACACTGAACAATGCAAGGGGAAGACTCTCATGCCCTTGCTTTCTACACTGCCCCATCCTCCTAACCTTCTCTCTATTCTGTGGCTGATATGGGGTGTGTAGAGTCAGTTCTGTGTCTAAGGCCTGCCATATCTCTTTGGCTTGCAGTAAAAGCAGGTCCCTAGCCACTTTCTATGGTCTCCGGTAGCCCACAGCTGCACCCTATCTCAGTCCACTTCGTCTTCTGAGACTTGCTCTTGTAGGGTCAGGACAGTGTTTTCTCAAGACTTTCCATCTTTCCTTTCTTCTTTACATCGGGGTCATTTAAAAAGCACAGATTGACTGACTGTTTCTTTGGTAAGTGGTCTTGGGGCTTCTTTGGATGTTCTGTCAGTGAGGGCACCTCTTACTGCTTTCTGCTTCCCTTGACTCCTCCAATGTAGGCCTCAACCCTGCTCACCGCCACTCTGTCTGGCAATAGCAAAGCTACCATCAGTTCTTCTATGGCCTCATGGTGGCGTACAGTTCCATTGGCGGTGATCAAGTCTCTTGTCTTCCATACAGAGTAGATGTTGGCTGCCATCTTGCAGGCTTCACTGAAAGCACATACCTCTGCTTCTTTTGCAGACAGTGGGATGGGGATTAATTAAGCTATGTCAGCATGATTCACTTGTCACATGAAAGTCCAGACTGTCTGAGTCTTGTGATGTCTAAATGCAGATATAGATGTGGTACAGTTCGAACACCATCTTAAATCCTAGTTTTTGGATATCTGCATATAACTCTTATATATACTCTTAATAGTTCATAATCTTGTCCATAACAGGGGGAGAGGGCAGAGGAAGGAAGCATGATTCTCACCTCGCCGCCACCAACACAACAAGGACTTGGTCCTCCTGGATGCACAAGACACATGAGCACCTTCTTGCTGCACTACCTTCAACATGACCCTTGGATTCTCAGCATTCAAAGTAATACTGACTACTGGGTTGCCACACTTTTAGATCCCCGGTGCAAGTCAAAATTTGGTGAAATAATTCCTGCCATAGAAAGGAGCGCACGTATGCAGGAGTATCAGCAGAAGCTGTTCTACAATATGAGATTGGCTTTTCCACTAAACACCAGTGGTGCACAGATGGAATCTCACAGTTCTAATGGGACTGTCGAGTCATCATCATTCAAACCATATGAGCAACACCGTATCTGGTGATAACAGCAATTTTATGGAATTGTTTCATGAATTTCTTTGACCATCCTTTGCAAGGCCACAGACACAAGAAGTCTGACACATAGTCATCAACACCTGGAGAGGATGAAATCTCCAAGTGAATATCGATGCCATGACTGGAGCCTTGCTCATTTTTGGCTTTCAAACTGGAAAAATGGCCTGAACTCACCACTTACGCCTTGGAGATCTTGTCATGTCCCACAGCCAGCGTTCTCTCGGAACGTGAATTCAGTGCTGCTGGGGGTGTGCTGACAGATAAGCGCACGCGTCTGTCCAGTGACAATGTGGACAAGACTAACGTTCATCAAGATGAACAAATCATGGGTCCGCAAGGACTTTTCTACGCCTGTGTCATCCTGGGGAGAGTAAAAGCTTGTGTATTTTTGATTGTGCTTTTATGCAAATCAACATTTTAAGTTTACAACTGTGAGACATTTGATGCCAGTTAAGTGGTGTCTGTGGCCACATTTTTGGAAAAAATGGAGACTCTTGTTGGAGTTCCCTTGCTGTGTTTTAGATGATCGTTCATCAAGATGAACAAGTCATGGATCCGCAAGGACTTTTCTACCGCTGTGTCATCCTGGGGAGAGTAAAGGCTTGTGTATTTTTATTGTGCTTTTATGCAAATCAACATTTTAAGTTTACAACTGTGAGACAATTGATGCCAGTTAAGTGGTGTCGGTGGCCACATTTTTGGAAAAAATGGAGACTCTTGTTGGAGTCCACTTGCTGTGTTTTAGATGATCGTTCATCAAGATGAACAAGTCATTGATCCGCAAGGACTTTTCTACCGCTGTGTCATCCTGGGGAGAGTAAAGGCTTGTGTATTTTAGATTGTGCTTCATGCAAATCAACATTTTAAGTTTGCAACTGTAGGACAATTGATGCCACCTAAGTGGTGTCTGTGGCCAAATGTTTGGGAAAAATGGAGACTCTTGTTGGAGTCCACTTGCTGTGTTTTACATGAGTTTAGAAGGGCATGACATGCCTATATCCGTGTTTTCTCCTCCTTTTACTAGTCCAGCTCTTTTCTTTCAACATGAGTATATGTACTTGTCACTTTTCCATGTGTTTGTGGTGTCTTCTGAGTTGTTTGTCACCTTTTGAACACCTTAGAAGGTGTTTTCTATGTGTTTGTATGTGTCTGTGTTTGCCTGCCATTGTTTTCAATGGGGTTCAAAGGTGTTCGTGGAATGTTCGTCGAACATTTGACTAGCACACCCGCTGTTCAATGAACCGAACCGAACTCTAACACTAGGGTGGTGGCTCATCTCTAATAAGGAGTGATGTTAGTGGAGCCAGCTCATCGCACTGACTGAAGAAATGAATGACCAAGAGAGAAAGGTCCTGGTGCAAGACAGAACAGAACAAGGAATGACGTGAGTGTCTTGAGTGTGTGTCCCTTAGGCATCTTCAGTAGCTTATAGCTTAGTTCGGCCATATTGGCAACAATCTCTGGGGTGCCATACTTTGTAGGAGGATCATGGGTCTCATCAATTTGTTTGTGGGTAAGCTGTGAGACCATTGTAGTGTGTTGAGAATTGTGAAGAATTGTGTACAAATTCCAACAAACCCTATCGTAACATTTATTATCAGAATCAGCCAGTCAACATTCATAATTCTGCTCAAAGTTAAGCAATAAAGTTATTATAAATAATAGTAGTATTGAGCAGAATTAATTTAAGCTTATTGGTTCAATTCACCACAATAATCATCGTCTCTCATGTGGCCCCTCAAAAAAATTAATTGCACACCTCTACAATGGAACATTGGTAGTAGTCTGAGTTAAGTGGTTTCAAACTAAGCACTGTCATAGATTGTCAGTTTTGTGATAGGTAAGTTTATTAATATCTCACTAGCTAGCTCTTTCCTCGCAAATGGCATCCAGGAGTAACAGCAGCATGAAGTGGTAGACCACACAAACTCAGAGCAGGAATGCCAAGTGATGAATCATGTAGGGCAGGGGTGGGGAACCTTTTTACTGCTGGGGACCATTTTGAATTTTCTACCAATCTTAAGGGGCCACACAAAATGATCAACTTGAAAACTACCCTGCTATATTTGGTCAAACAATTAATTAACTCACTTCTACTGTGGTGGCTGGAGCTGCTTTTCTTTGGTGTAGGTTTGATGTTAGGTGATATTGATTATATTGCTTCTCACAACTGCTTTTCCAGATTTGTCTCTAGTGCTTTTCCAGATTTGTCTCTAGTGCTTTTCCAGATTTGTCTCTGTCTAGACAAGCTGGGGCATACATCTCACAGGAGAGGCTGGGGCATACACATCACAGGAGCAGCTGGGGCATACACATCACAGGAGAGGTTGGGGCATACACATCACAGGAGAGGCTGGGGCATACACATCACAGGAGCAGCTGGGGCATACACATAACAGGAGAGGCTAGGGCATACATATCACATGAAAGACAAGGAGAATACACATCACATGAAAGGCAAGGGGAATATACATCACAGGAGAGGCTGGGACATACACATCATAAGAGAGCCTGGAGCATACACATCACAGGAGAGACTGGGGTATGTACATCCCAGGAGAACCTGGGGCATGTTGTTACGGTTGCTGCGAGCACTGGAGACTATGTCCAGATTTCTTGCTACTGCACATGTGCGAGCGCTGGAGACTAAGTCCAGATTTCTTGCTACTGCACATGTGCGAGCGCTGGAGACTAAGTCCAGATTTCTTGCTACTGCACATGTGCGAGCGCTGGAGACTAAGTCCAGATTTCTTGCTACTGCACATGTGCGAGCGCTGGAGACTAAGTCCAGATTTCTTGCTACTGCACATGTGCGAGCGCCGGAGACTAAGTCCAATCTTGGAGCCATTGCACATGTGCGGGTGACATCATCGCTGACACGAGGTCACATGTCTCTGACACCTTCTATGCCGATTGGTCGCTGGTCATGTGCTTGTGACGTCTTGCTCGGTGATAGGCCAGCATGACGTCACTCCTGTCGTTCTGGCAGCGGATTGGCTCTGGTGTCCTCCATCTTGGATGAGGCACAGAGTCTATATAAGACCCTGACACACGCCGCATGGTGCTCAGTCCTCTTGGTTCATGCATATGAGTAGACGCTCTGTGCGCATTCCTCTAGGCATTCCTCTGTCTATGCTAGGTGAGCGCTACCGGCAGGGTAGCGTTCTTATACCTTACAGCTTCGGCTGCTGTCCGTATCCTTACCTCTTAGGGGAGCGGACATAGGCAGGTGCCTGAGGCACATGGTCTGTGTTACGGTTGCTGCGAGCACTGGAGACTATGTCCAGATTTCTTGCTACTGCACATGTGCGAGCGCTGGAGACTAAGTCCAGATTTCTTGCTACTGCACATGTGCGAGCGCTGGAGACTAAGTCCAGATTTCTTGCTACTGCACATGTGCGAGCGCTGGAGACTAAGTCCTATCTTGGAGCCATTGCACATGTGCGGGTGACATCATCGCTGACACGAGGTCACATGTCTCTGACACCTTCTATGCCGATTGGTCTCTGGTCATGTGCTTGTGACGCCTTGCTCGGTGATAGGCCAGCATGACGTCACTCTTGTCGTTCTGGCAGCCGATTGGCTCTGGTGTCCTCCATCTTGGATGAGGCACAGAGTCTATATAAGACCCTGACACACGCCGCATGGCGCTCAGTCCTCTTGGTTCATGCATGAGGGTAGACGCCCTGTGCACGTTCCTCTAGGCATTCCTCTGTCTATGCAAGGTGAGCGCTACCGGCAGGGTAGCGTTCTTATACCTTACAGCTTCGGCTGCTGTCCGTATCCTTACCTCTTAGGGGAGCGGACATAGGCAGGTGCCTGAGGCACATGGTCTGGCTGGGCCTTGTGATTCGACTCGTAGGTGGACGTTGCCGCTAGGGTAACGTTCCTTATACTGCGTCTGGCAGTTGTTCGTATCCTCGCACACTAGGGGAGCGAACAGAGGTAGGAGCTTTGTGCGGCTTACGCTGCTGTTCGTCTCTTTTGCACCACTAGAAGAGTGGACCTAGGCAGGTGCCATATCTAGTGGTTCGTGTCCTCGCACACTAGTGGAGCGAACGCAGGTAGGAGCTTTGTGCGGCTTACGCTGCTGTTCGTCTCTTTTGCACCACTAGAAGAGCGGACCTAGGTAGGTGCCATTTCGCACACATTGCCTTTGTCTCTGTGATTATTAACAGAGATCATTCCACACACCCTCCAAGTAAGGGAGGAATTGCTTTACTTACTTATTATATCCTTCTGTGAGTTAACAGAGGTATTGCACTCTGCCATAGTCTGCAGCAGAGTCTTTGCACGGTGGACCCTGACTGTCTGATACTCCTTTAAGTTATTATCAGACAGCCCCCCGTAACAGTCTGGCTGGGCCTTGTGATTCTACTCGTAGGTGGACGTTGCCACTAGGGTAACGTTCCTTATACTGCGTCTGGCAGTTGTTCGTATCCTCGCACACTAGGGGAGCGAACAGAGGTAGGAGCTTTGTGCGGCTTACGCTGCTGTTCGTCTCTTTTGCACCACTAGAAGAGCGGACCTAGGCAGGTGCCATATCTAGTGGTTCGTGTCCTCGCACACTAGTGGAGCGAACGCAGGTAGGAGCTTTGTGCGGCTTATGCTGCTGTTCGTCTCTTTTGCACCACTAGAAGAGCGGACCTAGGTAGGTGCCATTTCGCACACATTGCCTTTGTCTCTGTGATTATTAACAGAGATCATTCCACACACCCTCCAAGTAAGGGAGGAATTGCTTTACTTACTTATTATATCCTTCTGTGAGTTAACAGAGGTATTGCACTCTGCCATAGTCTGCAGCAAAGTCTTTGCACGGTGGACCCTGACTGTCTGATACTCCTTTCGGTTATTATCAGACAGCCCCCCGTAACATTAGGACTGAGCCAAGGGTCTGGCAGTTATGGCAGAATATCAGCAGTTACACCGTTACATACAAGTACTTGAGTCACGGCTCAAGAGTATAGAGGATAAACCTCAGACCATGGTGACATCTGCACATGATCCTCGACTTGCTCTGCCAAACAGATATTCTGGTGATGCCAGATCATGTCGTGGTTTCATTAGTCAGTGTCAGATACACCTAGAGGTCAACTCTTCTCGCTTCTCTACGGAGAGGTCCAGAGTAGGCTTTATCATCTCCTTACTTCAGGACAAAGCCTTAGAATGGGCGGCTCCCCTATGGGAGCGCTCTGATGTGGTTACTCTGAGACATCAAGACTTTCTTGATGCTCTTAAGGCGGTATTCATGGGTCCGCAGGTTACCCATGATGCGGCCCTGAGACTGTTAGATCTATCTCAGGGTTCGTTATCCACTAGTTCTTATGCCATTGCTTTTAGAACTCTGGTGGCAGAACTAGATTGGCCAGAGAAGGTGTTGATTCCTATCTTCTGGAGAGGGTTGGCAGGCTATGTCAAGGATGCCCTTGCTACTCGTGAGGTCCCTGCTTCTCTGGAGGACTTGATCACAGTAGCAACGAGGATCGATGTACGCCATAAGGAACGTAGACTCGAGGTCTCTTCCTCACGCCCTAAGCATCGGGCTATTCCAGTTGTTGAGGGTCCAATACCATCTTCCTCAGCATCTGAAACATCTCCCACTCCTATGGAGTTAGGTCATACGTTCTCCAGACTACGCAAGTCTGGTCCTCCTATATGTTACGTATGTCGTCAGGCTGGGCACTATGGCAACAAGTGTCCTAGTCGTCAGGGAAACTCCCTGGCCTAGTAACCATTAGAGGGGGGTTACTAGAGACGTCTTCTGCACCCTCTAAGTGTTGTATCCCAGGTCAGCTCTCGTTATCTGAGAATACATGGCCTATTATGGCTTTTGTGGATTCCGGAGCTGACGGGATTTTTGTGTCCTCAGGATTTGTAAAGGGACACAATATTCCCTCTATCATGTTAGAGGCACCTATTCCTGTCTGTGTTGTTAATGGAACTATGTTGTCTGACTCCATTACATTGAGGACAGTTCCCTTGCGCCTTTCCCTGTCTCAGGGTCACATAGAGGAGATTTCTTTTCTTGTTTTGCCTGAGGGTATAGACGACGTCCTTCTGGGTCTTCCATGGCTTCGGACTCATGCTCCTCACATTGACTGGGAGTCTGACAGCATTATTAGTTGGGGTTCGAAATGTCAGTCCCGATGTCTTCCCTTACCACCTAAGGTCGTTGCGGTTGCATCAACTGATCTCTCTCCCATACCTACACCCTATTTGGATTTCGCTGATGTGTTCTCCAAACAGGGTGCTGAGGTTCTTCCACCCCATAGGCCGTATGACTGTGCCATAGACCTTATCCCAGGTTCGGTTCCACCTAAAGGCAGGGTTTACCCCCTGTCGATACCTGAGTCGGAGGCCATGTCGACCTATATAAGAGAGAGTTTAGAGAAGGGGTTCATTCGTAAGTCTGTCTCTCCCGCGGGAGCTGGGTTTTTCTTTGTTCGGAAGAAAGAGGGTGATTTGCGTCCCTGCATAGATTACAGGGGTCTCAACGCAATCACAATAAAGAACAAATACCCATTACCTTTAATTTCGGAGCTCTTTGACAGACTGAGAGGAGCTCAAGTTTTTACGAAGTTGGATCTGCGGGGTGCGTATAACTTGGTACGAATTCGAAAGGGTGACGAATGGAAGACCGCTTTTAACACCCGAGACGGTCACTATGAATACCTCGTCATGCCTTTTGGGTTATGTAATGCACCCGCAGTATTTCAGGACTTCGTAAACGATGTGTTCAGGGATTTACTGTTATCCTCAGTAGTGGTGTATCTGGACGACACCCTGATTTTTTCTCCTGATCTGGAGACTCATCGTCAGGATGTCGTTCGTGTCCTTTCCCGTTTAAGGGAGCACTCATTGTTTGCTAAACTCGAGAAATGTGTATTCGAGCAGTCCTCATTGCCTTTTTTGGGTTACATTATCTCACAAGAGGGTCTGGCTATGGATCCTGCGAAGCTCTCTGCTGTCCTGCAATGGTCCGAACCTCATTCCTTGAAGGCGGTGCAACGCTTCTTAGGATTCATAAATTATTACAGGCAGTTCATACCCAATTTTTCTACTTTGGTGGCCCCTTTGGTGGCCTTGACTAAGAAAGGTGCTAATCCCAAAGCCTGGTCTACTGAGACATCTCAGGCTTTTGAGGCAGTAAAAAGACACTTTTCAACTGCTCCCGTTCTTCAAAGACCCGATGAGAATAAGCCCTTCCTCTTAGAGGTTGATGCCTCTTCAGTGGGTGCTGGTGCGGTCTTGTATCAAAAGAACGGTGCAGGTAGAAAAAGGCCGTGTTTCTTCTTTGCTAAAACCTTTTCACCGGCAGAGAGAAACTATACCATTGGGGATAGGGAACTGCTCGCCTTGAGATTAGCCTTGGAGGAGTGGCGTCACTTGCTGGAAGGAGTGAAACATCCTTTCCAGGTCTATACAGACCATAAGAATCTGACGTACTTACAAACCGCTCAGCGTCTGAATCCTCGCCAAGCCCGCTGGTCCTTGTTTTTCTCCCGCTTTCACTTCTCCATCAACTATCTGTCTGGGAGTAAGAATAACAAGGCAGACGCCCTGTCTCGCTCTATGCTTTCTACCCAGGAAGAGATTGACGAACCTCGTCTTATCCTTCCCTCCAGGGTTTTTCATACGCTCTCCCCTGTGACGTTAGACCAAATCCCACCGGGCAAGACCTTTGTTCCGCCTGATCGACAGAATGATATACTGTCATGGGCCCACACCTCAAAGGTGGGTGGGCATTTTGGTATTAGGCTGACACGAGAGTTACTGGTGGCCACACTTAGCCAGCCACGTCAAGAGATATGTCGGTTCCTGCTACTCGTGTGCTCGCAACCGTCCATTACGGCAGAGACCGGCTGGGCTCTTGCATCCTTTACCAGTGCCAGATAGACCATGGGAGGTGGTAGGCATGGACTTTGTGGGTGATCTTCCATGTTCACAGGGACATAGATTTGTGTGGGTCATTACGGACCATTTCTCCCGGATGGTTCATCTCGTACCGTTATCGAGAATCCCATCTTCCAGGGTACTAGCCAAACTATTCCTCAAGCATGTCTTTAGGCTTCACGGGATGCCAGATCGTATCATTTGTGATAGGGGCCCGCAATTTACTTCCCGTTTCTGGCGAGATCTTTGTAGCCTTCTGCAAATTGAGTTGAATCTCTCTTCGGCATACCATCCGGAGACTAATGGTTTGGTTGAACGTACCAATCAATCTATGATTATATACCTTCGACACTTTGTTGCTGAGAACCACGATAACTGGTCCTCCCTCCTACCCTGGGCAGAATTTGCCCTTAACAATTCGCTGGCTGAGGCCACTGGGCAGACACCGTTCGTACTCAATAATGGTCAACACCCTAGGGTACCGGTACCGTTTCCCGCTGCTGCACATCCTCCTCTTGTGGCCGACTGGGCAACTAATGCCAGAGAGGTTTGGGATCGGACTCAAGAGTCGATCCAAGCAGCTAAGGACCGTATGAAGACGGTGTCCGATCGGTTTCGTCGCCCGGCTCCTGTCTTTTCTCCAGGGGACTTTGTGTGGCTCTCTGCAAAACACGTGAGACTTAGAGTGAGCTCTGTCAAATTTGCTCCTCGCTTCCTGGGTCCTTATGAGGTTCTTCGACAGGTAAATCCTGTAGTCTATCAATTGAAGTTACCTGTCCATCTTAGGATTCATGACAAATTCCATGTCTCACTGCTAAAGCCGGCTATTTTACCTCACGCTCGTGAAGTGCACTCTCCTGCCTCTGATTCCTCTCGCTCTAGCTATGAGGTACGAGCCATAGTTGGTTCTAAGATGGTTAGAGGGCGCAGGTTCTTCTTGATAGATTGGGAGGGCTATGGCCCGGAACATCGCTCTTGGGAGCCTGAGGAGGCTGTCCATGCTCCCGACTTAGTTGCCGATTACCTGCGTCGCCGGGAGGGGGGCCCTTGAGGGGGAGGTACTGTTACGGTTGCTGCGAGCACTGGAGACTATGTCCAGATTTCTTGCTACTGCACATGTGCGAGCGCTGGAGACTAAGTCCAGATTTCTTGCTACTGCACATGTGCGAGCGCCGGAGACTAAGTCCAATCTTGGAGCCATTGCACATGTGCGGGTGACATCATTGCTGACACGAGGTCACATGTCTCTGACACCTTCTATGCCGATTGGTCGCTGGTCATGTGCTTGTGACGTCTTGCTCGGTGATAGGCCAGCATGACGTCACTCCTGTCGTTCTGGCAGCGGATTGGCTCTGGTGTCCTCCATCTTGGATGAGGCACAGAGTCTATATAAGACCCTGACACACGCCGCATGGTGCTCAGTCCTCTTGGTTCATGCATATGAGTAGACGCTCTGTGCGCGTTCCTCTAGGCATTCCTCTGTCTATGCTAGGTGAGCGCTACCGGCAGGGTAGCGTTCTTATACCTTACAGCTTCGGCTGCTGTCCGTATCCTTACCTCTTAGGGGAGCGGACATAGGCAGGTGCCTGAGGCACATGGTCTGGCTGGGCCTTGTGATTCTACTCGTAGGTGGACGTTGCCGCTAGGGTAACGTTCCTTATACTGCATCTGGCAGTTGTTCGTATCCTCGCACACTAGGGGAGCGAACAGAGGTAGGAGCTTTGTGCGGCTTACGCTGCTGTTCGTCTCTTTTGCACCACTAGAAGAGCGGACCTAGGCAGGTGCCATATCTAGTGGTTCGTGTCCTCGCACACTAGTGGAGCGAACGCAGGTAGGAGCTTTGTGCGGCTTATGCTGCTGTTCGTCTCTTTTGCACCACTAGAAGAGCGGACCTAGGTAGGTGCCATTTCGCACACATTGCCTTTGTCTCTGTGATTATTAACAGAGATCATTCCACACACCCTCCAAGTAAGGGAGGAATTGCTTTACTTACTTATTATATCCTTCTGTGAGTTAACAGAGGTATTGCACTCTGCCATAGTCTGCAGCAAAGTCTTTGCACGGTGGACCCTGACTGTCTGATACTCCTTTCGGTTATTATCAGACAGCCCCCCGTAACACATGTATATTACAGGAGAGGCTGGGGCATAAACATCACAGGAGAGGCTGGAGCATGTACATCACAGGAGAGGCTGGGACATGTACCTCACAGGAGAGGATGGGGTACGTACATCCCAGGAGGGGCATATACATCATAGGAGAGGCATATACATCACAAAAGAGGCTGGGGCATACACATCACAGGAGTGGCTGAGGTATACACATCACAGGAGAGGCTGGAGCATACATATCATAGGAGAGGCTGTGGCATACACATCACAGGAGAGGCTGGGGCCTATACATCACACCAGACGCTGGGTGCATATTCATAACACCAGACACTGAGGCATATACATCACAGGAGGGGCATATACATTACAGGAGAGGCTGGGGTGTATATATCACAGGAGGGTGATATACATCACAGGAGATGCTGGGGCATATACATCACAGGAGGGGCTGGGGCACAGACATCACTAGGAAGGCAAAGATAGCACTGGCGTGCATGGACAGCACTGGTGGACACGGACAACACTGGTGGTAGCATGGACAGAACTGGCAGTGACACGGACAGCACTAGGTGGTGGCACGGACAGCACTAAGTGGTGGCAGGAACAGCACTAGGTGGCAACATGGACAACACTAGGTGGTGGCACAGAAAGCACTAGGTGGTGGCATGGACAGCCCTAGGTGGCAACACTAGGGAGGCACAGACAGGACTGGGGGAGCATTGACATCCCCAGGAGGGCACGAACAGCACTGGAGGGGGCACAGACAACAGTGCCAAGTACGGAGCACTGGGGGGTATGCAGTACTAGGAGCTGGCACACAGCACTGGGGGCACACAGCTTTGTGGAGCCTGAACAGCATAAGGTGGGCATGGACAGAACTAGGTGACACAGACCGCACTGACAGCATTAGGTGGTGTGGACAGCACTAGGTGGCAGCTCAGACAGCACTAAGTGGCAGCATGGACAGCACTAGGCAGCACAGAGAGCACTAGGTGGCAACATGGACAGCACTAGGCGGCAGCACGAACAGCACTAGATGGCCGCATGGACAGCACTAGGTGGCAGCACTTGGGGGCACAGAGAGCAGTGGGGTTTCCACAGCACTGAGGAAGTACACAGCACTTGGGGGCACAGACAGTACTAAGAGGTACACACAGTACTAGGAGGTACACAGTACTAGGGGGTACGCAGCACTGGGTTGCAGACTCACAGTACTGGGGGAGGAGGAGGAGTCACACACCACAGGTCCGGGAGGCATATACAGCAGGGAGGCCGGTAAAACTGCTGCTCCTCTTCTTCTGTGACTGGAGTGAAGCGATGAACACATCTCGCAAAGCTTACCCCACCCACAAGGTAAGCCCTAGTACAGGCCCATGTGAGTGCGCACACAGAGTGGGATTTAAAGGGCAGTAGCTGGCAAAAGCATAGCTGCCGCCCGAGCACTGCAGGAACTGGGAATGTACCCGGGGCTGCAGAAAAAGTCATCGAGGGTCGGAGGTTCCCCACCCCTGATGTAGAGCATAGAAATGGCCTATCCTCTGTTACATTATTCAGTACAGAGTTTTCTTTAACTTCTGAACTGACATGAACAATACATCTAAAGTATCACAAAGTGGATTATATAGACAAGAACCTTTCCACAGTCCTAAGAAATTATACTGTAGCAACAGGCTGTTTAACCTGTTAACATGAATGGCCAGCATATCCTGTTATATAGATTTGAGAAGAGTCATTAAGTCTTTTGCTCATCTTTGCATTGCTAGTTCAAGCATCTTTATTTTTTTTCTTTGAGTGATTTGAAAATATCAGCATAACGTTATCACATTTTTCCCAGCGGATGAAATATAACTTGTACAGCCGGTCCCAGAGGGGAGGGGAGCCCCTCACATCCAGAAGAGGGACCTGAAATGTATACCACACAATATACATGCCTCTGGCCCTGAGAAACATATGGAACAATGTAGTGCTGGTTGAATAGGGGCAGGGATTACCGCCACTGGTGCGCAGAGCTTAACTGTTGGCCGGAGATGTGAAACTCCTCAACTGATTATGTTGAAGTGGAGCCCTGAAAGTGGTAAGGTTGTTTAACTGTATGATTGACAAGTTTATAATGTGATTTGAGCATTGATAATTGTGCACAAGCTGTGCATCTTTGTGTTTGTCTGATGTACTAAACACGATCACCATATGACAGCCCTTTTGCGGTATGTACAATGGGTGCACTGTGCTTGTGTGATGTGTGTGCTATGCTTGTGGGTCACTTGCGCTGTGCATATCTGAGGCCCCACTCACACTTGCGCTATTTTGACGCAAACGGAATCCGTCAGTAGTGTAGTACAGTTAATTTATTTACAGTGGAAGTGCGTTAATATGCCGCGTGAGTGTGTCATGCAGTACCCGCTTGTGTCCACATGGTGTCGCGCTTCCACTGTAAATAAATTAACTGTACTACATTACTGACGGATTCCGTTTGCGTCAAAATAGCGCAAGTGTGAGTGGGGCCTGATGTGTGTGGGACATCCATGTGATTTTCTGATGTTACATAGTTTCATAGTTACTTAGGTTGAAAAAAGACCTAGGTCCATCTAGTTCAACCTTCCTCCACCAGTTCTACATTTAGTCACTAAGTCATTTATAACCAACAATATTTTGTGTACTGAGGAAATCATCCAGCCCTTTTTTAAAAGCTGTTATAGTATCTGCCATTACTACCTCTTGTGGTAGGGCATTCCACAGTCTGACTGCTCTAACTGTAAAGAACCGTTTCCTATTTAGCTGTTGGAATCGCTTTTCTTCCACTCGCAGTGAGTGCCCCCTGGTCCTTAGTACTGTCTTTGGAAGAAATAAGTCATGTGCCAGTCCTTTATATTGACCACACATGTATTTATACATATAAATGAGATCTCCTCTGAGACGTCTTTTTTCTAAGCTACACATATCTAACTTTTTCAACCTGTCATCATATGGGAGGCCTTCCATTCCTTGTAATAGTCTAGTTGCCCGCCTTTGAACTGACTCTAACTTCTGAATGTCCTTTTTAAAATGTGGAGCCCAAAACTGGATCCCGTATTCCAGATGTGGCCTTACAAGTGATTTATAGAGGGGTAACAATACGTTGGGATCACGGGATCTAATCTCTCTTTTTATACACCCTAAAATCTTGTTTGCTTTAGCAGCTGCTGCTTGACATTGAGTGCTGCTCAGCTTATTTGTAATGAGAATACCCAAGTCCTTCTCCTGTTCTGTAGTCTCGAGTTTACTTCCATTTAATGTATACGCAGCTATAGGATTACTCCGTCCTAGGTGCATTACTTTACATTTATCAACATTAAATCTCATTTGCCAAGTATCTGCCCATTCTGACATCTTATCCAGATCTTTTTGTAATATTGTACTATCCAGGTCAGTTTTTAATATCCTACATAGTTTGGTCTCATCGGCAAAGACTGACACTGTACTATCAATCCCATCCACAAGGTCATTAATAAAGAGATTAAAAAGAATCGGTCCAAGCACAGATCCCTGCGGCACCCCACTGCTGACTATAGCCCATTTAGAGAATGTACCATTTATGACTACTCTTTGTTTCCTATCTTTTAGCCAAATCCTTACCCAGTTGCATATTGTGTCCCCTAGTCCTTGCTTCTGGAGCTTTAGTATAAGGCTATTATGTGGTACAGTATCAAATGCCTTTGCAAAGTCCAAATAAATCACATCAGCTGCATTACCAATATCCAGGTTTGAACTTACCCCCTCATAGAACCCCAACAGGTTGGTTAGACACGACTTATCTTTCATGAATCCATGCTGTTTGTCAGTTATCATATTATTTTCTGCAATATATTTTTGCATGTCATCCCTTAAAATGCCCTCAAAAACTTTGCATACTACTGATGTCAGGCTTACTGGACGGTAGTTGCCTGGATCTACCCTCTTACCTTTCTTAAATATCGGTACCACATCAGCAATCCTCCAATCCTGAGGCACCAACCCTGTTACAAGTGAGTCTAAAAAGATGAGATACAGCGGTCTGTCGATTACGGAGCTCAATTCCCTCAATATTCGTGGATGAATGCCATCTGGCCCTGGGGATTTGTCAATGTTTAATTTACTCAGACGTAGGCGTACTTCATCTTGTGTTAAATTAATTATATCGGGTGGTGAACTTTGATTTTTCACTTGTTGAATGATCCCTGGTACAGTCAGTTCCTTGGTGAATACAGATGAGAAATGCCTATTTAATATCTCAGTCTTTTGTTTGTCCTCTATAACTAACTTGTTATTATATTTTAAGGGGAAGATACTATCCTTTGTTTTCCTTTTGGCATTAATGTATTTATAAAAGATTTTGGGATTTATTTTAATGTCATTGGCGATTTTTGTTTCAGTAGCTAATTTTGCTTGTTTGATTTCTTTTTTACATTTCCTATTGATATCTTTATACTTCTGAAATGCTATTTCTGTATTCTCAGCCTTTAAGATTTTAAATGCCCTTTGTTTTTGTTTTATTATACTTTGTACAGTCTTATTTATCCATAGTGGTTTCTTTTTATTCCTGGACATTTTATTACCAGAGGGTATACGTTTTTTACAGGACTCTAGTAGTATATCCTTAAACTTACCCCATTTATGTTCGGTATCCCCAGTTATTAGGACTTTGTCCCAATCTACACATTTAAGCTCTTCCCTTAATTTATTGAAATCAGCTTTCCTAAAATTCCAGGTTTTAGCATTCCCCTTTGAAATGTTCTATTGAATATTATGTTGAAGCTTACCATATTATGATCGCTGGTGCCCAAGTGCTCCCGGACCTGTAGATCTGAAATTGTATCCGGTCTATTTGACAGGACTTGATCTAGCAAATTATCTCCCCTGGTCGGTTCACCTACCATCTGAAAGAGGAAATTGTCTTGAATAGTAGATAAGAACTTACAGCTTTTAGCAGAACCAGAAGATTCTATGTCCCACTGTATGTCTGGATAGTTGAAATCCCCCATAGTAAGAACCTGATTATTATTATTAGCTGCCTTTTCAATTTGTTCCAGCATTTCACCCTCTATTTGTTGAGGTATGTTAGGAGGCTTATAGCAAACTCCAATTAGCATTTTTCCATTATTCCCCTCCCCATGTACATTTACCCATACTGACTCTACATTGTTGCTGTTCCCCTCAATGTCATCATACAACACAGGTTTTAGGTTAGATTTAATAAATATACACACCCCACCACCTTTTTGGCCTTTCCTGTCCTTCCTAAATGTACTATAACCCTGTATGTTTGTCACCCAGTCATGGCTTTCATCCAGCCAGGTTTCCGTAATGCCCACCACATCATAATCCATGGTTGACATAAGAGTCTCCAATTCATTCATTTTGTTTGCAAGACTTCTTGCATTTGCCAGTAGACATTTAATCCCATTAACACCTTTATTACTCCGAGCCTCCCTACGTTCCTTGTATGTCCCATCCCCCCCTAATCCTTCATTGACCCCTACCGTCTCACTGTCTCTATCTGCTCTATGTGTGCGTCCAGCATGTTTTTGCTGTATAAAATATGTTACTTAAAGGGATTTTTCCATTTATTTATTTATTTTGCTATATCCACAGGCTTTCACAAGGGAAAAAAATAAAATCAGAGTTACTTGTCATCACCAAGGCCAGCAATGCCGCTCTGCTTCTATTGCATTTTTATGTTTACTGGCTATAGTGGTGATATCACGACTACATCACACACTACCGTTGCAGTTAGTTACTGAGCTCAGCTGTTGTGCACAAGCTGTTGGGTCTAGTGATTGTTAAAATGGTCAAATGTATTGTAGTCATTATGTCCCCATGGCAGCGTGAAAACATAGACCAGGGCAGTATTCAAAGAGCATTAGCAACTCTGATTTTATTATTTTTCAACAGCGCAAGTCCATGGGCATAAAAGTTTAAAATGGAAAACACGTTTAAGAAAGGGGCCTCAAACACACACACAGGGCACCATTGCCTCCAATGACTTTAACCATGTAATCAGTGCCCTAGAGTCCTTATCAAGATGTCTATCCTTAAAGTGTGGGTATCACACGTAGTTATTTAGGTGTACCATATATGCTTCATCAAGGTAACGTTATATTTATTTTAGTATTTAAACATTTTATGCAGAAATACATGAGGATAGAAAGAAATTATATATTTTTTGGGAAGACAGCACTCATGCGGACCCTGATAATCCTGCAAAAGCTACAGAAGATGATATAAGTATTGAATACATCACCAATTTTGACCAAAGTGAAAATACAGTCATGAAGAAACATGTTTGCACCATTGATATTTTTACCGAAAATGAAGTCTTTCTCCCAGAAAATGATTGCAATTATACATGTTTGATTATACACGTTTATTTCCTTTGTGTTTATTGGAACAACATAAAGAAAACAAAGAAAAAAGTAAATTTGGACATTGTTTTACACAAAAACACCAAAATGGGTAGGACAAACTTGTTGACATCTTTCTAAAATTGGGGATAAACTGCTTTGCTTCAAGCATGTGATACTCATTCAAATTTTCCTGTCGCAAGTTACAGGTGTGAGCAATATAAAAATGACACCTAAAACTAGATAAAAAAGGGGAGACGTTTACTCAATCTTTGCATTGTGTGCCTGTGTAGGTATCACTCTAAGCATGGAGAACAGAAAGGATAGAAGAGAACTGTCTGAAGACTTGAGAACCAAAATTGTTGAAAAATATCAACAATCAATAAAGGTTACAAGTCCATCTGGAGAGATTTTGATGTTCCTTTGTCCACATTGTGCAATATAATCAAAAAGTTTACAAGTAGTGGCACTGTAGCTAGTCTCCATAGACGTGGACGGCAGATTTGAGGAAAAGTTGCAACGCAGTATAGCCCGAATGGTGGATAAGCAGCCCCATATCAAGCTCCAAAGAAATTCAAGATGTCCTACAGGCTCACGGTGCATCAGTGTCAAAGTGAACTATGCGTCAACATTTGAAGGAAATGTATCACTAAAGCACTAGACCCCGGAAGACATCACTGCTGACACAGAGGCATAAAAAAGCTAGACTGCAGTTTGCCAAAATGTACATGAGGAAGCCAAAATCCTTCTGGGAAAGCGTCTTGTGAACAAATGAGATCAAGATTGAGCTTTTTGGTAAAGCATATAATTTTTCTGTTGCTGAAAATGGAATGAGGCCTACAAATTAAAGAGCACAGTATCTACAGTTAACCCCTTCACGACCGCGGGCCGTAAAATTACGTCCTATTTTAACGTGACTTAACGACCAGGGACGTAATTTTACGGCCTAAACTTCATTTGATTGCCGTGGCCATAGCAACGGCTTTCAAATGATGTCCCCTGCTGTTTCTTACAGCAGGGGACCTTTGCTTGACCCCAGGGGGGGCGGCATCGCCACCCCCTATCGACGATCGATGTGATTGGCTGTTCAAATCTGAACCGCCAACCACATCGATCGCACTAATTTCGGCAAAAATAATGCCCGAATTAGTGCTATCCTGTGAGATCCAGCTATGAGATGCCGCAGCTGCAGCAGCATATCATAGGTGGACCTCAAACATGCCGCCCCCAGCCCCTGCAGCACTGATTGGAGCGATCGTGCTATGACGCGCAATCGCTCCAATCAGTGTGCAGTGGGGCGGTCTGATCTGCCGGTGGCCGCCCTCCCCAGGCCTGTGCTGGCCTGTGAGCCCTCCCCCAACATGTCTGCAGCGTGGAGTGGCTGGTACTTTTGGTACCACGCCACCGCTGCTGCCGCCGCCGCCTCTGATGTCTCCGCCGCTGCAGCTCTAATGGTAAGTATTCCGCTCCCTGCGCGCTCCCGTGAAGGCCCCTGCCCGTGCCCCCCCGATCTGCCCCCCTACGCCCCGATCTGCCCCCCTACGCCCCGATCTGCCCCCCCGGCATCCCGATCTGCTACCACCGCTGCTGCTGAGGTCACCGCTGCTGCTGCAAAGTGAGTACTGTGCTCACTTTGCAGCCCGTGCGCGCTCCCGTGGTGCCCCTGCGCGCTGCCGTGATAGCCCCTGCCGTGCCCCCCCCCGCGATCTGCTCCCCCCAACCACCCCCCCCCCCCGACATCCCGATCCGCTCCCCCCGCGATCTGACTGCCTCCCCCATTATTTCTATTCTGCTTCTGCAGCTCCCTCTCCGGTCTCCCCCTCTGCTCTCCCCCCCTCCCCCTCTGCTCTCCCCCCCTCCCCCTCTGCTCTCACCCCCCCCTCTGCTCTCACCCCCCCCTCTCCCCCTCTGCTCTCCCCCGACGTCCTCTTACCTGTCTTCACCGGCCTGATCACATCTGCGTCCATCGCTGGGTCCTTCCTGGGCATTCTGCTGATCTGCCTGCTGCTCCTGTAAAGCTGTCCATCTCTCTGCCATCTGTTCCTCTGCAGCTCTTCTGGTCAGTGATCCTCCTGCTAGTCCTCTGGGTACTGTGAGTATAACTTTTTTTTTTTTTCCATATCCCCTGTCCATTTTTACACCTCATCCGTCCGTGCGTCCCGCCAAGCGCTGATCAGGGATGCAGATAACGGATCGGCATCCCTGCTCAATTTTTGGCGTGACTTTTTTTTCCGTATTCCCGACGCTTTTTGTATCGCATCCGTTCGTGCGTCCCGCCAAGCGCTGATCAGGGATGCAGATAACGGATCGGCATCCATGGTCAATTTTTGGCGTGACTTTTTTTTCCGTATTCACGACGCTTTTTGTATCGCATCCGTCCGTGCGTCCCGCCGAGCGCTGATCAGGGATGCAGATAACGGATCGGCATCCATGGTCAATTTTTGGCGTGACTTTTTTTTCCGTATTCACGACGCTTTTTGTATCGCATCGGTCCGTGCGTCCCGCCGAGCGCTGATCAGGGATGCAGATAACGGATCGGCATCCATGGTCAATTTTTGGCGTGACTTTTTTTTCCGTATCCCCGACACTTTTTGTATCGCATCCGTCCGTGCGTCCCGCCAAGCGCTGATCAGGGATGCACATAACGGATCGGCATCCATGGTCAATTTTTGGCGTGACTTTTTTCCGTATTCACGACGCTTTTTGTATCGCATCCGTCCGTGCGTCCCGCCAAGCGCTGATCAGGGATGCACATAACGGATCGGCATCCCTGCTCAATTTTTGGCGTGACTTTTTTCCGTATTTGCGACGCTTTTTGTATCGCATCCGTCCGTGCGTCACGCCAAGCGCTGATCAGGGATGCACATAACGTATCTGCATCCATGGTCAATTTTTGGCGTGACTTTTTTTTTTACGTATCCCCGACGCTTTTTTTTATCGCATCCGACCGTGCGTCCTGCAGCGGCCGATCAGTGCACTGCGTCTGTGCGTTTGAAAAGTCAAATGGCGCTCCTTCTCTTCTGAGCCCCGCCATGCGCTCAAACAATTACTTTCCACCACATATGAGGTATCTGCGTACTCAGGAGAAATTGCACAATACGTTTTATGGTGCATTTTTTCCTGATAGCCTTGTGAAAAAAAAAGCTACCTAGTTGAAGCAACCGTTTTGTGGTAAAAAAAAAAATTTTTCTTTTCACGGCTCAACGCTATAAACTTCTGTGAAGCCCCCAGGTGTTCAAAGTGCTCACCAAACATCTAGAAAAATTATTTGAGGGCTCTAGTTTCCAAAATGGTGTCACTTGTGGGGGAGCTCCACTGTTTAGGCACCATAGGGGGTCTCCAAACGTGACATGGCGTCCGCTAATGATTCCAACCAATTTTGCTGTCAAATGGCGCTCCTTCTCTTCTGAGCCCCGCCATGCGCCCAAACAATTACTTTCCACCACATATGAGGTATCTGCGTACTCAGGAGAAAATGCACAATACATTTTATGGTGCATTTTTTCCTGATAGCCTTGTGAAAAAAAAAGCTACCTAGTTGAAGCAACCGTTTTGTGGTAAAAAAAAATGTTTTTCTTTTCACGGCTCAACGCTATAAACTTCTGTGAAGCCCCCAGGTGTTCAAAGTGCTCACCAAACATCTAGAAAAATTATTTGAGGGCTCTAGTTTCCAAAATGGTGTCACTTGTGGGGGAGCTCCACTGTTTAGGCACCATAGGGGGTCTCAAAACGTGACATGGCGTCCGCTAATGATTCCAACCAATTTTGCTGTCAAATGGCGCTCCTTCTCTTCTGAGCCCCGCCATGCGTCCAAACAATTACTTTCCACCACATATGAGGTATCTGCGTACTCAGGAGAAAATGCACAATACATTTTATGGTGTATTTTTTCCTGATAGCCTTGTGAAAAAAAAGCTACCTAGTTGAAGCAACCGTTTTGTGGTAAAAAAAAATTTTTTTCTTTTCACGGCTCAACGCTATAAACTTCTGTGAAGCCCCCAGGTGGTCAAAGTGCTCACCAAACATCTAGAAAAACTATTTGAGGGCTCTAGTTTCCAAAATGGTGTCACTTGTGGGGGAGCTCCACTGTTTAGGCACCATAGGGGGTCTCCAAACGTGACATGGCATCCGCTAATGATTCCAACCAATTTTGCTGTCAAATGGCGCTCCTTCTCTTCTGAGCCCCGCCATGCGCCCAAACAATTACTTTCCACCACATATGAGGTATCTGCGTACTCAGGAGAAAATGCACAATACATTTTATGGTGCATTTTTTCCTGTTACCCTTGTGAAAAAAAAAGCTACCTAGTTGAAGCAACCGTTTTGTGGTAAAAAATTTTTTTTTTCTTTTCACGGCTCAACGCTATAAACTTTTGTGAAGCCCCCAGGGGTTCAAAGTGCTCACCAAACATCTAGAAAAATTATTTGAGGCCTCTAGTTTCCAAAATGGGGTCACTTGTGGGGGAGCTCCATTGTTTAGGCACCTCAGGGGGTCTTCAAACCCGACATGGCGTCCGCTAACAGGTGCAGCTAATTTTGCACTCAAAATTTCAAATGGCGCTCCTTGCCTTCCGAGCACTGCTGTGTGTCCAAACATTTGATTTCCACCACATATGAGGTATCTGCGTACTCAGGAGAAAATGCACAATACATTTTATGGTGCATTTTTTCCTGTTACCCTTGTGAAAAAAAAGCTACCTAGTTGAAGCAACCGTTTTGTGGTAAAACAAATTTTTTTTCTTTTCACGGCTCAACGCTATAAACTTTTGTGAAGCCCCCAGGTGTTCAAAGTGCTCACCAAACATCTAGAAAAATTATTTGAGGCCTCTAGTTTCCAAAATGGGGTCACTTGTGGGGGAGCTCCATTGTTTAGGCACCTCAGGGGGTCTTCAAACCCGACATGGCGTCCGCTAACAGGTGCAGCTAATTTTGCACTCAAAAATTCAAATGGCGCTCCTTGCCTTCCGAGCACTGCTGTGTGTCCAAACATTTGATTTCCACCACATATGAGGTATCTGCGTACTCAGGAGAAAATGCACAATACATTTTATGGTGCATTTTTTCCTGTTACTCTTGTGAAAAAAAAAGCTACCTAGTTGAAGCAACCGTTTTGTGGTAAAAAAATTTTTTTTCTTTTCACGGCTCAACGCTATAAACTTTTGTGAAGCCCCCAGGGGTTCAAAGTGCTCACCAAACATCTAGAAAAATTATTTGAGGCCTCTAGTTTCCAAAATGGGGTCACTTATGGGGGAGCTCCATTGTTTAGGCACCTCAGGGGGTCTTCAAACCCGACATGGCGTCCGCTAATGAGTGCAGCTAATTTTGCGTTCAAAAATTCAAATGGCGCAGTGCAGCTAATTTTGCGTTCAAAAATTCAAATGGCGCTCCTTCCCTTCCGAGCTCTGCCGTGCGCCCAAACAATTGATTTTTACCACATATGGGGTATCAGCGTACTCAGGAGAACATGCACAATAAATTGTATTGTGTACTTTCTCTTTTCTCCCTTGTAAAAATGAAAATTTTATGGCTAAAGTAACATTTTTGTGTTAAAAAGTAAAATTTTCATTTTTTCCTTCCACATTGCTTTGGTTCCTGTGAAGCACCTAAAGGGTTAATAATCTTATTGGATGTGGTTTTGAGCAGTGTGAGGGGTGTAGTTTTTAGAATGGGGTCACTTTTGGGTATTTTCTGTCACCTCGGCCTCTCAAAGTCACTTCAAATGTGATGTGGTCCCTAAAAAAATTATTTTGTAAATTTTGTTGGAAAAATGAGAATTTGCTGATGACCTTTGACCCCTTCTAACTTCCTAACGGAAAAAAAATTTGTTTCGAAAATTGCGCTGATGTAAAGTAGACAAGTGGGAAATGTTATTTAGTAACTATTTTGTGTGACATATCTCTCAGATTTATGGGCATAAATTTTCAAAGTTTGAAATTTGCGAAATTTTCAAAATTTTCGCCAAATTTCCTAAATTTTCACAAATAAACGCAAAAAATATCGGCCTAAATTTACCACTGACATGAAGTACAATATGTCACGAAAAAACAATCTCAGAATCGCCAGGATCCGTTGAAGCGTTCCAGAGTTATAACCTGTCAAAGTGACACTGGTCAGAATTGCAAAAAATGGCCCGGTCATTAGGGTGTTTTAGTGGCCGGGGGTGAAGGGGTTAATACAATCAAATATGGTGGAGGTTCAAAGATGTTTTATTGGTGTTCTGTGGCCTCTGGCACTAGGTGCCTTAACTGCATGAAAGGCTTCATGAAATCTGAAGATTACCAAAGGATTTTAGGTTGCAATTAGTTACGGGTGAACTCGCAGATATTCGGGATTGGCGGAACTAACCGAACTTAAAAAAAAAAAAAAAATGTCTCTGATCCAAAATTGATCCCAGATATCTGGCCAGATGCTGGTCCCCATTTAAGTCTATGGGCGGCACGGTGGCTCAGTGGTTAGCACTGCAGCCTCATAGCACTGGGGTCCTGGGTTCAAATCCCACCAAGGACACCAACTGCAAGGAGTTTGTATGTTCTCCCCATGTTTGCTTGGGTTTCCTCCGGGTACTTGGAGGAGGTTGTTTCCTCCCATACTCCAAAAACATACTAATAGGGACTTTAGATTGTTAGCCCCAATAGGGACAGTGTTGCCAATGTATATAAAGTGCTATGAAATTAATGGTGCTATATAAATGAATAAATATTATTATAATAATAAAAAGTGTACTGAAACTGCCCTGACTAAAAGCACAAATTACTTGCTGCCAAAGCTAACAGTCACTTCTCCATACTCCTCCTTTTAGACCTGTCCTCAGCCTTTGACACTGTCGACCACTCCTTCCTATTACAGGTCTCTCTTATCTTGGTGTCAGAGACCTTGCCTTCACGTGGATCTATTCAAAACTTTACAACCGCACTTTTAGTGTCTCCCACTCCCACACAACCTCTTCATCCCACCCTATCTTTGTTGGAGTCCCTCAAGGCTCAGCCCTGGGACCCTTAGTCTTCTCTATCTATACATTTGTCCTGGGAAAACTCAAAAAGTCCCATGGCTCCCAGTACCACCTATATGCAGATGACACTCAGATCTACCCCTCTGGCCCAGATGTCACATCTCTGTTGTCAAGAATCCCGGAGTGTCTATCGGCCATATCCTCCTTCTTCTCTCGCTTCCTAAATCTCAATGTTGCCAAAACTGACCTAATCATCTTTCCTTCATCTCACCTATGTTCCCTACTTGATCTATCTATTACAATAAATAACATCACACTCTGCCCAGTACCCAAAGTTTGCTGCCTTGGAGTAACATTCGACTCTGCCTTGTCCTTCAGACCATACATCCAATCCTTCACCACCTCCTGCCATCTTCAACTTATAAATATTTTCAGAATCCGTCCTTTTCCTCAATTTTCATTCTACAAAAATGCTAGTGCATGCCCTCATCTCCCGCTTCGATTACTGCAACATCCTCCTCTGTGGCCTCCCTGCTAACACTCTCGCACCTCTCCAGTCCATCATTAACTCTGCTGCCCGACTAATCTACCTCTTTCCTCAATACCACCCTAATTCTCCCCTCTGCAAATCCCTCCATTGGCTCCCTATCCTCCACCGTATCCAATTCAAACTACTAACACTGACCTACAAAGTTGTCCATATAGCTGTCTCCTCTGTATATCTCCAAACTAATCTCCCGATACACTCCAACACATAATCTCCGGTCCTCCCAAGATCTCCTTCTCTCCTCCTCACTCATTTGCCCCTCCTCTAAGATTTCTCCCAAGCATCCCCTGTCTTCTGGAATTCGCTGTCTCAATATGTCAGATTATCTGCTACACTTGCAAGCTTCAAACAAAACTTGAAAACTCTGTTTAGACATACCTATAATCTCCAATGACCTCACTGCGTCACCACCATGCCAGAGCTGTTGCCTCACCACCGTGCCAGAGATGCTGCCTCACCACTATGCCAACACCCCACCTACTGTCTCCTCGCCAATATCCTATAGAATGTAAGGGCAGTGTCCTCTTCCCTCTGTACTAGTTTGTCTATTGTAACTTGTATATGTATTCTGTATGTAACCCCCTTCTCATGTACAGCATTATGGAATCAATGGTGCTCTATAAATAAATATAATCAATAATAATAATAAGTCTATGGGGACCAGAATCAGAAGCCTAAAAATGGTGGCAGAATGGATAGAGGGATTAGAGCATGTGCACTATACTTACTCATTATTCTTCTAGGGCCGCTCATGTACTTTCATGCATTTTCACTGCTTCCCACGCCCACCGGCAGTCCTGGCATCTGTGATTGGTTGCAGTCAGACGTGCCCCCAGTATGTGTGACAGCGTCTGACTGCTAGCAATTTTATAGACCCTTTTCGTGGGTCACTATCATGGTATAAAAATAAATGAACAAAAAAATTGCATAGGGTCCCCCCATATTATGATACTCAGCACAGATAAAGCATAAGGCCATAGTCTGCAGCCTCCAGCTGTGCGCTTATCTTGTGTATCAAAATAAGAGGAACTGCATTTGTTTTTGCTTTTTAATTTAAAGAAGTAATTTTTTAAAAAATGGCGTACAGTCCCCCCCAATATTGCTACCCAGCCATGATAAAGCCCAAGAACTGGGGCTGGTATTCTCAGGCTGGGGAGACCCATGCTTATTGCCCCCCAGCCTAAAAATAGCAGCCTGTAGCTGAACTGGATTATTGCATCCATTAGATGTGACAATCTTGGAACTTTACCCTGCTCTTCCTGATTGTCCAGGTGTGGTGGCAATCAGGATACTAAGGGGTTAATGGCAGCTCACTGATGCTACTATGCCCCAGATTAGTTATCAGAGGCTTCTATGAGAAGCCCCCCCCAATTGCTAATCTTTAAGTGAAAAAAAATAAACAATAATAGAAAAAATTCTTTATTTGAAATAAAATACAAAAAACACCTTTTTTTGTCAATGTATTAACCCGTAAAACACCCAGGTCTGATGTAATCCACATGAGATACCACGACAATTCCAGCTCTGCTACAGTTGAAAGCACAGTGCGTGGACATTTAACAATGATCGCCCACTGTGAACTTCAGGCAGAGACTGAGCCGCAGCATCAAGTGAACATCACTCAGTTTATTTGCGTTTATAGCTGGAGCCTTCCATGGTCCTGCACCTGTGATCGCAGGTAACTTGACCTCAGGTAACCTCATTAAGTTCTCTCACTTAAAAAGATGAAAGAGGCCTGTAATTGACATCATAGGTAGACCACAAGTGTGAGATACAAAATGAGAAAACAAATCCAGAAAATCACCTCGTCTGATTTGGCAAGATTTTTTTTGCAAATTATGGTGGAAAATAAGTATTTGGTCAATAACAAAAGTTCATGTCAATATTTTGTTATATATCCTTTGCTGGCAATGGCAGAGATCAAACTTTTTCTGTAAGTCTTCATAAGGTGGGCACACACTGTTGGTGGTATATTGGCCCATTCCTCCACGCAGATCTCCTCTAGAGAAGTGATGTTTTGGGCCTGACGCTGGGCAACACGGACTTTCAACTCCCTACAAAGGTTTTCTATGGGAGACTGGTTAGGCCACTCCAGGACCTTCATATGCTTCTTACAAAGCCACTCTTTTGTTGCCCTGGCAGTGTGCTTGAGATCATTGTCATGCTAAAAGACCCAGCCATGTTTCATCTTCAATGTCCTTGCTGATGGAAGGAGGTTTGCACTCAAAATCTCTTGATACATGGCCCTATCCATTATTTCATGTACATGGATCAGTCATCGTGGTCCCGTTGCAGTGAAACAGCCCCAAAGCATGATGTTACCACCCTCATGCTTTACAGTAGGAATGGTGTTCTTTGGATGCAACTCAGAATTCTCTCTCCTCCAAACAAGATGAGTTGTGTTTCTACCAAACAGTTTTACTTTGGTTTCATCAGACCATATTACATTATCCCAATACTCTTCTGGATAATTTAAATGCTTTCTAGCAAACTTTAGACGAGCCCAGACATGTACTGGCTAAAGCAGGGGAACATGTTCCGCACTGCAGGATCTGAGTCCCTGGCGGCGTACTGCCTTTACTGATGAGAAAAAAACAAAGAGAAAAATTGTATATGAAATTTGGTGCCTTTACTAATGGTAGCCTTTGTTATGGTGGTCCCAGCTCTATGTAGGACATCCACTAGGTCCCCCCGTGTGGTTCTGGGATTTTTGCTCACCATTCTTGTTATCATTTTGACCTCACGGGGTGAGCTATTGCGTGGAGCCCCAGATCAAGGGAGATTATCAGTGGTCTTGTATGTCTTCTATTTTCTTATTATTGCTCCCACAGTTGATTTCATCTCACCAAGCTGCTTGCCTATTGTAGATTTAGTCTTCCCAGCCTGGCACAGGGCTACAATTTTGTTTCTGGTGTCCTTCAACAGTTCTTTTGTTTCCACCATAGTGGAGTTTGAAGGTTGACTGTTTGAGTTTGTGGACAGGTGTCTTTTATACAGATAACAAGTTCAAACAGGTGCTATTATTACAGGTAATGAGTGGAGGACAATGGAGCCTCTTAAGGTCCAGTCACACTAAGCAACTTACCAGCGATCCCAACAACGATAGGGATCGCTGGTAAGTTGCTAGGAGGTTGCTGGTGAGATGTCACACTGCGACGCTCCAGCGATCCCACCAGCAACCTGACCTGGCAGGGATCGCTGGAGCGTGGCTACACGAGTTGCTGGTGAGCTCACCAGCAACCAGTGACCAGCCACACGTGCAGAGAGCAGGGAGCAGCGCACACTGAGCGCTGGCTCCTTGCTCTCCTAGTTACAGCACACATCGGGTTAATTACCCGATGTGTTCTGCAGCTACATGTGCACAGAGCAGGGAGCAGCGCACAATGCTTAGCGCTGGCTCCTTGCTCTCCTGGCTACAGCACACATCGGGTTAATTAACCCGATGTGTCCTGCAGCTACATGTGCACAGAGCAGGAGCCGGCACTGACAGTGAGAGCGGCTGAGGCTGGTATCAAAGGTAAATATCGGGTAACCAAGGACAGGGCTTCTTGGTTACCCGATGTTTACATTGGTTACCAGCCTCCGCAGAAGCCGGCTCCTGCTGCCTGCACATTTAGTTGTTGCTGTCTCGCTGTCACACACAGCGATCTGTGCTTCACAGCGGGACAGCAACAACTAAAAAATGGCCCAGGACATTCAGCAACAACCAACGACCTCACAGCAGGGGCCAGGTTGTTGCTGGATGTCACACACAGCAACATCGCTAGCAACGTCACAAAAGTTGTTCGTTAGCAGCGATGTTGCTAGCGATGTTGCTTAGTGTGACGGGGCCTTTAAAGAAGAAGTCACAGGTCTGTGAGAGACAGAAATCTTGCATGTTTTTAAGTGACTAACAACTTATTTTCTACCATAGTTTGAAAAAATAAGTCTTGCCAAATCAGACAAGGTGATTTTCTGAATTTGTTTTCTCATTTTGTCTCATAGTTGACTTATGATGTCAATTAAAGAACTCTCTCATCTGTTTAAATGGGAGAAATTGCACAATTGGTGACTGACTAAATACTTTTTTCCCCAATGTATGTTGTTGAAATTTCAACACCAAATCTGCATCTATTGGCAAAAAAACCTTAATTTTCTGCCTAGAAATGCAGGTTTGTGAGCTTAGTGACCTCACCTTCAGGTTGCCTGCAATCACAGGTGGAGGACCATAGAAACCTCCAGCTATGACCGCAACTAACCTGAGTGCTGCTCAGTCTCCACCTGAACTCACAGCGGGTGGTCACATTCTATGGCCTCCTGCTGTCACTTCAGATGCAGCAGAGCTGGGATTGATGTAGGTTCTCATGTGGATTACATCGGACCTGGGTGTTTTAAGGGTTAATAAAGGGGGTCAAAGGGGGTGTGTTTTTTTGTATTTTATTTCAGATAAAGGAATCTTTTGGTGTTTGCGATTTTTCTTTTCAATTACAGATTACTTAATGGGGGGTCTGATAGGCTTAGTGGCAGCTGTAGGCTGCCATTAACGCCCTATTACCCCGATTGCAACTGCAATCAGGAAGAACCCAGTAAAATTCCAGGATTGTCCCATCTAATGGATGTGACAATCCTGGGCAGCAGCAGACTGATATTTTTAGGCTGAGGACCCAATAAGCATGGGTCTGCCCAACCTGAGAATACCAGCTTCCAGCTGTCGGGTTCTATCATGGCTTGCTATCAAAACTGGGGAAACCACATGCCATTTTCTTTAATTATTTATTTAAATAATTTAAAAAAGAATCCCCATGAGGTTCCTTTAATTTTGATACACAGCTAAGATAAGTGCACAGCTGGGGTCTACAGCCTGTAGCTGTATGCTTTATCTGTGCTGAGTATCAGAATACAGGGGGATCCTATGCCAATTTATTTTTTTATATTTATACCATGATAATGACCCGCAGACAAGGTCTGTGATCACAAGCAGTCAGGCGCTGTCACATAGGCTGGGCAAGCATCTGACTGCAGCCAATCACAGACACAAGGACTGCCAGTGGGCGGGGGAAGAAGTGACCATGGATGAGCAATAAAAAGTGGCCCTGGAAGAAGAGTGAGCAGCCTGGAAGCAGTTACAGCCACGCCAGAGACTCGGTAAGTATAGAACGCTTCTTTTAATTCTATTTTGTCTTTATATTTTATTTATTTCCCAAGTTTCCAGACCCCGATCATAAGCTGGAGATCCCTGAGAACTCCGGGCCTGGGAGCGGTATCTGGATACTTTTGGAACCGTGGGGATGCGGGCTTTTACAGTTGGGATGTATTGGCCAGTATCAGAAAGCTGAATTGCATCCTAGATCATGAGTCTTCCAGCAGGACAATGATAACAAACATACCTCAACAAGTACCCAGAAATGGATAGAAACAAAGCAGAGAGTTCTGAAGTGGAGAGATCTTAAAATTGCTGATGGGAGAAGACACCCTGAGAGACCTGAAGCATTTTGCAAAAGAAGAATGATCTAACATTCCAGTTGAGAGGTGTAAGACTAAGTGCAGTTATTTAATCCAAAAGGTGTGCAACGAAATATTAAGTTGAGGGTGCAAATTTTGTCCAGACCAGACCATTTTTGGAGTTTTGTGTGAAATTTTGTCCAATTTGTCTGTGTTTTTTTTTTACTGTGTATTTGTGTTGTTCTAATGCACAAAAAGGAAATAAACGTGTATTAAAAACATGTAATTGAAAGAATTTTCTTGCTGAAATACTTCGTTTTCTGGAAAAATTTCAAGCGTGTCAACACTAGAGATGAGCGAACCGGCCGTGGTTCGGCTCGAGTTCGGTTCGCCGAACGGAGGTCTCGTTCGAGTTCGGTTCGGCGAACCACTCGAACCGCATAGGAAACAATAGGAGGCAATCACAAACACATAAAAACACATTATAAATGTACACATACAGTTAATAAACATTGCCAAAACACTTACCGGTCCCCGCGATCCCTCCTGCACTCTGTCTCCTGCCGATGATCGCTGAATCCTCCCGGTAACCAGCACTGCCAGCAGTGATGCAGGACCTATCGTGACGTGATAAATAGCCATGTGACCAGTCACGTGCCTGTTATCTCATTGGCTACAGACTGGTCACATGACTATGACTCGTCATGTAGGACCTGTCATTGCATCTCTCTGTTACACGGTGCACGTTTGTGTATCGCCGTGCACCGGCGAGATGCTCTAGCTCGACTCCCCGCTCTGCTTCCCCGTTCCCTTAGGGTACCGTCACACTAAGCGACGCTCCAGCGATCCCACCAGCAACCTGACCTGGCAGGGATCGCTGGAGCGTCGCTACACGGGTTGCTGGTGAGCTGTCACACAGGCAAATCTCACCAGCAACCAGTGACCACAGCTCCTGGCCAGCAGCACACGTGGTAACCAACCCGATATTTACCTTGGTTACCAGCGCACACTGCTTAGCGCTGGCTCCCTGCACTCCTAGCCAGAGTACACATCGGGTTAATTTAACACGATGTGTAGTCTGGCTATGTGTGCAGGGGGCTGGCACTGGCAGCGTGAGAGGCGGACGCTGGTAACTACGGTAAACATCGGGTAACGAAGGAAAGGGCTTCTGGGTTACACAATGTTTACCGTAGTTACCAGCGTCCGCAGAAGCCGGCTCCTGACCGGCTGACACAGCCGGTCAATCACGGAGATCACCGTTGCCAAAGCAACACGTTTGGTAGCGGTGACGGGGACGTCCCGCTACCAGCACGCAGCGGCACCGGAATCACGTGATCGGAGCAGCGTTGCTATAGCAACCCGTGCCACTGCTTACAGCCGGGTACCTGTGGTCACTCTCACAGAGTGATTTCTGCACGGAGCACAGCGTCTTCCCCCATGCAGCTGTGCTGTCTGATGGAGCAGACAGAGCTGCATGTGTTGAAGGGGAAAGAAGACAGAAGAGCAGGATCGTGGAGGGCTGACAAGGGGTAATAAAGAAGGAGTCTCTAATCTGTCTGTGTATTTACTTCTATTAAAGTATTTTTTCTCTGTGTGGTGTTTTTTTTAACCATTTATTGGAGATTCTTAATGGCCGGGTCAAACGTGCCTGACATTAAGAATCTCTGGCTTAATACTGGCTAGTAAAACAAAGCCAGTATTAACTCATGATTACCCAACAAGCCACCCGGCTCCAGGGCTGTTGGAAGAGTTGGATACAGCGCCAGATGATGGCGCTTCTATGAGAGCACCATTTTCTGGGGCGGCTGCAGACTGCAATTCGCAGCAGAGGGGCCCAGAAACCTCGGGCTAACCTGTGCTGTGGATTACAATCCCCAGCTGCCTAGTTGTACCCGGCTGGACACAAAAATGGGGCGAAGCCTACGTTGTTTTTTTTTAAATTATTTCATAAAATTCATGAATTAATTAAAAAAGGGCTTCCCTATATTTTTAGTTCCCAGCCGGGTACAAATAGGCAGCTGGGGGTTACGGGCAGGCCGTACCTGCCTGCTGTACCTGGCTAGCATACAAAAATATGGCGAAGCGCACGTCATTTTTTTGTAGTTTTTTGGTAAAAAAAATAAAAAATGCTTCCCTGGATTTTCCATTGCCAGTGAAGGTAACACCAAGCAGTGGGGGTTAGCAGCCAGTAGCTGCTTGTATTACCCTTAGCTAGCAAGACAAAAAATGCAGCGGGAGCCCATATATATTTTTTTTAATTATTTATTTAAATAACTAAAAACAAAAAGGGCTTCCCTGTATTTTGATTGCCAGACATGACAGTGCTGTAAAAATAAATCTTTAAAAAAAATGACATACCACTCCGCGGTATTTTTGATTCTCAGTGCAGATAAAGCAGACAGCTATGGGTTGCCACCCCCATCTGCCTGGCGTTACCTTGGCTGGCAATCAAAATACAGGGAAGCCCATTCATTTTTTTTATTTAAAAAATAGTTAAAAAAAATGATGTTGGGTCCCCCCATTTTTGATAGCCAGCTAGGGTAAAGCAGACGGCTGTAGCCTGAAAACCACAGCTGGCAGCTTTACCAAGGTTGGGGATCCAAGGTGGAGGTCACCCCAGGCTCTTTTTTTATAATTATTTTATAAATAATAATAATTACAAAAAAAAAGTAGGGTCCCCCCCAAATTGGATCACCAGCCAAAGTAAAGCGGACAGCTGTGGTCTGGTATTCTCAGGGTGGGAAGGTCCATAGTTATTGGGCCTTCACAGCCTAAAAATAGCAGGCCACAGGCACCCCAGACGTGGCACATCCACTAGATGCGCCAATCCTGGCGCTTCACCCCAGCTCATCCCGTGCCCTGGTGCAGTGGCAAACGGGGTAATAAATGGGGTTGATACTAGTTGTAAAGTCACCTGACATCAAGCCCAGCAGTTTGTGATGTCATGGTGTCTATCAGATACCTGACATCACAAACTGTCAGTACTAACAAAAAAAATCGACAAAAAAAAATTATTTGAAAGAAAACTCCCCAAAACATTCCTTCTTTCACAAATTTATAGTAAGGAAAAAACGGGAACGTATTCCCCATTTTCTAGAAGTGCAGACCCTCCATTTGAGGAGTGTGGGTGCAATGAATCTGCACCCACTCTCCCCGGGTCCACAGCAGCAGAGTCCATGCCGTAACGGTTGCTACCAAAGCTGCAATGCCCTGTTCATGAGGTAAGGGCATACCTAATCAGGAGAACTATTCTACATTTCCAAATATTGGTATTTGCTGATATTATTGCTATTCCACCTACTATATATTGGGGATAGGATCTTGGAGATGGAATACCCCTTTAAGTCCAGTTATCCAGCTGAATGAATACTAAACAACAGAGCTCGCTATTTAGATGTGTTTTCTTGTGGCGTATAACGGACTCTCATGTTTGGTAGTCGTTCAGCAGGGCAACTATAAAATCAAATGCCTCCATTTGGAAATGTAGTATATAGCTCTCCTGGTCAACTATATTTTACTTAACGCGATCATCGGTGTATGGTGTATACCTGTGATCACGTGAGCGGGGACCGGAAAAACCGTCCTGAATCAGGATCTCCAGGGTCTCAGCTACGCCTGAAACCCCGAAGATTTTCTGACGCTGGGGGGCGCTATTCACTTATTTCTGCCTGCTGTTTATAAACGGCAGATCAGAATAAGGCTACATTAAAACGACTGATCCATTTTTGCGGTCTGCAAAAAACAGTCCGTTTTTTTTCACGGGTGCATCCGTGTGGCATCCGTTTCCGTTCCGTAGGCGGTCCGTATGTCATCTATTTGTCATCCGTGTGCCTTCTGTTTTTTTTGCGTACTCCAAAAAAACTGAAGGAGGGAAAATACATAAATTTACCCAGGATCCATAGCTTCAACCTACATGAGGCGGTCACATGTTCACTGCAGTGCCATTTTCTACTGCTTTTCACAGCGTAGAGCGCTCTGGTGATTTTCTTGTGCTTGTGCACTTCATATCAGTCTTTTCTGTCATTATAATGGCAGAAAGACACATAATGTCCCACTCTCCTGCATTTTGTAATTTTGCACCCTTTGGTGCCTTTCATGTGGCACTAAGGGGTGCATAGCCTTGTATTTACCAAAAAAAAAAAATGACGTGAGGTTCCCCCTATTTTTGTAGACAGCTAGGGTAAAGCAGACGGCTGCAGCCTGCAGACCACAGCTGGCAGCTTCACCTTGGCTGGTAATCCAAAACTGAGGCACCCCACGCTGTTATTTTAAATTAAATAAATAATTTAAAAAAAAAACCACGTAGGGGTCCCCCCAAAATTGGATCACCAGCCAAGGTAAAGCAGACAGCTGGGGTCTGATATTCTCAGACTAGGGAGGTCCATGGTTATTGGACTCTCCGCAGCCTAAAAATAGCAGGCTGCAGCCGCCCCAGAAGTGGCGCATCCATGAGATGCGCCAATCCTGGTGCTTCGCCCCAGCTCATCCCGTGCCCTGGTGCGGTGGCAAACGGGGTAATATATGGGGTTAATACCAGATGTGTAATGTCACCTGGCACCAAGCCCTGGGGTTGGTGAGGTCAGGCGTCTATCAGATACCCGACATCACCAACCCAGTCAGTAATAAAAAAAAATAGACGACAAACACATTTTTATTTGAAAAAACACTCCCCAATACATTCCCTCTTTAACCAATTTATTAGAAAGAAAAAAAAATCCAGGTCTGGTGTAATCCAAGGGGTTCCCATGACGATCCACACTGTCCCAGTCAATGAAGAGCAGGATGTTCCCCATTGGCTGGGACAGCAGTGCAGTGACCTGAGCTAACATCAATGGGTCAGCCCAGGTCACTGCAGGGGATGACAAGTGCTGCTGTCAGCGAGGTACATTAACTGCGCTGATCTGCTTTACACTGACTTCAATCATCTTCACAGCCAAGTATCGCGAGCGGCCCGTGACGTCACCGCTAGTCAGTCTCGGGTCGGAAGAGAGAGAAGGTGATGTGACAAGCGGCAGCCATGGAGGACAGTGAAAGCGCTGAGGTCGGGACTTCATCACCGTAGGTAAGCCGAGCGGGACCATGTGTGCAGAGTGCCAGGTGGGCGGAGCCTATCGGGACCATGTGTGCAGAGTGCCAGGTGGGCGGAGCCTAGCGAGACCATGTGTGCAGAGTGCCAGGTGGGCGGAGCCTAGCGGGGTAATGTGTGCAGAGTGCCAGGTGGGTGGAGCCTAGCAGCGCCATGTGTGCAGAGAGTCAGGTGGGCGGAGCCTAGTGGGGTAATGTGTGCAGAGTGCCAGGTGAGCGGAGCCTAGCGGGGTAATGTGTTCAGAGTGCCAGGTGGGCGGAGCCTAGCGGGACCATGTGTGCAGAGTGTCAGGTGGGCATAGCCTAGCGGGACCATGTGTGCAGAGTGCCAGGTGGGCGGAGCCTAGCGGGGTAATGTGTGCAGAGTGCCAGGTGGGCGGAGCCTAGCGGGACCATGTGTGCAGAGTGTCAGGTGGGCATAGCCTAGCGGGACCATGTGTGCAGAGTGCCAGGTGGGCGGAGCCTAGCGGGGTAATGTGTGCAGAGTGCCAGGTGGGCAGAGCCTAGCGGGGTAATGTGTGCAGAGTGCTAGGTGGGCGGAGCCTAGCAGTGCCATGTGTGCAGAGTGCCAGGTGGGCAGAGCCAAGCGGGGTAATGTGTGCAGAGTGCCAGGTGGGCGGAGCCTAGCAGTGCCATGTGTGCAGAGTGTCAGGTGGGCGGAACCTAGCTTGGTAATGTGTGCAGAGTGCCAGGTGGGCGGAGCCTAGCGGGGCGATGTGTGCAGAGTGCCAGGTGGGCGGAGCCTAGCGGACCATGTGTGCAGAGTGTCAGGTGGGCGGAGTCTAGCGGGACCATGTGTGGAGAGTGTCAGGTGGGTGGAGCCTAGCGGGGTAATGTGTGCAGAGTGCCAGGTGGGCGAAGCCTAGCGGGACCATGTGTGCAGAGTGCCAGGTGGGCAGAGCCTAGCGGGGTAATGTGTGCAGAGTGCCAGGTGGGCGGAGCCTAGCGGGGTAATGTGTGCAGAGTGCCAGGTGGGCAGAGCCTAGCGGGACCATGTGTGCAGAGTGTCAGGTGGGCAGAGCCTAGCGGGACTATGTGTGCAGAGTGCCAGGTGGGCAGAGCCTAGCGGGACCATGTGTGCAGAGTGTCAGGTGGGCGGAGCCTAGCGGGACCATGTGTGCAGAGTGTCAGGTGGGCGGAGCCTAGCGGGACCATGTGTGCAGAGTGTCAGGTGGGTGGAGCCTAGCGGGACCATGTGTGCAGAGTGTCAGGTGGGTGGAGCCTAGCGGGACCATGTGTGCAGAGTGTCAGGTGGGCGGAGCCTAGCGGGACATTTGTGCAGAGTGTCAGGTGGGTGGAGCCTAGTGGGGTAATGTGTGCAGAGTGCCAGGTGGGCGGAGCCTAGCAGTGTCATGTGTACAGAGTGCCAGGTGGGCGGAGCCTAGCAAGGTAATGTGTGCAGAGTGTCAGGTGGGCGGAGCCTAGCAGCACCATGTGTGCAGAGTGCCAGGTGGGCGGAGCCTAGCGGGGTAATGTGTGCAGAGTGCCAGGTGGGCAGAGCCTAGCGGGACCATGTGTGCAGAGTGCAATGTGGGCGGAGCCTAGCGGGGTAATGTGTGCAGAGTGCCAGGTGGGCGGAGCCTAGTGGGGTAATGTGTGCAGAGTGCCAGGTGGGCGGAGCCTAGCGGGGTAATGTGTGCAGAGTGCCAGGTGGGCGGAGCCTAGTGGGACTATGTGTGCAGAGTGCCAGGTGGGCGGAGCCTAGTGGGACTATGTGTGCAGATTGCCAGGTGGGCGGAGCCTAGCAGCGTCATGTGTGCAGAGTGCCAGGTGGGCGGAGCCTAACAGGACCATGTGTGCAGAGTGTCAGGTGGGCGGAGCCTAGCAGCACCATGTGTGCAGAGTGCCAGGTGGGCGGAGCCTAGCGGGGTAATGTGTGCAGAGTGCCAGGTGGGCAGAGCCTAGCGGGACCATGTGTGCAGAGTGCAAGGTGGGCGGAGCCTAGCGGGGTAATGTGTGCAGAGTGCCAGGTGGG
The DNA here is from genome assembly GCF_048569485.1 of Anomaloglossus baeobatrachus. Classification (NCBI taxonomy): domain Eukaryota; kingdom Metazoa; phylum Chordata; class Amphibia; order Anura; family Aromobatidae; genus Anomaloglossus; species Anomaloglossus baeobatrachus. The sequence continues at coordinate 237,852,360 of NC_134354.1, forward strand.
CGGAGCCTAGCGGGGTAATGTGTGCAGAGTGCCAGGTGGGCGGAGCCTAGCGGGGTAATGTGTGCAGAGTGCCAGGTGGGCGGAGCCTAGTGGGACTATGTGTGCAGAGTGCCAGGTGGGCGGAGCCTAGTGGGACTATGTGTGCAGATTGCCAGGTGGGCGGAGCCTAGCAGCGTCATGTGTGCAGAGTGCCAGGTGGGCGGAGCCTAACAGGACCATGTGTGCAGAGTGTCAGGTGGGTGGAGCCTAGCAGTGCCATGTGTGCAGAGTGCCAGGTGGGTGGAGCCTAGCAGTGTCATGTGTGCAGAGTGCCAGGTGGGCGGAGCCTAGTGGGGTAATGTGTGCAGAGTGCCAGGTGGGCGGAGCCTAACGGGACCATGTGTGCAGAGTGTCAGGTGGGCGGAGTCTAGCAGCGCCATGTGTTACGAGGGGGACCCGGGGAAGCGTGCCAAAATGGGAAATGGACAGCTTCCGCCGGTCAAGGTCCACTGTGCGGTGTAAGGGACCGCTGCTATGGTCAGGAAAGAGTGAGCGGGTTGCTGCTAGTGATCGTCTGGAACGTCACAGACGATCTATGTACACCGGTCCGCCCTAACCCGTGGGGGTTGTATGGCTCGGGGCTTCTCGTACGGTGTACCTGTTGCACGGGGACGCACAGAGGTGCCTACACACGTGTGCCAGCGGGAGTCACAGGAATATGGCACGGGGGTAGAACAGAGGTGCCCACGCACGTGTGCTTCAGAAACCAAGTGAGTCCGACAGAGACTCGAGGAGCTCACCTGGGAGAGGAACACAGCCTGCTAAACGGGATACTGCCGGAGCAGCAAGGCAGGGGCAAGACCTGCAAACTAGGTGCTGCCTGAGCAGCAAGGGCAAAGCCCACAAAAGACAATAATGCCTAAGCAGTGGCATGGCAGCACACTGCCAGACATCCAAACATAAAAGGACGGTCACGCGCCGCCATGATGGCAGGGGGAGCTTTTAAGGAGGTGTAGCTCCACCCAAGGGCGGGCGCGAGACGGGCGTGACCCAATCAGGATTCGTGATGTCCTGGCCCAGCCAGTCAGGATTCAGCACATCACCAGCCTCGTCATCGGGCCGTGTGATATCAGTGAGCGAATCAGAAGACGTCACGTGGAGCACATGCTCATCTTCCTGCCTCTGGGTCATAAAGGCGGGATCCCCGGTTTCACAATGTGCAGAGACATGGGAAGTCTTGCTGCTTCCCTGAGTATCTATTCTTTGCACACTGCGCAACCTCCCAGAGCCTCCGTGATGCTGAGCAGGCGAGCTCGTGGCAGGCAAGGGATGGGAGACTGCTCCATTCCTTGCAAGGGGAGATCCACTAGGTGTCACCCTTCTGCTGTGTCTCTGAGAAGGCAACTCCTGCAGACTGTGCAGTCTCCCAGCCTCCTTTGGCTGAGCAGGAGGGCTCGTGGCAGACAAGGAATGGGGGACCACCTCATTCCTTGCAATAAGAGAGCCACGACGTGTAACAGCCATGTGTGCAGAGTGCCAGGTGGGCGGAGCCTAGCGGCACCATGTGTGCAGAGTGCCAGGTGGGCGGAGCCTAGCAGGACCATGTGTGCAGAGCGACAGGTGGGTGGAACCTAGCGGGGTAATGTGTGCAGAGTGACAGGTGTGTGGAGCCTAGTGGGACGATGTGTGCAGAGTGCCAGGTGGGTGGAGCCTAGCAGCACCATGTGTGCAGAGTGCCAGGTGGGCGGAGCCTAGCGGGACAATGTGTGCAGAGTGCCAGGTGGGCGGAGCCTAGAGGGGTAATATGTGCAGAGTGACAGGTGGGCAGAGCCTAGCGGGACAATGTGTGCAGAGTGCCAGGTGCGCGTAGGCTAGCAGCGCCATGTGTGCAGAGTGCCAGGTGGGCAGAGCCTAGCGGGGTAATTTTTGCTGAGTTCCAGGTGGGCGGAGCCTAGCTGGACCATGTGTGCAGAATGCCAGGTGGGCGGAGCCATGTGTGCTGGCGGCAGAGTGCAAAGTGGGTGGAGCCTAGCAGGGTCATGTGGCGCTGAGGACGTCAGTGTCGTGGATTGGATGGCTGGGGACAGGTGAGTGTGAGTGTGAGTGTGTGTGTGTACATGTACATGCCGAGACGGAAAGGGGCAGAGCGAGCTGAGCGGGGAAGTGTCGGCTTCCTGCACACGTAACTAGGATAAATATCGGGTTACTAACCAAAGCGCTTTGCTTGGATACCCGATGTTTATCTTGGTTACCAGCTTCTGGCAGGCTGCCAGCGATGGCTCCCTGCACACTGTAGCTGTAAAAAGCCCTGCTTTTTGCTGCTAGAACCGTTCTCGAAAGTAACTAGAACTATCGAACTTTAGTAAAAAGCTCGGGTTCTAGTTCGAACTAGAACAGCCCCCAAAATCACTCGAACCGCGAACTGGAGAACCGCGAACCGCGCTCAACTCTAGTCAACACTTGTGGCCATGACTGTATGTCTAAAGGTGCTATTGACCTGAATTTATCAGCAGATGTCAGGAATAGCCACACTGACAAAGAAATCAACCCATTGATGTCCATAAATTAGGTTATGTGTAATAACGAGGAATGACATCGGGAAAAGGTTTTTAATACATGAACACATGGTGCAGTTTATAAAGATGTTTTCTTAATCTTAATTAGGAGCATATTAATAAGCAAGAAACATATAAAGCAAAGCATTGATATATCTATTTTCCTTTTGAACTCAGGGTTTGAAAAAAAATTACATAAAATAATTAATCGAAGGGAAAATTGACCACATAACTTGTCCACTTATTTATTTGGGTTGTTTTTAACCTAATCAATACTTTCCTACCTAAATAACAGAGTTAGGTTTTACAGAGTATATACAGTGGGTGATATGTATATGGAACATGTCACCAATTTTCTAAGTAAATATTTTTTATAGGTGCTTTTGACCTGAATTTGTTACCAGATCTCGGTAACAATCCATCCACACAGGCAAAAAAAAATTAAACCATAGATGTCCACATATTAATTTATGCGTAATAATGAGAAATGACACAGGGAAAAACATGAAAGCCATAGAAAATCATGACACCAAATAAAGTCTATCAGTAATTAGAAAGCAATCCTTCCACTCAATGAAAAATCATATCAGCTGGTTCAACTGATGGGCTATAACAAGATTTCTCCTTAGGTGCCCGACAAGAAACATCTCATGATAGGTAAAACCAGTGAGTTTCTCAAAACCTTTACAACATTATTGTTGCAAAACATTCTGATGGCATTGGTTACAGAAGAATTGCTAATGTACTGAAGGTTTCAGTTAGCACAGTTGGGACTATAGTCGAGAAATGGGAATAATATAATTTTATCAAAAACAGTCTTGACTAGGTGTTCTCCGAAAGATTTCAGACAGAGAGAAAATAATTATCAGAACACGTGTCCAAGAGCCAAGCACCACCTCTGCAGAGCTACAGAAAGACCTGGAATCAGCAGGTACAATTGTTTCAAAGAAAACAATAAGAAATGGACTCAACTTTCATGGTATGTGTTCACACTCACCACACAAAACCGCATTGCTGAACAATGTTCAAGCCCATTTAAAGTTTGCTCAATGACATTTATCAAGCCTGTGAAATATAGAAAGAATTTAAACTGATCAAATGAGAGAAAAATTGAACTCTTTGAATGCCATAATACACACCATGTTTGGAGACACTGCACATCACCCCAAAAACACCACACTAACAGTGAAATTTGGATGTGGGAACATCATAATGTAGGGCTATTTGTCAGCATATGGCTCTAACAAACTTCATATGATTGAAGGAAGAATATACGGTCAAATGTTCTGAGATATTCCGATAAAAATCTGTTGCCATCTGCAATGGTGATGAAGCTAAAACGATGGTAGACATTTCAGCAAGGCAATGATCCCAAACTTAAAACCAAGGAAAATCTCAGCTGGTTTCAGAGAAAATAAAAAACACGTAGGGGTCCCCCCAAAATTGGACCACCAGCCAAGGTAAAGCAGACAGCTGGGGTCTGATATTCTCAGACTAGGGAGGTCCACTGTTATTGGACACTCCCCAGCCTAAAAATAGCAGGCCGCAGCCACCCCAGAAGTGGCGCATCCATTAAATGCGCCAATCCTGGTGCTTCACCACAGCTCATCCCGTGCCCTGGTGTGGTGGCAAACGGGGTAATATATGGGGTTAATACCAGATGTGTAATGTCACCTGGCATCAAGCCCTGGGGTTGGTGAGGTCAGGCGTCTATCAGATACCCGACATCACCAACCAAGTCAGTAATAAAAAAAAAATAGACGACAAACACATTTTTATTTGAAAAAACACTGCCCAACACATTGCCTCTTTCACCAATTTATTAGAAAGAAAAACAAATCCAGGTCTGCTGTAATCCACGCGGTTCCCATGACGATCCATACCATAGTAACTGTCCCAGTCAATGAAGAACAGAATGTTCCATATTGGCTGGGAGAGCAATGCAGTGACCTGAGCTAACATCAGAAGGTCAGCCCAGGTCACTGCAGGGCATGACAAGTGCTGCTGTCAGGAGCGTGGTACATTACCTGCGCTGATCTCCTGCACTGCTGATACTGCACACTGACTTCAATCACCTTCACAGCCAAATATCGCGAGCGGCTCGTGACGTCACCGCTAGTGACAGTCTCGGGCCGCAGTGACAGATGTGAAGCGGCAGCCATGGAGGACAGTGTCAGCGCTGAGGTCAGGAGGGCAGGACTTCATCACCACAGGTAAGACGAGCGGGGCCATGTGGGCGGAGCCTAGCGAGGTAATGTGTGCGGGTGCGAGGTGGGCGGAGCCTAGCGGGGCTGTGTGTGGTGCGAGGTGGGCGGAGCATAGCGGGGTAATGTGTGCGGGTGTGAGGCGGGCGGAGCCTAGTGGGGTAATGTGTGCGGTGCGAGGTGGGCGGAGCCTAGTGAGGCTATGTGTGCGATGTGAGGTGGGCGGAGCCTAGCGGGGTAATGTGTGTGGTGTGAGGTGGGCGGAGCCTAGCTGGGCCATGTGTGCGGGCGGCGGAGTGCAAAGTGGGTGGAGCCTAGCGGTGCCATGTGGCGCTGAGGACGTCAGTGCCGGGGACTGCATGGCTGGGGACAGGTGAGTGTGTGTGTGTGTGTGTGTACATGCTGAGTACAGGAAGGGGCGGAGCCTAGCGGGGAAGTGTCGGCTCCCTGCACGCGTAGCCAGGGTAAATATCGGGTTACTAACCAAAGCGCTTTGCTTGGATACCCGATGTTTATCTTGGTTACCAGCTTACCGCAGGCTGCCAGCGATGGCTCCCTGCACACTGTAGCTGTAAAAAGCCCTGCTTTTGCTGATAGAACCGTTCTCGAAACGTAACTCAAACTGTCAAGCTTTTAGCAAAAAGCTCGAGTTCTAGTTCGATCCAGAACACCCCACAAAATCACTTGAACCACGAACTGGCGAACCTCAAACCGCGCTCAACTCTAGTCCTGAGAGTGCAGGCGGAAGTCGGCAGTGACCGGACCCGGAAGCTCCCAGAGTGCCCCAGTAACCGAGAGAGTGGTGAGAAATAACTTAGGGGAACTGGCAAGATAGAGGCGCAGGGAGAATGCCACGGCCCAGGAGCTACAGCGTCCGGTTCAGTGGCACCGATTATGCCAGCCACCTTGCCACTGAAGGAGGAGATGGCCATCTATGATAATCCAGCCGCGGTGGCTGACCAAGTTGTCCCAGCCCCCACCACCTTGGACCCGGAGGAGACAGACTCCGGCTCCAGCACACCGGAGGCAGCCTGGGTCCTGCGCTTCGAAGGGAATGGCTACCGTGCCTCACTGTCAACACATTCTGTGCCGGAGATGCTGGTGGTGGAGCATGAGGAAGAGTCCCGATCGGATGAGGAGCCTCTGTCTGACGCCATTAATGTCCTGGTACCGATCTGTCGCCGCTGTTGCCTGCCAGGACACTTTACCCGGGTGTGTTCAGGGAATGTCCGACACTAGGGAGCCGGGACCGGTTCCCAGGCGCTGCCATGGTAGCTCAAGCCAGAAAGCTACCCAAATTTTTTAGTTGAAAAAGTTCAAAATTGATGTTCCAGAACTTGTCACCCTTGTTGAACCAAGGACTTGGGTCATGCGAGATGGCCCCAGAGACCCCAGGTGGAGGGTGGCAAGGAAGTTAATGCCTGAAATGTTCAGTGTGTCATCCTTGTTGAACCTTTTTGCACTCTTGGTTAAAGCTAAAAAAGACATCAGGGTCGTGGGTGGTGCGCCACGAGGAAGTGGCACCAGAGGCCCTCCGTGGAGGGTGGCACGGAGGGTAATGGCTTCGCAAGGTTACCCAGTTAATAATGTGTATATTTGTAATTTCACCTAAAAATCTGTATAATAATCTAAAAATGTTTTGAAAATGTGAATGATTCCGGAACAGTCACCTGATTGACCTGTTTGAAAAATTAAGTTAACTATGGACCACGGCTGCAGGACTGGCAGCAACCAACACGAACTTGTGTTATTGTAAATAGTTGCACCTAGTGTACCTCCCAGAGTAAACCTTCTTGCACTATCAGGACAATGATGCTACCACCAAGGAGAGGAAGGTTGGAGGGAAGGTCTGGGGTAGAGAAGGCCCAGACCTAGTCACCAAAGGAACTGGTGATCTGCCTCCTCGAAGGGTTTGGGGAACCAGGACCTTTTTGGGTGGTGGATTGATGGGGGGGCGTTACTCACTGCAACGATCAAGAAATGTGCCTTGAAGATTGTTATGAAGTTTGTTACCATTTAACCTTTTTCTTCTTTGCGGTTTAATAAATCTCTACCTTGCTTACAGCCCAAGGACGTGCTGTGTTTAACCAAGGGGGAATGTAGCACCCCTGAGACCCTCAGGGCACTACAGAGAACTGCATCCTCTTGGGGATACAGGACCTACCCTCTGGGACCTGGATTACCAGTGCCGATTTCAACAAAACACAATCTAAATCCTAGTTCTCCTCTCCACACTGGGCATAGAGGGTTAACCATGTAAGGGGATGGTCTCCATGGGAACGAGTCCCTGGGTATAATGTGCCTCGTGGGAGGGGTCAGCAGTCAGTCGGTAGTGAGTCTAGAGTTGGGAGCACACAGGAGAGGTGTATGGACATGCCTGAGCTTGGTCCATGTAACGATGCCCCCGGGGGCACAGGAGAGAGGTCGCCAGGATGGGTACCGAGATACTGCTGGGACTGGAGCACGAACAGGGCACAGGGCCCTAGGTCAAGCGCAAGTTTTACACTGTTTGGCAAATAACGGCAAATACCTGCCCAGTGAGGATACCTCCACGGACTTCACTGAACAAATAATCCGAGGGCATCAGCAGTAAACTAGGATAAGGGTTCGGACACTTCCCTCCCCACAGGGTCCGCACAGCCTGCCGTATGAAGAAGGAGACAGGAACCCCAAAAGGGACAGTCGGGGCCCCCAAACGCTCCACGCTACGAGGATCCAATCAACTGAGAGTGCCGGGGACAGAGCAACCTGGGTCACTACAGTAACACTGGTCCCTTATCTGCTGGTCGAATTTCCAGGCGGTGGTTATTTTGGAGGCTAATAATACTAGCTTTTTCTTTTTGTGTTAAATTATATGAATATCTTGGGTCTTTCTTTTTTATTTTTTTCATATCATTTGTAACAGAATTTTCAAATGTAGTGATGGCTTGTGAATATTCATTGATTGGGTTAAAACTGGATTTACATATTTAATTTGTGTGAATATATTGTGAACCCACTTCAGGTAATATGTTAGGCGTAAGAGAATTTTTTCAGAAAGATGGTTTTATACTTCCTTAGAACTGAGGATTTAAAGGAAAAATTTGCATGACTCCCCTGTTCTAAAATGGAGATTCTTTTGCGTGTGTGCATGGGTTCTTTTTTTATACTGCCTTGATGTACATATTGGAATAAATAAGTAAATACAAAATGATACAATGCAATAATTAGCTAAAATATGAAAAATTTTACATTGGTACTAGTATAGAAATTGATTTCTAATAATAACTTAAGTAAAAAATTATCTACGGAAATATCATTGAATAGTAACCTGGGAGAGAAAACTTCCTCTTTGGGTAAAATAGCACGTCGCCCAGTGTCAGAATTAGGAATATCTCCAGTTGCTTCAGTGTCAGGAACATCTCTGGTTGCTTCTAAATTAACAAAAAAAATGTATTTTAATAATATGTTTTCAAAACATAGTCTAACAAAAACATGCTATTTCCATCCTTTTAGTTATTACAGCCACTGAAATTACAAAAATTGTCTAATTCTAATTAGCTAATGTAAATATCAAACAATTTGGATAATTCTGACCCAATGTGCCTGATAATGTCACACAGTCTTTGGCTCAAAGCTCGCTGAGTGTCAGGACTACTTCTGATGCTATTCACACAGCAGAGTCAGACACTCCACATGATATTGCTTATGAATTGCACAGACAGGCTCGGGCGTTGACCGACTAGCTGTGCTGTGCTGTGTGTTAGTAATTGGTTTTGCAGGGGTTAATTTCTGCTAGCCTGTGGATTACTGCTTGAGTCTCATGTTGCATGAGACTTATTATTGTTGCAGCCACCCCTTTTAAGATGGTAGAGCCTGGTCTCCCGTGCCAATGATAGCTTATGCAATCCTGGTCCTTGTCCTTTGATAACTTGTTGCTGGTGAACTTCTGTGTGCTGTTTTGTGTGTTGTGGAAATATTCTTGTTGTCTGATTATTTCCTCCCTTTCTTTAGCTTTCTCCTGATCACACACAGTATTGTCTATACCTCTATGAGTGATTGCTGTCAGTTTAAGTTTTGTTTTTTCCCCCATCTGTTTATTTGTGTGGGATTAATCACTCCTGAGTGGAGGAAGGGGGACCACTAGACCATATTTATTAGGGAGCTTGGATAAGGAAGGCAACTCAAATATCGGCACCTTTGTGCATATCTTTGGGTTCAGGGTCAGCGAGGGTTCCCCTAGCCTGAGCCTAGTTCGGGCTCCCAAGTTCCTAGGGACCCTGTCACACCCCATGACAGATATTTGTCCAATCACTACAAAAACTCACCTTCCACTATAACTTGCACCGCAATAGTGTTTCCATATTTTCCATCTTTTTTGACTCCACACCAATACCATCCGCTGTCTTTTTGGGATATTGTTTCAATGGTGAGGATCAGTTTCTGGGTCTCACATGATACACTCAGACCATTATCAGCATCATTAACATGAGAGATTACTTCTTTACAATTAATGCCACTTAATTTGCACCAATATTTTGTGAAGCTATTAAATCGACATGGATAGGAGCATGGGATTTTAACAGTTTGCCCAGTCTTTACAGTTATTATTTTTCCACCACTCAGTCCTTCAGGACTTCCTAAAAAAACAATAATATGAGTGTATGATTAAAACAATTTGTCAGAATATCTAAAATATATTGAAAAGTCGTATTTGATGCTGTTATGTTCAGTACCTTCAGAAATCTTGATTTGCACAGTTGAAGTTTGATCATGTTTTCCATCAGTCAGCACACACCAGTACCAGCCTTCGTCTTCTTTTGTTATTTCGTTCATAAGGACCTGCACTGTGCCATTTATGGGGTCATCATAAATGGCAAGTTTTCCTTCAAAATCATCCTTCACAAAGCCATCTGTATTTATAAGTGGAGTACAAATTGAACCTTCCAATTTACACCAAAACTTAAGAGTGTAATCCTTCTTAGAATCATAGTTGCACAAAGCAGACACTGATCCACCCAATCTTGTCGACAGCAATCTAGAGCCTTGCGGTATATCAGTCTCTGTAAAAGACAAACATCGGTAACACATGTCAGTTAGTAGCAATTATGGACCTGATAGTGTGTTTCTTTACTGTTTTTTTGTGGTTTTGTGCTAGTATTAAAATATGGAATTCAATAATTGAGTGAATGGCATCTCCACGAAAGTTTTAGGAAGATCGACATTCAACCTCTTCTCTCCAATGAGCACTGCCTCATGGTTTCTGTATAAATCTCCAATAAAGAATTCAGACAAAACCCATGTCAGAGCCCAGAAAAATCAATTTTGTTTAATCAGGCAAACAGAGTAACTTTGGACTTTATTTCACTTCTGTTTCAATTGTGACTATCATTTAAGGCAGGCATAAAAGCATGTTTTTCCTAATGTCCACCTAAAAAATATGCACACCATGAGAACACAGGCCAGAGGGAGTCCAATGTTATTCTATTAACATCATACTGAGTGTATCAATTAAGCGTAGGGAGAAAATAACTTTGATCTTTGCTCCATTGGTGTCAGTAACATAGCTACAAGGGGGGGCAGAGGGCGCGTTCAGCCTAGGCCCCTCGCTCAGACAGGTCCTCCCCACCCAGAGCTACAGCAACCCTATCAGTATATGCACCATGCCGATATGTAGTTAAGCTATGCAGCAAAGCAAGAAGACATGATCTCCCTGCAGTACTGCTCTTGGTCATGGTAGGTTGATGCATCCCCCGATTTGCTGGTGCATTCACAGGTCTTCAGAGTCCTGACATGGTCACATCATCATGCTGCATCAGGATTCTGATGTCCTGTGTGAGCGCTGGACTGGTGGCACCAAGGGTTCTTATTTCCAGTGGACTTGGCAGGATTCTGCATTAGGTGAGTATATGATGTTTTTTATTTTTATTTAAAACTTTTGGTGTGACTGTGGAGGCATCATACTATGTAGAAGTTCATCATAAAATGGGGGCAGGGCTCTCATACATTGTAGGGGCTAACTGCCATCATAAACTTAGTAGCATTTCATCTGGAGTTACCTCAGGCTATGAGGATCCACAATGTGTTCCACAGGACACTGCTCAAAAAGTATGTGGAACCTTTGAAGATATCCCCTCTGCCGCTGGCCCCAAATATTGTTGATGGTAATTTGGAGTTTCAAATAGCTAAAATTGTTGGTTCTCATTATATACATTGTTCCCTTCAATACTTGGTGCACTGGAAGGGTTGCAGAAAAGAGGAAAGAATATGGGTCCCAGCATCAGATGTAAATGCCACATGATTGGTGCATTCATTTCATGCTGCCCATTCAGATAGGCCTGGTCCTGAGTGTCTTGAGATCACTCGTAGAAGGGTGGGTACTGTCACGGATGTGTCATGTTTGACAGAAAATCATGTGGTTTCAGGCCATAAAATGTCACAGCGATTGGCTGCACAAAATGCTCCCTGAAGTTCATTGTTTCTGCTGTCAATATTCATTGGTATAGGTAGCTTTCTTACTGGATGTGTATCGCCCCAGCAGCGGTCGAACCGCTCGTATCTGGGTGTCGCTACTCATGGCTCGAAGGTCTCCGGACCTGGAAGCTCAGTGTCACTCCAAAATGTAATTGGGGTTTATTTACAGGGGAATTAGATAGTTCGTGACGCCACCCGTGGTGTGCGGTAATAAGGAGTACCGCCGCTGCCGTTGGGAGTACCTGGCGTGATGGAGTGGGGAAGCCAGATGATGTTACCCTCCACGGGTAGGGGAAGGCCCCGGGACTCTGGATGGTGGGATGGACTGCAGGGGGAGCGCAGGTTCACTGGTAGCAGGGGCTGATCAGGTACTCACTCAGAAGGAAAGCAGATGCTGACAACGTGGTAAACCAAGTCTCTGGGTGCCGCTGCCCTTTTGGGGGAGCTTGTCCGGGTCTCGTCCCCTGCAGTACTGCCTAATGGCCCTGAGCCTGCTTCCGTGCACAGAATTTTAGTAGTCTCCAAGTGGCCCGTAAGCTTGAAGCTGTCCGGGCCCCGCTCCCTACTATGGGTAGTAGAGAAGCTTGCTCTCAGGAGCTCACGCTTGGGATTTCAGTGGGCTGCTTTGTTTGGAAAGCCCTATCCCCCTCGTTGCGCTAGTGCCCCCGATCTCTGAGCTTCATGGGGACAGTCCATAAAGGCCCTATCCGCCGCAGGGTATTTGCCGGGTTGCTTGAAGCCTCTCCCCGACCTAGGGTCCAGTACCCCGATGTGCTTTCGGCCCCAGACCGGCTATTGGACTGCAGCTGCTGACTGTCCTCCTAGACTAAGCCAGGCACTCACTCCCAATATCCCGCGACCAAGTCTCCGACTCCTCTGGGTCCAGACCACCGTCTGCAACCCAATCTTCTCCTCCCTGGGAGCCACACACTCCCTCCTAGCTCCTCACTGCTCGAGGGCTACCACTGAACTGACTTGTCACCTCCCACATCCCTGCCTGACCCCTACGTGGGCGGCCCTATTGCAGCTTAGCAGCCCACTGATGTGCCTGACAGGGTGTGGTGCGAGGTGTGATTAGGATTTTTAGATGCTCATGGAGGCAGTGCTGCAAGTTGGGAACCCAACCATGGGGCGTTGAGTCCTGCACTAGGAGATAAAGAGCGTGCAGTACCCTGTGACAACTTGACTAGTCCAGGGGCGTCACAGATTCACCTCTCCCCCTTTTGGACACAGCAAGAGCTCGCTTTCCACCAAGCTGCTGATCAACAGTATTATCTTGGTGCTTAAATACCCCTTCCTTCCTCAGACTGATGCTGATGATAATGTCACGCTAGGTGCGGGGAAGTACCAAGCGAATGGCAAAAAGGAAAGCAAACCCTGTCTAGGGAAAGGGAAGATGGTGACCCCTGACCAAACCTTCTGCTGGTCCATGGGGTCCCTCACCATCCTGGATAGGTTCCGCACCTATGCACTGAGCAAGATACCTGTCCCTAGGTATCCCTAGTGCTGGGCCCTAAATAGGGAACAGATCAGATGAGCTCTTCGTCAACTCCACTAAACACTATACACAACACAAGAGGACACGTGGGAAAATGTATGAACTACTTATCTACAGATGACAAAGGTAGAGGTTCACCAATTGTCAGCAATTATACAACAGAGGAGTACAAGCCACCTGCTTGCAACCAAGGCTTGAATGAACAGAAAATATCACCAGCAACAGTCCACGAAAGAAAGGGGTATTTAAGCACTAAGATAATGCTGATGATCAGCATCTGGGTGGAAGGTGAGGTCCTGCTGGGTACAAAAGTGGAATAGATGAATCCAGCAGGAAAACTACCTATACCAATGAATACTGACAGAAGGAACATTGGAAAGTCAGGGAGCATTCTGCACAGCCAAATGCTGTGACCTTCTTTGGACAGAAACCACATGACTATCTATCACCCGTGACACACCAGTGACATGTGCTTTATCAAAAAACTCTATCTTGATCTCATCCAGTGGCATACCTGGGGGGGCGAGCAGGCCATTTGCCCAGGGCAGAGCTGGCAGGAGGCGCCACAGTGGTCCAAGATTTCTACCTGGCAGCTGCATTTTGCTACCCGTTGTAGTGAGATTCGGATGTTCTCTGAATCGGATGTCAAGCTGACAGCCAACTCAGAGAAGGTATAGCAATCGTGCTCCGAGTGATCAATTGTACATGCATCTGTCAGATGTGAGTACAATTGAAGCCCTAACTACTGGCACTTTAAGGTTAGGGCGATGTCAGTATTATGATCAGGACCATGCTCCTCAAGTCACTTTGCCAGTGTGAGCCGGATAAAACTGTTGGTGAGTTCGCCAATGGACCTGAAAAGATCGAAGATTTATTGTAATTCTGGGAAGATATTTGAGGGACAAGAAGGGGGAGAGGGTCTGGGTGGATGTATATGGACACATTATGGGGGGAGAGAAGGGAGTGCATACAGACACAGTATGTGGAGCGAACGTGGTGAAGAAATTTTGAGGACACACTGTAAGGATCTGGGGGGGAATTTGAGGACTGTATAGGGAGTAAATGGGTACATTTGAGGACACAGTATAGGGAAAAAGAGTGTGGGATAGGGCAGAAACAGTATGAGGAATAATGTGGATGGGTACGGACACATGAAAAGTATTTTGCCACTAAAAAGAGATTGTGCCCAGTCACAGACTGCTTATGTGTCATTGCCCATTTAGTTTAGGATGCCAATAGAAACTGTCACAGACAATACAATTCTGCCTTGCAGACGTTTCTTACCTGATGTAGCTGACTGGTATATAAAAGTGGTGGACATTCCTGCCCCTGAAGAAACCAATTGTCTTGTAATGTGAATGATGTCTTGCATATTTTGTGTATAATATATTATGTGACCTGTGATGATAATGCATGGATTGTATTGTGATTTGTTCCTGTGTAGTGTATATCAGTGTTATAGATAATATTGGTAATGGCATGTTCCTAATGTTTTTATTATCCTGTGAGGGAGATTGATTTCTGCCCAGCAACAGACAGCAGGGTTAGCAATAGTTAAGAATTGGGACAAGCGTAGGAGTTGTTAGCTGATAGCGTAAGAGACAGTTCATTCTGGAAGAGTCAATAAAGACCTAGTGTGCAAAACTGACAGATGTATAGTCGGTTGGTCATGATGAAAGTCGCATACAGTGGGTGGTTTGTGACAACAAAGTAGAAAGTAGAAAGATATGAGACAGAAAGAGAGATAGCTTGAATCTCGCGTGTCGATACAGACACTGAGTATGAACAGCGTTGAAACGAGAGACAGATCATCGAGCAGAGTGGCCCCAGACAGTTGGACCTCAACTGGTGTGTGAATGTATTTGACTACCTGAGTGGTTTCCCTCTAAACATTCTGGAGTGCAAAGCTTTACTCTGGTCATGATGGGATATTTTAGGACACTGGACGTAGGTCTGCTGGAAGGAAAAGCGACCATCACAGTGTATGCTGTAACGTTGGACTGGGTTGCGCTGGGACTCACAGAATCGGTTAGATCTGAAGCAATCCAGTGGGAACTTGAACTGTGTCTCATAATGATGTGCAAAACTGTAATGTGCTGGAAGATATGTGCCCACTATCTAGAACATGAAGTTGTAGCAGAGAATGAACCATACAGTAAATAATTGTTGTTTAAAATGAACTGTTGGTCTCCTTGTGAGTCATCATCCGGCCCTGGCAAGCCGACATCAGTGGCAGTATGTAACCTACTTGGGTTTCCAGGTAACTTAGCACAAGTCCACAACCCAACAAAGATCAGGTATTTCATCTAGCATGCCGAGACATCCAGAGTCAATCCCTCACCCAAGACTACGCCCCCCCCTCCCGTGCCACTCTACATTCGGTGTAGTCAGCAGGATGAAGCCTTGCTATCTGAAGACCTAAGTGATGCTGGGAAGGCGCACAGAGCATTGAAGATGGTGACCGTGATGTCAAAAGATTGTGCAAGGCATAGGCTCTAAGATGGCACATGGTGTCATAGCCCCAAAGCAGAACTCCACCCATCATGGGTAGTGGATAAAATGAAGGGTGTGCAAATCTCAAGAGCCCTCAAGAAGCTATGTCTATCGCTAGACGTGCCAAGCCTGTAGATGCCAGCCCATGATGATGAGTGTCCACCTCCGGTGGACGAAGTGGAAGGGGAAGGTTCGCCTGTTGAAGATTGACAGCATGAAATGGGCAGAGACTTGGACGAAACAGTAAAGAAAGCTGGAAGAGACTCCACCTTGTCTAAGGTGGAGCTGTACAACTGGCCACCAAGGGGTGAGTGGGACGACAACATTTTGTGTGAGAAAATTGAAGAGGAAGGACAGTGATGTATCAGAATGTAGGACTATGATGGATGGTGAATAACTATGGTATGGTGTGGAAGCTGAGGCCTACACCCCAGCCTGGCCCCTGGAACACAGAAGGCTGTTTCAAGACTGTAAGGGCCCAGCTGCTAGTGAGTTTTCCACCAACCTCCTCGGAAGTGCAGATCACCTTGGTGGAAGCAGAAACAAAAACAACTTGAGTAAAGTAAAATGGAATCAGATGCTTAAAGGCCCTCATCATGTCTGTTGCACCTGCTCCTGGGACAGTTCTTGAGTCTCTGCATGCCTTGGATCTTGGACTGCCTGTTGTTGGCCACAGATGGCCAAAGTTTGTTTCCTCCCCTCTGGATTGGGATACAGTAAGCTGTGACAGCATCCTACACCCTTCACCCTGGACATTGCCAAACCAAGTCTCCCCCAGTGTCCCATGGACTTTGACCCAAGTCCCCCATGGACTGTGTTTGATAATGGACTTTGTCCCCAATGGCCCTCTAGACTTTACCCCATCCAACCCTGGCCAATGCCCCCCATGGACTGTGTCTTTGCCATAGGACTACTGTTTAGGAGATGGACAACCCAGTGTCACAACTGGGTTGAAGTTGGCTGCACTGTGCATAGGACTGATGGTGCTGCTATTGTGTCAGCCTGAGGGCCCTTGTTTATAAAGAACATGGACTTTCTGCTCTGGGGTCCCAACCCATGCTGACCCAAAACAGGGGAGGACAGCAGCCATTGACTTGAAAGACACAAGCTGAGACTGATGTTTTAGTGTTTTGTGTGGTGTTTATTGGTGTCTTACAGGTCTCCAAATGGTCGAGGATGACCATTATTAAAGAGGGGAGGAATATAAAGGTGGTTGACCATTGCTATCACTTTCCTTCTCCTAAAGACACCAATCACAATATTTTCTTGTAATGTGAATGATGTCTTGCATCTTTTGCATATTATATAATAGTAATAAAGCCGACACTCAACAACACAAATTCGCAGATAATGAGACCTTTATTTAAAGTGACAATCCAATTTGACAATACACATTTTATGATATTTTAATCATGTGGACCATCTTCAGATCAATTTCTGAGGACTAGGGTCAATGTATGATTACATGCACTCATAGCGAGATAATGAGGATGTCACGGATAGCAATGATCTGTGGAGACTCGCTCTACAGGAAATGTGACTACATCACTGTAAAATGACATTTTTATAAAATGTAAAATGTATGAGCGCATGTGGTCATATATTAAACCTAGTCCTCAGATATCTATCCGATGAAGGTCCACCTGATCGAAACAACATAATATGTATATTGTCGAATTGAATTGTCACATTGAATAAAGTCTACATCACCTGCGAATTTACCTTGTTGAGTGCCGAGTTTATTATTATATAGTTAAGCATTGGGACTAGACCATAATGGGAGGGGTTAACTGATGAGGTTATAGATTATTAATTTTGGAAGAGTTAGTGATGACCAAGTGAGCGAAAGTTACAGACATTGTTGTTCATGAAGGTTGCATACTATCTATGGGTGGTTTGTGGCAACAAAAGAAGAGTGGAGGGCATCTTAGCATGAACCTCAAGTGTTAAACAAGGAAAAAGCTTGGGCTAATAATGCACTACACTCACTAGTATACAAAAAAATCAACCATGTTTATTTAGACAGACAATTAAAAACATGTTAAAAATAAGGTGACATCCATCATATACAGTGCCTACAAGTAGTATTCAACCCCCTGCAGATTTAGCAGGTTTGATAAGATGCAAATAAGTTAGAGCCTGCAAACTTCAAACAAGAGTAGGATTTATTAACAGATGCATAAATCTTACAAACCAACAAGTTATGTTGCTCAGTTAAATTTTAATAAATTTTCAACATAAAAGTGTGGGTCAATTATTATTCAACCCCTAGGTTTAATATTTTGTGGAATAACCCTTGTTTGCAATTACAGCTAATAATCGTCTTTTATAAGACCTGATCAGGCCGGCACAGGTCTCTGGAGTTATCTTGGCCCACTCCTCCATGCAGATCTTCTTCAAGTTATCTAGGTTCTTTGGGTGTCTCATGTGGACTTTAATCTTGAGCTCCTTCCACAAGTTTTCAATTGGGTTAAGGTCAGGAGACTGACTAGGCCACTGCAACACCTTGATTTTTTTCCCTCTTGAACCTTGGTTTTCTTGGCTGTGTGCTTTGGGTCGTTGTCTTGTTGGAAGATGAAATGACGACCCATCTTAAGATCCTTGATGGAGGAGCGGAGGTTCTTGGCCAAAATCTCCAGGTAGGCCGTGCTATCCATCTTCCCATAGATGCGGACCAGATGGCCAGGCCCCTTGGCTGAGAAACAGCCCCACAGCATGATGCTGCCACCACCATGCTTGACTGTAGGGACGCGTTTCTCCTTATTTCCCTGATGAAGCTTGTTTTTACAAGCGACACGCGTTGGGTGGGGACTTATGAACTTGCACATCATGCCAGCATCTAAATAATGATGAGATTTTTTGTCCATTTGGTTGTGGCAGTATGGGTATCTGATACAGGTTGTATATTTTATATTGATTAATTCTGGTGCTATTTGCTATATATTATTGTCATTTATTGGATCCCAGTGACTCAAATCATCTCAGCTTTATCCTGTTTATTGAGGGCTGTTATATGTGGATATTTTGTTTAACTGTTTATGCCTCCTATTGTTATTGATATCCACTGTCTGTTTATTGATCCATATGGACTCTGCCTGTGACAACTATACTCTATTTATGCTGCATATATGATGGATCTCACCTTCTTTTTAACATGTTTTTAATTGTCTGTCTAAATAAACATGGTTGATTTTTTTGTATACTAGTGAGTGGAGTGCATTATTAGCCCAAGCTTTCTCCTTGTTTTCCATTGTTCCCTTTGGGCTTATGCACCCTCACATAATTAAATTGTAAATTATTTATTGCTGTGCATCCCCAACTTATGTTTTTTGAACCTCAAGTGTTAACAGAGATACGGAGTGTGAACAGCGTTGAAACGAGAGACCGGTTATCAAACGGAGAGGCCCCAAAGAATAGAAACCAGAGGACAGGACTGTAGTAGCCAGTCCCCTTAACTGTCAAGGTACTGGGTTAACCTTAATTGGCATGTGAACATAGTTGATTAGCTGAGCAATTTCTCACTAAATGTCCGAGAGTGCAAAGATTTACTTCAGTCATGATGGGACCCTTAAGAAGACTGGATGTGTGACTGCGGGAAGTGAAGGTGACTGTCACAGTGTGTGCTGTTACTTTGGACTAGGTTACTCTTTGACTCACAGAACCAGTTAGATCTGAAGCAAACCAGTGGAAACTTGAACCATGTCTAATAACGCTGTGCAAAACTAATATGCTGGAAAATATATGCTCGCTATCTGGACCGTGAAGTTGTGACAGCTAATGAATCATGTAGTACAAAATTGATGTTTAAAGTGAACTGTTGGTCTTAGGAGTGGGAGTTGTCATTCATTACAAACCAGACATCAGCAGCAGTATGCAGGCCTACATGGGTTCCCAGCCAGCATGGCACAAGTCCACACACCCAGTCAAGACCAGGTATTTCATGCAGCGTGCACTACGGTTTTCATATAACCTGCTCTACAGCATAAAGTGAATATATTTGTATAACTAGTTAAAAAAAACAGAATGCAATACGGCGAATCATCACCATGAGAAGCCACAACAACTATTAATGTATCGGTATCTCATAGTGTTTCTTTTTGGGAGCTGCAGTTGACTCCGGGGTCACTGAAGGGAGATTCCACAGGTATCCGGCCAATGTGTGTGTTAGGTTTAAATATACATTAATAATAATACATTTATTAATACTCGATAGAAAGTAGAAACTAGAGCAAATTGCTAAATAATTAATCAATATTTATTAAAGGCAAAATCATTAAAGTGCACAGTGCAGTACATAATGACATGTAGTATTAAACATATGAAAAGAGGATGGGGGACATGATGTATACAAAACAAATGCCGGGTACAGACAAAGGAATAATGCTCACAAAATGGGGGCTCACATGTAGCCTGATACTGGGAGTAAATGGAATAACCAGGTAAGAATCAGGAAATCCCTATTATGTGTGCCTGTTTAACAGGGGTAAATCCTGTGGGAGAGTGAACCATACACCAGGAATCAATCGGGAAAAACCCAAATCAGTTTGTATATGTCTGTTAACAGGGGTAAAACTTGTAGAAAAGTAAACCAATAAACCATGTATCAGGTATCTTAACAGGGGTAAACCTTATGGAAATTTGAATACAACAGGTAAAAATCAGGAGATACCAAAACAGTTATAATGTACCCATTAACAGTGGTAAACCCTGTAGGGAAATAAAACAATACCCTGTGGTGGATCAGGAAATCCCTAGGCAGATTAAATTTTCTGTTAGCAGGGGTAAGCCCTGTGAAGGAATAATCCAAGGGATAGGGTATAAACACCTGGGGTTAGGTGAGGTGTCTGGTAGGAGCGTAGCAAAGTGCCCGAAAAAGAGACATTTACCTAAGTCCGGTGGCGGGAGGCCCGACGCACATTTCGCGGCACTCTAGCGATTCGCTGGCCGCTTCATCATGGGGGAGAGTAGAGAGTGGGGCACACATCCTCTGGTGCGACCTATAAATACATCCACGGTGATGAACACCGCAAATGGGATTCACAGTTCCGGAGTCAGGGAGGCGCATGCGCGGATCCGTCAAACATGCCCCCTGTTGCACAACCCCGGCAGTCAAGGCGTCAGGCGCATGCCCGAATAAGTTGCCCGAGCCACCGCACACGCGCGGATACCATGGAGACGCCGAGGCGCAGCCAGGAGACGAGAGACGGGCGCGTGCATGCTCACAAGACTCCGGACACATGAATGAACTGCAAGTCTGTGAAAGCCATGATTTAGGATGTGATCACAATAAAAATAGGGTGTAGATATTTATAGACATATATCAAATACATATAATATATCATTCAAGATATAAGGGGGCTGGCTTAAATATAATTTACATGTTAATAAACAATTTATTGTAGCCAAAAACAGCCCTTGACATGATGAGAGGGATCACATCCATGGAGTATGTCAGGAGTTCACAATTGGTCAAATACAGTCCATATAAGTTCGGGTCAAGGAGGATATATTGTGCAACATAACAGTGAAGAGCTAAAAAGAAAGAGATAAATATACAAACGTAAATAAAAGAAAAAATATTAATTAAAAACCACTAAAACCCAGAAGATGAATTGAAATGGGTGTATAGCCATGAATCTCCCCGTAGGGAGTTTTTTTTTTATAACATACATATAGTGTATTACTGGCAAAAAACAACCATTACAATATACATTCAGAGAAATAAAACTTCAATTACTCAGATATGGTAAGGCGGACCTAGAGAAAGAAGGCAAAACTCAAGGCCTCATTGAGACCCTTTGGAGTGACGGTGTCCAAAGCCACAATCCATTTGGTTTCCCTTTGGGACAGCATTTTCTTCACGTTACCACCCCGTATGCCACAATGGACCACTTCAATCTCACGAACGTTAAGGGTTCTGGGGTCACAATTGTGGTATTTTTTTAAGTGGCGGGGTAAAGTTTTTAATTGAGAGAGGTCATCCACTTTCTTGGCTGCGCCAATGTCCCTCACGTGCTCCCTCATCCATATACGTAACTCCCTAGACATTAGTCCAACGTAAATGTAAGGGCAACTACAAGTAGCATAATAGATGACATTCTCAGTGCTACATGAGATCTGATGTTTGATCGTAAATGATTGTCGGGAATCAGAACTTGTGAAGGAGTTACAGCGAAGGACATTGGCGCAGGCGAGGCAGTGCCCACAAAGGAAACAGCCCAAAATTGGACTGCTTGAACCAAATGGATTGAGATTTTTTGCAACATAATGGCTATGGACTAAGAAGTCACTCAAATTTCTCGCTCTTCTGGCTGTGGCCAAAGGTGCGGGAGACAGAGACCGAGCCAGGATTGGGTCTGTTTTACGAACGGACCAATGATGGGCCAAGATATCTTGCATTATTTGCCACTCCCACTCAGAGTTATAAGTAGAGATAAAGCGGGGATTAGAATCACCATGAGTGCGTTTTGATAAATAAATTTATTATTATTAATGTATATTTAAACCTACCACACACATTGGCCGGCTACCTGTGGCCAATCTTTGAGCTGCTGCCAACCTGGTGTGGGTTCTCCATATTGGGTTTTCTTTTTGTCTCTTTAATGGAATTCAAAAGTCTCATATTTGTTTCTGTGTTTTTTACAGTTTTTTCCATTATGGACTTCAGAGCCCCTGACTCAGCGTCGCCAACACATGTTAACAATGTTCTTAAGGAGGATGGGTGTGGACTACTAAAGAATTCTTCCACTAATGATGCACGTGATGCCACTTTTAAATTTAAGGTTTTACTCAAAAAATGCATTCGCACTTTACTGAACCGTGGATTTCTAGACAAATTCATCCTAAAAGGTTTGGTTCCACGCGGCCTACGCATTCAAATCTTCCCCTCATTTGAAATAGATGACATCACTTTCAAGACGAAATGGGAAGATCTGGCACATAATTGCTCAACTGGCTTCTTGGCTCTGTTATGTAACCACAACAGCTCAAGTCTAACCGAGATAGAGACCGAGATGGATGGCCTTTTGTCCATAATCAAGTCCAATTTGTCAGCAGGGGCACTACAGAGATTTAATGAGGATATGGATCTTGAATCCCAAAAATGTGAAAAAGAGGTGGTGGAGTATAAGACCAAGAAATTTCAAAGAGATCTGGCTGACAAAGACAATAATCGTATTTACAGGTGGAAATCTGGTGCTGCAAGAGTTCGCTCACAATTTCGTATAGGATCCAAAACATGCTCTAGATCAACATCTCTGAGATCAGGCAGTTCCATGGATGATACCCGATCTGTGATTTCCGAGAGCTCTATTAACAATGAAGACTCTGGTGGAATTATTACTAGGAGTGGTCAGAAAAAATCTGGACCCTCTAAACCAAGCTCTGGAAAACCTTTGGAGGGAAAAGCAAAGAACAAACTTCAGGTAATTAATTTATCTAACCACCCCCTCTTGGAAGCACAGATTGAGGTCTTGTCCCTGGGTCTGTCTTAGGGGTGCTTCACACACAGCGAGCTCACTGCCGAGATCGCTGCTGAGTCACGCTTTTTGTGACGCAGCAGTGACCTCATTAGCGATCTCGCTGTGTGTGACAATGAGCAGCGATCTGGCCCCTGCTGCGAGATCGCTGCTCGTTACACACAGCCCTGGTTCGTTTTCTTCAAAGGCGCTCTCCCGCTGTGACACACAGATCGCTGT
The DNA here is from genome assembly GCF_048569485.1 of Anomaloglossus baeobatrachus. NCBI lineage: Eukaryota > Metazoa > Chordata > Amphibia > Anura > Aromobatidae > Anomaloglossus > Anomaloglossus baeobatrachus. Next base: position 237,875,239 of record NC_134354.1, read on the forward strand.
GTGTGACAGCGAGAGGGCGACAAATGAAGCGAGCAGGGAGCAGGAGCCGGCGTCTGACAGCTGAGGTAAGCTTGTAACCAAGATAAACATCGGGTAACCAAGGTGGTTACCCGATATTTACCTTAGTTACCAGCCTCTGCAGCTCTCACGCTGCCTGTGCTGCCGGCTCCGGCTCTCTGCACATGTAGCTGCTGTACACATCGGGTTAATTAACCCGATGTGTACAGCAGCTAGGAGAGCAAGGAGCCAGCGCTAAGCAGTGTGCGCGGCTCCCTGCTCTCTGCACATGTAGCTGCTGTACACATCGGGTTAATTAACCCGATGTGTACTGTAGCTAGGAGAGCAAGGAGCCAGCGCTCAGTGTGCGCGGCTCCCTGCTCCCTGCACACACAGCTAAGTGGTGTGCGCTGGTAACTAATGTAAACATCGGGTAACCATACCCGATGTTTACCTTAGTTACCAGTCTCCGCAGCTGCCAGACGGCGGCTCCGTGCAAGCGCAGCGTCGCTTGCACGTCGCTGCTGGCTGGGGGCTGTTCACTGGTCGCTGGTGAGATCTGCCTGTTTGACAGCTCACCAGCGACCATGTAGCGATGCAGCAGCGATCCTGACCAGGTCAGATCGCTGGTTGGATCGCTGCTGCATCGCTAAGTGTGAAGGTACCCTTAGTCTCCCACAAATACATTCCATTGTTTTACAGCCTTGAAAGACCTGTACCTCTTCTCAAGAAAACTTATCTTGAAGAAGCTTCATAGTAAAAAATCTGGTGGTCTGGAGTTTATGAGTGATCTTGAGCATGAAGCTCTTGCAGTGTTAGAAGAACTCCTGTTGGAACAATCCACTGATCAAGGTATGTCTCCTACTTTTCTCCATTCCAAGTCAGCAAGGTTTCCCCCTTTGTCAGTTTGACTGGCCGTGGAGATTTTTACAAAGGTTGTCGTGGAAGATTTTAAAACAATCTCTATACGACGGAGTTTTGACAATCTTACCCACAAACAGAGAGAGGCCCTTAATGAACTCCAAAAACTTGATGATGTAATATTTAAAGCAGCTGACAAAGGGGGCAACATTGTGATTTGGCCTACTTTGCAATATCAAAAAGAGGTTTTTAGACAACTTAGAGACAGAGAGACATACCAAAAATTGAATTATGACCTGTAACAATGCTACTCACTCGGCTACGGGTTGAGGTAAGGACAGGAACGGTTTCATTAGAAAAAATCCAGCAGGTTTATTTTGAAAGTCCCATAACCTGCTTCAGGGGAAACATAAAGCAAGCCCTTTCGGCCACAAAGGTATAAAACAAAAAACCCCCAATAAGTCTGTGTCACTGCAGGCATAAACAGTCATCTTTCACACAGAGCTCCTCTCTGTTAAGGTCCAGCAATCTCCCAAACACAGACACACTATGAGACTTCTGGTCTCCTTTTATATCTACAACCACACCCAGAAGTGGAAGTATGTGAGCAGCCAGACCCGCCCATCTCTCCGGCTGCTCGTAAACCCGGCCCTGTTATTCCCTAATATTCTCCCAGCACTACATGTACTGGAGCTTACTCCCGGGCTTACATCACATACCTCCCATCGACTATAGGACCAGCAACCCTGTTACACACCTCCTCTCTCTGCCCAAAGCCGCGGGGCTTGGCACCTTCTACCACTAGACAAGGGAGTCTTGATAGGGTATCAGCATTACCATGCAGCCTCCCAGCTCTATGTTCAACATGGAAGTTATAATCCTGCAGGGCTAGAAACCAACGGGTAACCCTGGCATTCCTACCCTTTGTCTCCCTCATCCATCGGAGCGAGGCATGATCAGAGACCAGCCGAAACTGCCTACCCAGCAGGTAGTATCGTAAGGTGTCCACCGCCAACTTTATGGCTAAACATTTTTTTTCAACAATAGAATAATTCTTCTCACAAGGTGACAGTTTTCTACTCAGGTAAAGAATGAGATGTTCTTCTCCATGTAGGTCCTGAGACAGGACCGCTCCCAATCCAACGTCCGAGGCATCGGTCTGGACCACGAACTCTTTCTTGAAGTCGGGTGCCACCAGGACCGCACGTTTACATAACACTACTTTTAATTCCTGAAATGCCGTTTCCGCCTCCGAGGTCCACTTGGCCATAGCCGATTATGTCCCCTTAAGGAGGTCAGTCAGAGGTGCAGCTACCACAGCAAAGTTTGGAATAAATCTTCTATAGTACCCTATGATTCCTAGAAAGGCCCTGACCTGCTTCTTCGAAAGTGGTCTTGGCCACTTCTGGATTGCATCCACTTTGTTGATTTGGGGTTTAATTTCACCTCTACCCACCACATAGCCTAGATACTTGGCCTCTTTTCCCATGGCACACTTTTTTGGATTGATAGAAAATCCCGCTTTCCTCAGCGCATCAAACACCGCCTGGACCTTTCCCAGATGGCTTCTCCATTCAGGACTATAGACCACAATGTCGTCCAGTTATGCCGCTGCGTAGTTCCTATGGGGTGCCAGGACCTGGTCTATGGCCCTCTGAAAGGTGGCCGGGGCTCCCTGCAGTCCAAACGGCATCCGGGTGTAGTGGAAGCATCTGTCAGGTGTAGAGAAGGCTGTTTTGTCCTTGGCATTCTGTGACATGGGTATTTGCCAATATCCTTTTGTCAGATCCAGGGTGATTATATACCGTGCTGGGCCCAACCTCTCAATCAGCTCGTCGACCAGAGGAATCGGATATGCATCGAACTTTGAGACCTCGTTCAGCTTCCGATAATCATTACAAAATCTCCATTCCCCATCCGGCTTCGGCACAAGAACAATCGGACTGGACCAACCACTCTTGGACTCCTTGATGACTCCCATTTTCAGCATTCGTTTCACCTCTTTGGAGATCGCCTCCCGCTGAGCCTCAGGAATTCGATAGGGTTTTATGTTCACCCGCACGTGGGGTTCCGTCAGAACCTCATGTTCTATTACCTGGGTACATCCAGGTAGGTTCGAGAACAGGTCTCTGTTCTGATGGAGTAACTCTTGACATTGCTGTTTTTTGGATTTCAGCAGTGACTCCGCCACGATTACATCCTCAATGTTATCTTCTGGCTTGACCACCAAACATGAGGTTTCCCAGGATTCTCTGTCTTGCCATGGCTTGATAAGGGTGATGTGGTAGACTTGATAGGGTTTCCGCTTCCCGGGTTGATGTACTTTGTAGTTCACTTCTCCGAGTTTTTTACTATTTCATATGGGCCCTGCCATTTGGCCAGAAACTTACTCTCCACTGTCAGAATCAGCATGAGCACCCTGTCTCCGGGGCTGAATTGTCTCACTCTGGCCGACTGATTATAGATCCTTGCCTGAACTTCTTGTGCCTGGAGGAGGTGCTCTTTCACGATGGACATCACCCTAGCCATTCTCTCCTGCATCTGGGCGACGTGTTCAATGACGCTTTGGTAGGGGGTCACTTCGGCTTCCCAGGTCTCCTTCGCTACATCTAAGAGTCCTCGTGGTTGTCGGCCATACAGGAGTTCAAATGGAGAGAAGCCAGTAGAGGCCTGTGGAACCTCGCGGACAGAAAATAGTAAACACGGTAGCAGACAGTCCCAATCTTGGCCATCCTTCTCAATAACCTTTTTTAGCATACTGTTTAATGTCTTATTAAACCTTTCGACTAGACCATCCGTTTGCGGATGGAAAATCGACGTCTTCAATTGATTAATCTGGAGGGTTTTACACAACTCCCGCATCACCTTGCTCATGAAAGGGGTCCCTTGATCAGTCAGGACCTCCTTTGGTAATCCTGTCCGGGCAAAGATGTGAACCAACTCACGGGCTATGCTTTTGGCCGACGAGTTTCTCAGGGGCACTGCTTCCGGGTAGCATGTTGCATAATTGAGGACCACCAATATATATTGGTGCCCACGAGCAGATTTGACAATAGGGCCTACCAAATCTATGGCAATTCGCTCAAATGGAACTTCTATGATGGGTAACGGCACTAGGGGACTGCGGAAGTGAGAAGTTGGAGCGGTTAGCTGGCAGGTGGGACAGGTTCTGCAATACTCCCTGATCTCACGGTAACATCCGGGCCAGAAAAACCTTCTAGTAATCCTTTCTTGCGTTTTATCTACGCCCAGATGGCCACCCAAGATATTGGAATGGGCTAAATCCAACACTTTCCGCCTATAGGGCCCTGGGACTAGCAGCTGCTCAATTGTTTCCTCTCCTATCTTTGTGACCCAGTACAACAAATCCCCGCCCATCATGAAATATGGAAATCTAGTGTCAGCTCCGGGCTCCTGAGCGTCGCCATTTATGACTGTTACACTATTGAATGCTTCCCTCAGAGCTAGGTCCCTATGCTGGGCAGACCCAAAATTTTCTATGCTCACCCCTATCTCAGGAACGTCTGGCTCAGGAGACGTTGTCTCCATCTCATCACCCACAAGCACACACAAAGGTAAACAGTCAGACACCGGCTGTGGTGGGACTTCCTCTGGAGCGATCTGGCATTTCTCCGGGCCACCGGTCACGTCCTCCTTCCCCCACAAGTTCCAAAACAGGAAAAAGTCTCGGTCAAGTATAATGGAGTGCAACAAGTCCGGGACCACGCCCACTTCGTGGGAATCAGAACCTTGAGTCATCTCAATAATTACTCTGGCCATAGGATAGTCTTTAGCATCACCGTGGATACAATGTACTCCAATCCTCTTTCCTGGGATCAAGTTCAGCGGAGGTGTGGCCCTTATCAGGGTCACCATACTCCCCGAGTCTAATAAACCGGTCATTCGCATTCGCACCCCATCTACTTTTACGGGACATGCTTGGGGCCCCTCACTGGAGGGACAGTCTACACTGCAGGCCAGATATGCGTAATAGGAGCACCGACGACCTAAGTTACATTCCATCTGTTTGGTGTTCAGGGGACAACGGGCAGCAATATGACCTGGGCCATGGCATCTAAAGCAAATTATGTCCCCAGTGGAGACCTTCGGTACTGGCTCCAGCGCCCCCTTTGACCTTGAACGTCCAGCTCCTTTTTGGGCTTCCACCCCCTGTTGGGAACCCCAGTATGTAGAGGGTAAGTTCTGTTGCTTCCCCAACGACCCCTCTACCACCTGGTATCGCTCGACCAATCCGACCAGGTCGTCAGCATTCTGGGGATCACCCTGGGCAACCCACATCTGTACTGGCCTCGGAAGGGAGTGCACAAACTGGTCCATTACAACTCGCTCCACCATCTGTGCTGGGGTAAAAGTCTCTAGGATCAACCATTTTTGGACCAGGTGTACTAAACATTACTCAAACATCTGGGAGCGGGGTGGTTTGTTGCGGTGATACGCCCAGCGATGGATCTGTTGGGCCCTGACAGTCATTGCCACCCCAAGGCGTGCCAAAATTTCGGTTTTTAATTTTACATATTTTTGCGCATCTTGTTGGGCCATGTCATAGTATGCCTTCTGCGGCTCCCCTGTTAAGTATGGCGCTAGCACCTCCGCCCACAGTACTTGTGGAAGTTTCTCACGCTCTGCAATTCTCTCAAACACCATTAAAAAGGCCTCTATGTCATTCCCAAGGGTCATTTTCTGCATCGCTTTCCTTACCGCCTTCCGGACGCATGAGTCATCACCTGGTCTCTGGGTTGGATCAGTCCTTGGACCACGTATTGCCTCTGCAAGAAGTTTAATCTGTTGCTGCTGTTCCTCCCGCTGCTGCTTCAACTGTTGTAACAAAAGCCTGTTCGTTTCCTGCTGGGCTTGATGTTGTTGCTGCTGCGCCTGCACCAGGTGTTTAATCACGTCATCCATCTTGGGTGAATCAGCCTGACCACTCACAGCCGCCTTCACCCAGGACATGTATCGCTCCTGCCGCCGGCACACGTTGGTCCTGGGAATGTTGCCTGCAGACTAGCACCAAATGTAACAATGCTACTCACTCGGCTACGGGTTCAGATACGGACAGGAACGGTTTCATTAGAAAAAATCCAGCAGGTTTATTTTGAAAGTCCCATACCCTGCTTCAGGGGAAACATAAAGCAAGCCCTTTCAGCCACAAAGGTATAAAACAAAAAAAACCCAATAAGTCCGTGTCACTGCGGGCATAAACAGTCCTCTTTCACACAGAGCTCCTCTCTGTTAAGGTCCAGCAATCTCCCAAACACGGACACACTATGAGACTCCTGGTCTCCTTTTATATCTACAACCACACCCAGAAGTGGAAGTATGTGAGCAGCCAGACCCGCCCATCTCTCCGGCTGCTCGTAAACCCGGCCCTGTTATGCCCTAATATTCTCCCAGCACTACATGTACTGAAGCTTACTCCCGGGCTTACATCACAGAGGATAACCATCTCTGCGACACATACCTCCCATCGACTTTAGGACCAGCAACCCTGTTACAGACCCCACCACCTCTTTCTCATCTAAATTATAAAAAATCCTCTTTAAAGCCCATGAATTGGGTATTATATCGAGAAAGATGTTTGATGGACCGATGGTGAAGTTCCCTAAGACACCAACACTATATCTCCTCCCCAAGATCCACAAACATGCCGCTAACCCTCCTGGCCATCCGATCGTGTCTGGCATTGACGGTTTCTGCGTACCCGTATGCAGATTTATTGATTTCTATCTAAGACCTTTAGTTGAATTAGAAGAAAGCAGTGGAAAAATCCAGCTGGACTCCAAAGGGATAAATAAAAATGCTTCTTTATTTATATCAACTCGATTAAAAATATATATCCATTTCTCAAGTAAAGACACCGGCTTGTTCACACTGATGCATGGCAGATGTATACTACTACGCGTTTCGGCGGAACGCCTTCCTCAGGTCATAGTCAGTACAAGATTAAGAGGATATTTATAAATGTTTTTCCTGAGCAGCGAAGTAACTCACATGTTCTCAATAAATTAATTTTTTTTTTTTTTTTTTTTTCTCTCTCTCTCTTCTTATACCTGTGGGCAGTGTCCTTTTTATATGTCTTGCTTCCTATAATGTGTTTTGACAAACGAATGTGATTATCTACATCTATAAAGTGGGGTTTTATTGTGTCTATTGATTTTCATGTCCATTTATGGGAAAAAAAAAAAGAAAGAAAAAAAGATATGTATATTTATCTATATATAAGATTTTCATACCTAGATGTTAATTGATATATATATATTTTTTTCTGTATTTTATCTGGATGGATACCTATGTAATTTAAGGTTAGATAAATACTTCATGGTCTTTTTGTACTTTCCTCTTGTGAATTTGTGATTTTACCTGAGCAGTGTATACTCCCCTATATAATTAATTTATTGAGAACATGTGAGTTACTTCGCTGCTCAGGAAAAACATTTATAAATATCCTCTTAATCTTGTACTGACTATGACCTGAGGAAGGCGTTCCGCCGAAACGCGTAGTAGTATACATCTGCCATGCATCAGTGTGAACAAGCCGGTGTCTTTACTTGAGAAATGGATATATATTTTTAATCGAGTTGATATAAATAAAGAAGCATTTTTATTTATCCCTTTGGAGTCCAGCTGGATTTTTCCACTGCTTTCTTCTATTATCTTCTCGGCTTGCTGCCGTAATCCGTGCCGGACCAAAGGGGACTAACAGGAGGATATATTCAGGCTTGTCTCTGCAGTGGTGAGCGGTTTTGTTTGTTTTTTGTACTTGTCTATTTGCTCTACTTAAACCAGCTCCTGCAAAACTATTTTCACACTGATTGCTACTCACAATTGTGATTTAATATGGATTCATCCAGAAGGAATTTTTTGGACTATGAAAATTGCTCTGCCAGGCTTGATAAAGCAGCCATGATTTTTTCTACACCCAAAGAAAGGACAGAGGTTCCTCCTGATGATTTATTTAATATTATGAAAGATCTGGAACATAAAATGTCCAAAGAAATGAGGATCTGGTGGGACCATAACTCATTGCAGACTTATCTCAATAATGATATGATTCCCAGAGGTCTCCGTATCCATAAAAGAGTGACTTCACAATATGATCAAACCTTTCAAGATAAATGGAATAATATTTTGTCTCAATGTTCCTTGAATCTTATTAAACTAATTTTGCAAGAGGAAGAGAAAGACTTGGTCGATATAAAAAAGGAAATTAAAGACCTACAAACTGCAGCTAATGTTTTTTCTGGTAACAAGCATTTTGGCAAATTACAGGAGAATATCTCAAATAACCTTGCAAAATTAGAGGAACACATTACAGAGATGAAGAAAAAGAAATTTATCAGAGACAAAGATGACTATGCTAATAATCAAGTATACAGCTGGAATAAGAGATCTTTTTCCTACAAAAGAAAATCATCTATGAGAAACAAAGTTTCATTTGCCGGTTCCAGCTTTCTCTCAGAGCACACAGTTTCCAATGCTTCAGATGATTTCTCTGATACATCCAATGCCTCTACCTCCACTTCTGTGGGAAATAACCAGTGGTTTCCCAACCACAGCAATAAAAACCGCAAGCGTGCAAAAAACGACGAAGGGGAGGCAAGAAACACAGGAAGAAAATACCATACTCGGAGTCTGAAGAATTGGTGAGTGTTCCAATCTGGAATATATCCAGTTATATATTGTCACAAACACAAATTAATGTTTTATCGAAGGGATTGGGGTTTTCCCCATCCAGAGACTTTGATATATTTAATACTCTATGTGACATTAATAAATTTGTGAGGAACCTTACAGTCAAATGTCACTTTGACAAAAGCAATGAGATATGTGCCCCTACAGTCTCAACTTCCCAAGTGATCTCACAAGATTTTCTGACTTTGCAAGAACAGACTGTGTTATGGGATTTGAGACATTTAGAGAAAAATGCCAATGAGGATGTTATATGTCTTAATAATTCATTTGCAACACCTAACCCTGCCTTTTACCCATTGCAATCAAGACCGCACATTCTGGATTCATTCCAGGAATTGATTGAATCTGAACTTTTGGAGCTGGAGAGACATACTACAAATATTACAAATGTGTCTCATAATTTGTCTAGTAGTGAGCGGAAAGCACTAAAAGATTTACGGAACAACAAAGATCTAATGATAAGACAATCAGATAAAGGAGGGGCTTTGGTCATTATGAACTCTGGACTTTATAAGAAATTGAATTTCATAGATCTTTCTAACGATCACATGTATTTGGAACTTATGTCTGATCCTACAGAAAAATATAAGTCTGAGTTATTGTCTATTTTGAATGAGGGTTTAACTATTAATGCAATTGATGGTAAACTTAAAGACTATTTGTGAATCATCCTGTGGTCCCGGTGTATCATTCCTTACCTAAAACACATAAGGGGTTATTTCCACCTCCCCTTAGACCCATAATAGCGGGTATTGGGGGTCTCAATGAAAAGCTGGGTGAGTGGGTCGACCATTATTTGCAGCCGCTGGTCAGACTCATCCCTAGCTACATTAGAGATTCCAAATCGATTATTTCCCTTTTTGATAATATGGAATGGAAAAAAGAATACACCTGGATCACAGTAGATGTTATTGGTTTGTACCCGGCAATACCTCATGATGTAGCCATTAATTGTTTGGAATATTTTTTGAACAGTTTCAGCAATTATAACCCTTCTATTGTCGAATTTTTGCTAATTGCGGTCAAGTATCTCCTCAGTCACAATTATTTTTCATTTGATAAACGTTTTTTTTTTGCAGCGGAGTGGTGTTAGCATGGGAGCGGTTTTCTCACCCTCCCTTGCTAACATTGTTATGGCGGTTTGGGAAGAGAGGTTTTTATACAGTACTAATTCACCTTTTTTTAGTGATATTTTGTGGCTGGGGAGATACATAGATGACATGTTACTCGTATGGAGGAGCACAGAATCCAGAGCTGAGGAATTGTTTTCATATTTGGATAATAATGAGTTCAATCTGAAATTCACACACAATCTACATAAAACAAAAATTAATTTTTTGGACATTGAATTCTCCATCAAAGATAACAGAGTATGTATTTCTCCATTTAGGAAACCTCTGGCCACTAATAACACACTGAATGCATCTTCCTGCCATCCTAAACATGTTCTGAGAAATATTCCAGTGGGAGAATTGATCCGTACTAAGAGAAATAGTTCCAGCCCAGCTACATACAAAAAAGAGGCACAAAGGGTTAAAGACAGACTCAGAGCACGAGATTATCCTGGGTGGGTATTAGACAGAGCAGAGCATATAGTTGATAGAGTAAATAGAGTAGACCTCCTTGCCGACAAATCTAAACAGAGGGACAACGATAATTGTTTTATTACCTTCTCTACGCAATTCAGTGATCAATTTGACAGTATAAAAAATATCATAAAAAAATACTTACCTCTGCTGAACCAAGATCTGAGATTGAAGGAAATCATGAGCAAGAATGCAGTTAGATTTGTTGCCAGAAAGGCTCCCACTTTGCAGAGTATTTTGTCTCCTAGCACATTTGTCTCCGCACGGCCGGTCAGATCTACCACGTGGTTAGAAGTCAAAGGTTTTTTTAAGTGCGGTGCCGCTAAATGTAAATGCTGCAGTTTTGTTAGCAAGAGTGATACCTTTGTATCTTTCCACAATGGTAATAGCTTTAACATTAATACTTTCATTAACTGTAATAGTGATCATGTGGTATATCTGATAGAGTGTGAACAATGCCAGATTCAGTACGTAGGCTGTACAGTGGGGCCACTTAAAAAACGTATACGCAAGCACATGTCCGATTCAGTGAACGCTAATACCATTGGTATCTCTGCGGTATCTAGACATTTTGCCACAGTCCACAAGGGCAATTTGACAGCTTTTAAATTCAAGGGTATAGAGAAGGTTTTTAAACCATTGAGAGGAGGCGACTATAGGAGAAAGCTACTTAATCATGAAAGTCGGTGGATTTTTATGTTGGATACCCGCCTCCCAAAGGGATTAAATAGCAGACATGATTTGATCTTATGCTATTGAGGTTTTTGAAAAAAAGAGAGAAATTTAACTTTTTTTTTTTTTTTTTTTTTTTGGCTGACAACTGCGAGACTAATACAACAGCACTTTACACTTCCATTGTATGAGCGTGGTTGATTTGTTGTTGTAGATCTCAACACTGATATTTCTGTCGCTCATTAATATTGATATGTGTTCTGTTTGAGCCTTACATATACGGGTAGGCCTCGGCTGACAACTGCGAGACATTATAATTTTTTTTTTTTTTTTTTTTTCTCTCTCTCTCTTCTTATACCTGTGGGCAGTGTCCTTTTTATATGTCTTGCTTCCTATAATGTGTTTTGACAAACGAATGTGATTATCTACATCTATAAAGTGGGGTTTTATTGTGTCTATTGATTTTCATGTCCATTTATGGGAAAAAAAAGAAAGAAAAAAAGATATGTATATTTATCTATATATAAGATTTTCATACCTAGATGTTAATTGATATATATATATTTTTTTCTGTATTTTATCTGGATGGATACCTATGTAATTTAAGGTTAGATAAATACTTCATGGTCTTTTTGTACTTTCCTCTTGTGAATTTGTGATTTTACCTGAGCAGTGTATACCCCCCTATATAATTAATTTATTGAGAACATGTGAGTTACTTCGCTGCTCAGGAAAAACATTTATAAATATCCTCTTAATCTTGTACTGACTATGACCTGAGGAAGGCGTTCCGCCGAAACGCGTAGTAGTATACATCTGCCATGCATCAGTGTGAACAAGCCGGTGTCTTTACTTGAGAAATGGATATATATTTTTAATCGAGTTGATATAAATAAAGAAGCATTTTTATTTATCCCTTTGGAGTCCAGCTGGATTTTTCCACTGCTTTCTTCTATTATCTTCTCGGCTTGCTGCCGTAATCCGTGCCGGACCAAAGGGGACTAACAGGAGGATATATTCAGGCTTGTCTCTGCAGTGGTGAGCGGTTTTGTTTGTTTTTTGTACTTGTTTAGTTGAATTACTTCCTTCTTATGTCAAAGACATGACGGACGTGCTCACGAGGGTTGACGTCATCTCCATGTAATCTGACTTAATATTTGTAACCATGGATGTGGAATCATTATATACCTGCATACGACACGAAGATGGCATCTGAGCAGTCCGTTTTTTCCTTGAGATGTCGGGAACCTGAGCTGAACGAGCTGGTAGTTGAGCTGCTAAACTTTGCCCTGTCACATAATTATTTCACCTTTAAGGACTCTTTTTATCTTCAGAAACGTGGCTCTGCGATGGGTGTGGCCTTTGCGCCTTCGTACGCCAACCTTTTCCTGGATTTCTGGGAAAGACAGGTTTTTGGCTACGAGGGTGTTCAGGCTGCTGCCCAGGCGCAGTGCTGGATAAGATATATTGATGATGTCTTGATGTTTTGACAGGGCACAGAGGAGCAGCTCGACTCGTTCGTTCAGTGTCTAAATTCTAATGTGTATAACATTAGACTTACACACAAATATAGCTCTAGTCGTATTGATTTCCTTGATATTGTCTTGGAGGTTGATGGCAACCAACGTGTACAGACCAATGTTTTCCGCAAGTCAACATCGGTTAACACACTTCTCCACGCCTCCTCTGGACATTTGGGATCTACAATTAGGGCTATCCCGACTGGACAGTTTTTGCGGATGAAACGGATCTGCTCAACGGATGCCAAATTCGAAGTGCAGGCTCATGATCTTAAATCACGTTTTGAGGAGAGGGGTTATAGTCGTCGGTGTATTAAAAAGGGCTATTTGAGGGCGAAACATAACCCCAGGACATCACTTCTTCATCAACCATAAAAACGCACTCATGGTGATTCTAATCCCCGCTTTATCTCTACTTATAACTCTGAGTGGCAAAAAATGCAAGATATCTTGGCCCATCATTGGTCTGTTCTTAAAACAGACCCAATCCTGGCTCGGTCTCTGTCTCCAGCACCTTTGATCACCGCCAGAAGAGCAAGAAATTTGAGTGATTTCTTAGTCTATAGCCATTATGTTGTAAGAAATCTCAATCCATTTGGTTCAAGCGGTCAAATTTTGGGCTGTTTCCCTTGTGGGCACTGCCTCGCCTGTGCCAATGTCCTTTGATGTAACTCCTTCACAAGTTCTGATTCCCGACAATCATTTACGATCAAACATCGGATCTCATGTAGCACTGAAAATGTCCTCTATTATGCTACTTGTAGTTGCCCTTACATTTACGTTGGACTAATGTCTAGGGAGTTACGTATACGGGTGAGGGAGCACCTGAGGGGCATTGGCGCAGCCAAGACAGTGGATGACCTCTCTCAATTAAAATGTTTACCTCGCCACTTCAAAAAATACCACAATTGTGACCCCAGAACCCTTAAAGTTAGTGGGATTGATGTGGTCCATTGTGGCATACGGGATCGTAACGTGAAGAAAATGCTGTCCCAAAGGGAAACCAAATGGATTGTGGCTATGGACACTGTCACTTCAAAGGGTCTGAATGAGGCCTTGAGTTTTGCCTCCTTTACCATATCTGAGTAATGGAAGTTTTATTTCTCTGATTGTATATTGTAATGGTTGTTTTTTGCTAGTAATACACTATTTGTATGTTATAAAAAAAACTCCCTACGGGCAGATTCATGGCTATACACCCATTTCAATTCATCTTCTGGGTTTTAGTGGTTTTTAATTAAGATTTTTTCTTTTATTTACGTTTGTATATTTATCTCTTTCTTTTTAGTTCTTTACTGTTATGTTGCACAATATATCCTCCTTGACCTGAACTTATATGGACTGTTGTCACGCTCCCGATGTACCGCCTCCGCTTCTTAACCACTGGTCCAGTCTCTACATCACGGCACCGCTCCTTACCCACTGATCCAGTCCACGTGCCCACCGGTCACGGCTGCGCTCCCGCTCGTGCTCTCCGGCGTCCTGTTCCTGGTCTCTTGTGTCTGACTCTGATTCTTAGGCACCTAGTCTTATAGGCCCAGTACTCCTGAAGCAGGATATGACATGTTACTGGGACAGGGTATATAAGACTTCCCTTTCCATGTGGGCGGCAGGTGTTCAGGTCTCCTAGTGCTTTGCCTCTCTCTAACCCTGTGTCTTCCACAGAGCCAGCCCTGCTACCTTAACCTGGTCCTGACTGCGGATTGCCCAGGAAGTCCTCCGGTGACTGTCGGCTGTGAAGCCCATCATCTGCCTGCAGCCTGAACCTGTCTGCGATCTCCGACTTCACCTGGTGATCTCGGCCCTTGCACCCAGCAGGATCCAGATCTCGCCTGTTGTTCTTACCCAGTACCCAAACCTGGTCTCCGTCATCTGCATTGCCTCTAGGAACTCTGTGACTCTAGAGACATTTTGCTACCAGTCCCCTGAAGGACACTGACCTTGTACCACTTGTGGTCCGGCTACCGTGCATTTAGGCCTTCTGGTGGGGTGACCGGACAGTCCCTGTACAGGGGTTAGCTCCGGGTTGTGTGACGCCCTGGACTATCCAGGTCATCCCAGGTAGACACAACTACACTACACACACACCCCTTCCCAGTTAGGTAACAGCAGTCAAACTAAAAGCCTTGTCACCACCCTCCAGGTTTGATGTCAACACCAGGGGGTGGAGCCAGGCGGTTGGCTCCACCCACTGAGGAGTTCACAGGCCTGGAGGCGGGAAAAACAGAGAGTCTGAGTCTGAGTCGAGTTCAAGTCCAGAGCAGACCTGTGCTCAGACCTGCCAAAGACTACTGCGGTGGCTGGGTTAGAGCCCAGTCACCAATGGCAAGGAGGCAGACGGTAGTGGCCGCCTGCAGGAGACCGGGAATACGACCGGTGGAACCAGAAGGGACCAGGACAGGGTAGTGGCCTGCCAGAACCGAACCGTGGAGCCAACTGGATACTGGAACACCAGGCAGGGTACTCAGACCCCGAACTAGGCTAGAAGCGACCACCATAGTCAAATTAACTGACTGCGGTCTGGACCTCAGGGGTTCATTCCCACCTAAGTCCCGATTTGAAGGCAACAGCCCAACCATCCCGGATAAGTGCCACCGCCAAGGGCCAGAGATCCAAAGGGCCAGTGTCTGCGGGTAAACGGGCTCCTACGATAGATACATGTCGGGGAGTGGACTACCGGTGCCTAGGCACAGGAATCAAGATTCACATATAAAGGTGCAGGAGAAAGGCAGGAGAAAGGCGGACATTACCAACCTAACCTGGGAAAAGCTGCAGCCAGCTGTGGGCCCCGTTCATCACTCCGTTTGGTTTACCAGCGACTCCAGTGTCTTGTGTCAGAGTGAGTACACCAGTGCCATCAGGCACCGCGCTGCGCTGCACTGCAACACTACTCCCTGCACCCGGGCCTCGGCCCGCCGGACCCCGGGACCAATATCCCCTTCCCACGGAGGGGTCAACACCTAGCTGCGCCACTACACCGCTCCCGGGGGCCCCTACACCTTCACCGCAGCGGTGGTGTCTACAATCACCACAACCCATAGGTGGCGTCACGAACTATCACCTCAAATCCAAACACCCCAAATCCCCGCGTGAAGCGCCAACTCCCTTGCATGACCCCCGGGTCCGTGAGAAGCTCGAGCCACCACCCGCAGTACGACCACGGATCCGAGCGGCTCGGCGGTCGCAGCCGAGCCCACAGGGCGGTACAGTTGCCTCACTGGAGGAGACCGGTGCACGGCCCAGAGGATCCACCACCAGGACCTAACAACTGTATTTGACCAATTGTGAACTCCTGACTTACTACATGGATGTGATCCCTCTCATCGTGTCAAGGGCTGTTTTTGTTTACAATAAATTGTTTATTAACATGTAAATCATATTTAAACCAGCCCCCTTATATCTTGAATGATATATATGCATTTGATATATGTCTATAAATATCTAAAAACACCCTATTTTAATTGTGATCATATCCTAAATCATGGCTTTCACAGACTTACAGTTCATTTATGTGTCCGGAGTCTTGTGCGCATGCGCGTGCCCGTCTCTCATCTCCTGGCCGTGCCTCGGCTTCTCCATGGTGTCTGCGCATGTGTGGTGGCTTGTGCAACTTGTTTGGGCCTTCGCGCATGCCCTTAATGCCTTGACTGCCGGGGTTGCGCAACGGCGGGCGTGTTTGATGGATCCGCGCATGCGTCGCCCTGACTCTGGAACTGTGAATCCCATTCGCAGTGTTCATCACCGCGGATGTATTTATAGGTCGCACCATAGGATGTGTGCACCACTCTCTACTCTACCCCATGATGAAGTGGTCAGCGAGCTAGAGTGCCGCAAAACGTGCATCGGGCCTCCCGCCACCGGACCTAGGTAAATGTCTCTTTTATGAGCACTTTGCCACACTCCTGCCAGACACCTCACCTAACCCCAGGTGTTTATACCCTATCCCTTGGATTATTCCTTCACAGGGTTTACCCCTGCTAACAGACAATTTAATCTGCCTAGGGATTTCCTGATCCCCCACAGGGTATTGTTTTATTTCCCTACAGGGTTCATCCCTGATAACAGGCACATACTATCTGCTCAGGGACTCCTTCATCTACACCTGTTGTATTCTTACTTTCCTACAGGGTTTACCCCTGTTAACGGGTACATTATAACTGTTTTGGTATCTCCTGATTTTTACCTGTTGTAGTCAAATTTTCCATAAGGTTTACCCCTGTTAAGATACCTGATACATGGTTTATTTTTCTACAGGTTTTACCCTTGTTAACAGACATATACAAACTGATTTGGGTTTTTCCCGATTAATTCCTGGTGTATGGTTCACTCTCCTACAGGGTTTCCCCCTGTTAAACAGGCACATGTAACCTGTTTAGGGATTTCCTGATTCTTACCTGGTTATTCCTTTTACTCGCAGTGTCAGGCTACATGTGAGCCCCCATTTTGTGAGCATTTTTCCTTCGTCTGTACCCGGCATTTGTTTTGTATACATCATGTCCCCCCTACTCTTTTCATATGTTTAATACTACGTGTCATTATTGTACTGCACTGTGCACTTTAATGATTTTGCCTTTAATAAATATTGATTAATTATTCAGCAATTTGCTCTAGTTTTTCCTTTCTATCATGTATCTTTGAGCTGCTGCCAACCTGGTGTGGGTTCTCCATACTGGGTTTTCTTTTTGTCTCTTTAATGGAATTCAAAAGTCTCATATTTATTAATACTCTTAAAACAACGCTATTCAAAGGATGGCCCTTTTTCATCAGAAAAAAAGAACAAGCTTTCCATGCTTTTATTATCTGAGGAGGAGGAACCATCTCATTAAACGTCTTATTGTAAGAAAATTAATTTAGTATAGTTCAAAGATGTACAAGATTTTTTGAAAACCCTTTTTACTGATTTTATAATTCTTTATGTTGCTGTATATGGGTAATGTGATGGGTACATATATTTGGATTTTTCATGATAGTCTATACTAAAAATATGAGCTTTGTATGGTTTTTATGTTGAGCAGTGTATGTTACTATTAATTTGATGTTTTACTGCCATTTATAATAGTAATCTAATGAAACTAATCATAGTACCAATACTCCAGTGTCTATTGTTGGCTGACAGATATCTCTCACAGCTCTACCAAGCACAGTAAAATGTGTCCCAGATGACCATTTATGTGTTTTCACTGAGGAGAACAGAGAAAGCTGCTGCCAGACAAGCATGACTGTGGCACATCTAACAGAGAACTGAGAGTCTATTTTAATTAATACTGCCCAACCTTTATTTCTACTGACATTAGGGGCAAACATATCATTGGTGCAAACTGTGCAACCATACAGGGGCTGAAGAGTTAAGGGGGCATATTTCATTGTCCAAAACAGGGGCAATTGTGCATTATGAAGAGCTATTGGACTGCAAAGGGCCCATACTGTATATTGTTCTTGCACAGAGGCCCTCTTCTATCTATGCCAGTTTCTTCTTTTTCTGGTAAGACCGGAGAGGCCACTGTACACCTGGTATTGGCAGGTTTAGCAAATTGTAACGAGTATGACGGTCTTAAGTAATTTTATATCATATAATCACATGTTTTTGAAATTTCAAAGTGACATTTGTAAGTGTGTACCAAACTTTTCCAGAATAAGCTTATTGTCTGTAAAATATCTTAAACTAACTTGTTTATTGTATTATTAAAGGGAACCTGTCATGTGTAAAAACACCATTAACCTGTAGATATGGGGCTGAGGCCGGTTGTTTCACACATCCGGCATTTTGCTGGATGCCAGTGTGACGCCCTGGCAAAACCAGGTTGTCACAGGAGACTGCATCCATCTTACAGATGCAGGACTCTCTCCTCCTTGCCTACCAACACAACCCCACACACAGGTATAAACACCAGCCACAAAGCCTAGTCACCCCTCCAAGGACAATAGGGACACACCAGTGGGCGGGGCCAGGCAGATGGTGATGCCCACCTAGGGGTTCTGAGGTGTCAGGGGAGGGAACACGACAGTCTAGTCTGGATAGTGGAAGTGAGAGGAGTGAAGTGACAGGGTGGTCAGGGGTCAGAGCCTCTGGACTAACGGACTACTGACTAGGTGGCAGACGGCAGAGCAGGGCCACAGGCGACGGAAATCCGGTCGCGTGAGACCTTAAGTGGACTAGGGCAGGGTTGTAGCCCGCTGGTGCCGACAACGGGAATCCGGTTCGGAAGCCGTACACAGTCGGGGTGCCTGGACTCTAGGGCGAGGACAGCTTCAAGCCCCTTGTCAATTAACCAGCAGGGGACAAGATTCCACGTCCTGTCTCACCAGTAAGCCCAGAGAGCGAGACGAAAGCCCAACGCAGGGGATAGGGTGTCTGTAAGTGCCTGCAAAAATCCCAAGGGTCAGATCTCGTGGGCCACAGCTCCCACAGCAAAGACACCGGGAGCGGACTTTTCCCATTTCAGGCAGACTAGTCAACACAGGAGACAAACCACTGAAGTGCAGGAGGAAGGGCCCTTGTCCTGTCAACTGGTGTGCGGGACCCTAGCACACCCCTCCGGAGGCTATCTAAACAGTAAGTACACTGATGTCATCCGGTCCAGCCTGCAGACGGTGCCCTAGCCCTGCACACCACCTACACCTGGGCCCTGGGACTACACCTCCCCTACCTGTGGAGGGGATACCATCCTGCTGCCCCACTCCATCAGCCCCGGGCGTCCCATACCAAGGCAGCGGCAGTGTTACCAACAAATCACCACAACCCACGAGTGGCGTCACTGACAAACTCTTCCCCTGTAAATACCCCCCTTATTACGTTGTGGGCGGCAGGCTGCTGCACGAGCCCCGGATCCAGCTGCCACTCGAGCCACAGCCATGATCCCGTATCCAAGTGCCTCGGGTAGCCTCCCCTGCCATGGTCAGTCACACCTGCCTACAACAAACCTTGGCATGACGAACAGGATTCTTACCCCTTCCACTAACCTGGGTGAAGTGCGCCTTTCCTGGACTGTTAATCCGTGAAACGCTGAAATTTTCGGACTGCCGCCATCTTGCCCGCCATTTTGGCACCAAAAACAACAACCTCACCATCTTCATCCCCGAAAAGATTGTGAGTCTGAAGCCCCGCCCTCTAAGAATGTGGGCGGAACCCGGTGATCCCCAGAGCAGGAAGTTGCAAAGGATAATGGGTCCCGCGAGACTGCTGTCGAAAACCAAGGGGGAAAGAATGGAAGGATGTCGGCGCCTGATGTGATGGCGGAGCCACGGCTCCCACAGCCGTACAGGATGACGGAGAAGCAGCAGGCCCCGCTCCAGTCGCAAGAGCGGTGGACCCTGCAGGGGACGGCGGTCACGCAAGTTATGCCGATTACCCTACATTATGTGCCCAATGCCGCTTGGCTGCTCCAGTATGATTGCCGACCTGATGCCCTGCAAGTATTTAAGAAAAAGATATGTACTGTTCTTGATATGCATGCAATGACCGGCCGGCAGCGCGCATCCGTGGTGCTCGGACAGCTGACAGGCGCAACCGAGCACGAGGTAGAGACATGGACTGATGAGGATCGGGCCTCGGTATGCGCCATATTTGATAAACTGCAAACTGATAAACGTAGCCTTTGAGATCCGCACGGAGGCGGAGCTAAGGATGCAATTTTACAACTGCAGGTAGCATACCCAGGACAGCATTAGAGACTATGCCCTGAGGCTACAAACCACTCTGCGCACTCTAAAGCTAGTAGACCCTATCAATGAGCTGGAGAGCAACAAAATGCTTGTGCAGCAGTTCTTGCAGGGGCTGGGGTCAGCAGAGGATCACAAGCAGCTGCGGCTGTGGGCCCTGGAGCATCCGGACTTAAATTTTGCAGTCTTAAAGGACCGGGCCATAAAGGCTCTACAGACCTCTGAGGCCAGTGACTCTATACCAGTCATGGCGAACCTTTTACAGGCCGAGTGCCCAAACTGTAGCCCTAAACCCATTTTTTTTTTCCGAAGTGCCAACCAATCCTATTGGTTGTAACCTTACCTTTGCCGTCTTCTCTTCTCTTCAGCAGGGGGCATCACGCTGATACTTACCACACATTGAAGCTGAGCCTTTTCCAGACACAGCAGTTGGATTGCTCTTTCTTAAAAAAATTGCAGCATATTAGACAGAGATTTTAGCCTGGAATGCAATCAGATTTCACCCTGTAATCCACATCTACATTTCAAAGTCTGAACATCTTGAAATCCCATAAAGATGTGCAAGTTACTCCCCTCCCCTTTCATTGTGTAGTTCTGTCCCCCTTCCTGGCCACTTCCTGGTAAACATGTCCCCCATCCGGATATATATTTCCTACATTCTGCTATATTTGTCCCCATCCTGGTAAATGTACTCCATCCCGGCATATTCCCCATTCTGGTAAATGTTCCTCCATCCTGGCATGTACCCCATTCCTGGTAAATGTCCTCCACTCTGGTAAATGTACCCCATTCCTGGTAAATGTACCCCATCCTGGTAAATGTACCTCATCCAGGCATGTTACCTTATCCAGGTAAATGTCCCCTTTCCTGGTAAATGTACCCCATCCTGGCATTTGTCCTCATCCTGGCATGTTCATGTACCCCCATCCTGGCATATTTCCCCCCATCCTTTCATGTTTCCCCCCATCCTGGTAAATGTATCCCCCATCCTCGTAAATGTGCTCCACTCTGGTCTGGTAAATGTACCCCATTCCTGGTACATGTACCCCATCCTGGTAAATGTACCCCATCATTGTAAATGTATCCCATCCTGGCATGTTCCCCCATGCTGTTAAATGACCCTATCCTGGTAACTGTACCTCATCCAGGCATGTTCCATTATCCTGGTAAATGTCCCCTTTCCTGGTAAATGTCCCCTTTCCTGGTAAATGTACCCCATCCTGCTAAATGTTCCCCATCCTGGCATTTGTCCTCATCCTGGCATGTTCATGTACCCCCATCCTGGCATGTTTCCCCCCATCCTTTCATGTTTCCCCCCATCTTGGTAAATATATCCCCCATCCTGGTAAATGTACCCCTTACTGGCATGTTCCCCTTCCTGCTAAATCTACCCCATCCTGGCATGTTTCCCCCCATCCTTGCAGCCATGTTTCCCCCCATCCTTGCAGCCATGTTTACCCCCATCCTTGCAGCCATGTTTCCCCCATCTTTGCATGTTTCTCTCCATCTTTGCATGTTTCCCCCATCCTTGCAGCCATGTATGCCCCGCGCTCTGTTTGCTTCCCCGCTCTCTGTTTGCTTGCCCCGTGCTCTGTTTGCTTGCCCCGCGCTCTGTATGTTTGCCCCGCGCTCTGTATGTTTGCCCCGCGCTCTGTATGTTTGCCCTGCGCTCTGTATGTTTGTTCTGTGCTCCCATGTTTGCCCCGTGCTCCCATGTTTGCCCTGTGCTCTGTAAGTTTGAACCCGTGCTCTATATGTTTCACCCCGTGCTCTGTATATTTCATCCCGTGCTCTGTTTGTTTCATCCCGTGCTCTGTATGTTTGCCCCGTGCTCTGTGTGTTTGCCCCGCGCTCTGTATGTTTGCCCGTGCTCTGTATGTTTGCCCCATGCTCTGTATGTATGCCCCGTGCTCCCATGTTTGCCCCGTGCTCCCATGTTTGCCCCGTGCTCCCATGTTTGCCCCGTGCTCTGTATGATTCCCCTGTGCTCTGTATGTTTCGCCCGTGCTCTGTATGTTTGCCCCGCACTCTGTATGTTTGCCCCGCGCTCTGTATGTTTGCCCTGCGCTCTGTATGTTTGCCCTGCGCTCTGTATGTTTTCCCAGCGCTCTGTATGTTTGCCCCGTGCTCTGTATGTTTGCCCCATGCTCTGTATGTTTCCCCCGTGCTCCCATGTTTCCCCCTTGTTCTCATGTTTCCCCCTTGCTCCCATGTTTCCCCCGTGCTCCCATGTTTCCCCCGTGCTCCCATGTTTCCCCCGTGCTCCCATGTTTCCCCCATGCGCTCTGTTTCCCCCTTGCTCCCATGTTTCCCCCGTGCTCCCCATGTTTCCCCCGTGCTCCCCATGTTTCCCCCGTGCTCCCATGTTTCCCCCGTGTTCCCATGTTTCCCCTGTGCGTTCCATGTTTGCCCCGTGCTCCCATGTTTCCCCCGTGCTCCCATGTTTCCCTTGTGCTCCCACGTTTCCTTCGTGCTCCCACGTTTCCCCCGTGCGCTCCATGTTTCCCCCTTGCTCCCATGTTTCCCCCATGCTCCCATGTTTCCCCTGTGCTCCCATGTTTCCCCTCGTGCTCCCATGTTTCCCCTCGTGCTCCCATGTTTCCCCCATGCTCCATATTTGCCCCATGCTGGCTCTGTCCCCTCACACCTTCGCACAGCCGCACACAGCTTAAAAATAAAAAAATAAAAAAACTCACCTTGCAGCCCCCGCTCCATCACTACGTCCTCTGTTAGTTCAGTTCCCGCACGGCCACAAGACGCCGGCGCCGCCTACTGATGCTCCTCCGTCTCCTAGGCAACAGGCCTGCAGCTCAGGAGAGGAGGCGTATCAGAAGGAGGAGAGATGTCGCCACTGCTCCAACACAACTTTGCACTGTCGGCGCGACCACACCGATAGCAAAGTGGCGCAGTGTGGTGGCAGCGCGCGTGCCAGCAAAAAGGGCTCTGCGTGCCCAGTCTGGCACGCGTGCCATAGGTTCGCCATCACTGCTCTATACCATCATCTTGGCCAGATGACACTTCCCACCTGCTGGCGAAACCTTCTCTACTAGCTTTACCAGCACCTGCAGTGCCAGCAGCATCCCCAGGAACTCCCGGTGATCTGACATCCCAAGTTCAACAGCTGAGCAAGGACGTCACCAGGATCCTCGAGGCCATGCAACTCCAGCCAAAGACCAAGGCGGCGGAAAAGATCCAGCTTGCCGACAGGCCTGAGGACATCCCCTGGATGCAGAGAAGTAACAGCAACCGGTATGGACAACCCGTTTGTTACAGGTGCAACAAGACCGGCCACTACTCCCGTCGGTGTCCTTTAAACGGGCAACCCCTGAGGCCAAGGGCCAATCCTCAGGAATAGATCAACAAGGCCCAGCTGATTGGCGTGAGCTGTATGTCAGAGGCTGCCCCATCATCTCCCTCACTGTGGATGGGATTCCGACGTTTACACTTTTGGACACCGGCTCGCAGGTAACGACTATATCCTATGTACTGTATGAACGTTACTGGTCTGATGATGACCTTACCCCGCCAGTTTCTGGCCTTACCATTATTGCAGCTAATGGACTCCCGATGGCCCAAGTGGGGTTTAAAGAAATGACTCTTAAAGTGGGGAGAGTGGAGTTAGAGCATCAAGGACTTATAGTGGTGCAGAATGACCCTAGTGACCGCAACCCAAAAATGGTCCTAGGAACCAATGTTATTGAAAATTGTATGGGGGAAGAATTGTATTTACTTCAACAGCTGTCTACAATGGCAGGTGTGGGGCGGCAGAGAGTCCTGCAACGAGCCCTCCTGCAGCGGCAACAGGTGAATCTGTCTGGTGGAGAGATTGGTGATGTGTGAGTGATGGATGTAGCGCCCCTTGTAGTGCCTCCACGAAGCGAGATGAGGATTTGGTGTAGGGCAGTAGTAGGTTCCCGTGGACAAGATTATCAGGCAGTGATGGAGCCCCTGCCTTCAGAACACTGGCCCACAGTTTTGACGGGCCAGAGATATTGATGTCCGGAAGGGGAGAGTGCCTGTGAAAGTGATGAATTGCGGAGAGGAAGAGGTTAAGCTACCCAGATATGCCACTATTGCCAGGCTGTTCACAGTAGATACACATGCCATCCTAGCAGCATCCACCAACACTACACCCCTATCAGTCAGTGATAGCCCACCAAGTCAGTCAGAGGAATGGTATCAAGAACTACACGTATTCACTGACTCTACCCCTTCACACCACAAGAAGGGGGTCTACAGGGTAGTGCAAGAGTACGAGAAAGTCTTCAGTAAACACCCGGTAGACTTTGGGAGGATCAAAGGGGTCCAACACTACATTCCCACAGGTGCACACCCACCCATCAAAGAGAGGTATAGGCCGGTACCACCTGCGCATTATCAGTGTGCCAAGGACATGTTGAGGAACATGAAAGAGGCTGGGGTTATCCATGACAGTTGTAGCCCCTGGGCAGCTCCATTGGTCCTGGTAAAGAAGAAGGACAGCACCATGAGAATGTGTGTGGACTACCGGAAGATTAATTAGATCACCCACAAGGATGTGTATCCACTCCCCCATATTGACGAATCGTTAGCTGCATTGAGAACTGCAAATTATTTTTCTACCCTTGATCTCACTAGTGGCTACTGGCAAGTGTCCGTTGCTGAGGAAGACCGTGAGAAGACCGCCTTCGCCACTGCGATGAGTCTCTGCGAGTTCAACAGCATGCCCTTTGCATGCCCTATGCAATGTGCCAGGGACTTTCCAGAGACTGATGGAGTGCTGCTTGGGACACCGCAACTTCGAGACGGTAATGCTATACTTGGATGACGTCATTGTCTATTCAAAAACGTATGAAGATCATCCGGAACATCTTGCAGAAGTCTTTGAAGCCCTCTCCAAGTACGGGATGAAGTTGAAACCGTCCAAATGCCACTTGCTGAAGCCTTAAGTCCAATACCTCGGACATGTGGTTAGTGCAGAAGGTGTGGCTCTGGATCCGGAGAAGATAACAGCCATCCAGAACTGGCCAAGACCCACTACCATCAAGGAAGTACGACAGTTCTTGTGCCTGATGGGCTATTACAGCCGCTTCGTCAAGGGATATACCAGGATGGCAGCTCCAAGATCTCCTTGTCAGACAAACCAAGCATGGCAAGACTTCTGGTCCTCTATTCACATGGGGTGAGGAGCAAGAAAGTTCCTTCCAACAGATGAAGTCAGTCTTGACCGGAGATGAGATCCTGGCATACCCTGACTACGGTCTCCCGTTCATAATGTATATGGATGCCAGCAACGTGGGATTGGAAGCTGTCCTGTCCCAAGTGCAAAATGGCAAGGAGAAAATGATAGCTTACGCAAGCAAGAAGCTCTGCCCAACAGAAAGGAACCCTGAGAATTACAGTTCTTTCAAGATGGAGTTCCAGGCACTCGTCTGGGCTGTAACAGAGAGATTTAAGCATTACCTGGCTTCTGCAAAGTTCACTACATATACAGACAACAACCCTCTAACCCACCTGCACACAGTGAAGCTTGGAGCCCTAGGCTGGGATGAGAGAATCCATTGAAGCATGGTGTAGGGATTGTGGTCCCTCTGTGCTAAGAAGAAAGGATGGTACCAGCCAGAGAGCCCCGCTACAGCTGATCATCACCAGCCAGCCGTTGGAACTCATTGCTCTAGATCATGTCAAACTCACAGCAAGCAGGAGCGGGTATACGTATGCCCTCACAATAGTGGACCACTACTCAAGAATTATGGTCGTGGTACCTGTGAAGGATCTAACAGCCCGAACTGCAGCGAAGGTCTTCCAGGCGCACTTCTGCAGACCTCATGGCTACCCAGAGAGGGTCCTCACGGATCAAGGCTCTGCCTTTGAAACAGAAATCTTCAAGGAGTTCTGCAGCCTGTACGGATGCAGGAAGATACGTACTACACTCTACCATGCCCAAACCAATGGGATGTGCGAGAAGATGAGCCATCTAGTCATCAAACTGCTTAAGACTCTACCTCTTGAAGAAGGGAACCAGTGGCCTGAGAGGTTGTCCGATCTGTTGGATATGTATAACAACATCCCTGTCAGTTCCACTAAGTGTACTCCTGCTTACCTCATGAAGGCAAGGACTGGAAGATTGCCGGTGGATTTGGATATGGATGTTGAAGTCCCCGAGACCATCTCCCCAACTACTGACTGGGACTCCAAACATCAGATGCAGTACAAACAGATCCAGGAATATGTGGAAAGAAACCTGAGCCAAAGTAGGGAAAAGCAAGAGCAGCACTTTAACAAACAGGCAAAAGCTGCCCCCTTTGCACCGGGAGAAATGGTGCTGAAGAGAAAAAGGAAGCTATATAAATTGGACGACCAGTGGGAGAGGATTCCCTATGTCATACAACCCTCTGACTTTTATAATAGGAAGACCTGTCTTATCAGTAGAGACCAAGGCAGAACTACGGCTACAGTCTCCAGGGACCACGTGAAAAGGTGCCCGGAACCTTTAAAGGTCTTGGAAGACGTTTCCACTCCAGCCCTTGGTGTCGAGAAGCAGAAGGTGGTGATCCACACTGTCCTAGGTGACTTCCCAGCAGATTGGCCTATGCAAAATGGAGCAGTGATTGTTCCCATTTCAACATTCCCACAACCTGTGGAAGAGGCAGAACCAGAGAGGCCCACCAGTACACACACCTAGAGTTGCACCTGTATCCATGCCACGCACCCGCCGGTCTCTACCCACATTACCCATCACGAGGAGTGAGGAACCCGTAGATAGTCTAGCAACACAGGGCCTAGGAGAGAATGTAGGGCTGAGGAGGTCTACACGCCCTAATCTAGGTTAGCCACCACTCAATTACAGGGAGTGAGTGGTGCCCGCATGTACTTGTATATAGTAATGTATATATGCAAATTGTAAATGTCAATTAACCATGTACTTCACCTGATTAATTTGTTTGAGAAGAAGGAGTAATTGGTAGCAGAACCCGGCTACCCCCTTTCCCGAGTTAACCCAGCTTTTCCCCTGTTGTTCATGGACCATGGCTTTAGGACTGGCAGAGGCCACCCAAAAACTTTCTTGGGTCATTGTATATATCCCCATTTACCTTCTTGGTTACCCTACCACCAGGACTGTAACACCACTGGAGAGGACTGGTTGGAGGAAGGGCCTGCGGTATAGTCGGCCGAGGACCAGTCACTAGAAAAACCGGTGGCTAACCTCCAGGCCAGAGGGTTCCGGAACTTTGGGACTCTTTGGGGTGGACTGGTGGGAAAGGGTCTGGTTACGCAACATTTAAGAAATGTGCCTGCCTGTAAAGGGATGAAATGTTTACAGTTTTGAAATGTTATGTATTTTCTACCTTTTACCTTTTACACTTGCAGAAAAATAAAAAACCGGTGCCGGACAGCCCGAGGATGGGCTGTGTTTTACCAAGGGGGAGTGTGACGCCCTGGCAAAAGCAGGTTGTCACAGGAGACTGCATCCATCTTACAGATGCAGGGCTCTCTCCTCCTTGCCTACCAACACAACCCCACACACAGGTATAAACACCAGCCACAAAGCCTAGTCACCCCCTCAAGGACAATAGGGACACACCAGTGAGTGAGACGGAAGCCCAATGCGAGGAATAGGGCATCTGCAAGTGCCTGCAAAAATCCTAAGGGTCAGATCTCGCAGGCCACAGCTCCCACAGCAAAGACACCGGGAGTGGACTTTTCCCGTTTCAGGTGGACTAGTCAACATAGGAGACAAAACACTGAAGTGCAGGAGGAAGGACCCCTGTCAACCAGTGTGTGGGACCCGAGCACACCCCTCTGGAGGTTACCGGTATCTTGGTTTACTACTTGGACTTTGTGTGGCTTATTTCTAAAGAGTGAATACACGGATGTCATCTGGTCCAGCCTGCAGACAGCGCCCCAGCCCTGCACACCACCTACACCTGGGCCCTGGGACTACACCTCCCCTACCTGTGGAGGGGATACCATCCTGCTGCCCCACTCCATCAGCCCCGGGCGTCCCATACAAAGGCAGCGGCGGTGTTACCAACAAATTACCACAACCCACGGGTGGTGTCACTGACAAACTCTTCCACTGTAAATACCCCCTTTATTATGTTGTGGGTGGCGGACTACTGGACGAGCCCCGGATGCAGCACCACTCAAGCCACAGCCATGATCCCGGATCCGAGTGCCTCGGGTAGCCTCCCCTGCCGTGGTCAGTCACCCTTGCCCGCAACACCAGATCCGGCACGCATGCAGTACAGTACATTAATTTACAGTGGAAGCACAACACCATGCGGACAAATGCGGTTGTGCATGAAGCAAACAACCGCATGGTGTCGCATGGTGTCGCGCTTCCACTGTAAAGGAATGTACTGTACTGTTTGCGTGCCGAATCCGGCGAAATGCCGGATGTGTGAAACGGGCCTAATCTGCAGGTTACTAGCATCTGAATACTGGTGCCTACACATTGAACAATGTTGCTGTGAAGAAAATAATTTTATACCTCCTGGCAGCATTCAGGCTTCAGTCATGGGGGCGGTGCCAGCGCAGATTCAGTCACCGCTCTGAATGAACCCACTCCGGCACTCTTAGCTGAAACCCGAATGCTGCCAGTAAAGTTAATTTCCTCCCACCACTGGGATTTAATGTGCAGGTACTACGCATGTTCCAAACAGATTAATTCCATATCTACAGGTTAATAGCATTTTTACTTGTGATTGGCTGCTTTTAAAATCTTTCTG
Source organism: Anomaloglossus baeobatrachus (assembly GCF_048569485.1). Classification (NCBI taxonomy): domain Eukaryota; kingdom Metazoa; phylum Chordata; class Amphibia; order Anura; family Aromobatidae; genus Anomaloglossus; species Anomaloglossus baeobatrachus. The sequence goes on from NC_134354.1 coordinate 237,903,955, forward strand.
AATATCCACATCAGCATTATAGTATATCAAAGGAACTTTCATTTACAATATAACATAAAAAAATGGAATTATCTGGTATTTTTGGCTCACCTTCATTGATTCTCAAATCAAAATCTTGAGTTTCACCATCTCCTCCAAAGTGACCTACACCACATGAAAACCTCCCAGCATCTTCCATTCTTAGTTGTATTATTTTTACGGTGAAACTTCCTGGCCTCTTTTCATCTACTTGCAGAATAATTCTTCCATAGTATGCAGCATCAATTGCCAATGTGCTGTCTATAATATTCTGGCAGCCAAGCTTTCCTATTTTGCAAAAATATTTCCTTGCTGCGGCATATTCATGTCCAAATTCACAATGGAAGTTTGCTGCTCCCCTTAGCTGACCATACACAAGTTTTGCCTCATTTGGAATAACGGAGTCTGTAAAGGAAATGTTTAAAACAGTTAAAAAAGTACAAGTTATTAATTCATAACTCCAATGATCAATATAAAAAAACACTTATGGTATGTGCACACCAAGTTTTCTCGTTTGCAGTGTCCGCTCCTAAAAAACATCTGAAAGAACCTTCAAAATATGCTTGAAAGATTTTTCCGATTCGTTTCTATTGTGAATTCACATGCTGCTAATATATAAAGCATTTTGTGCCTTTCTTTTGCCGTTTCAGCTTTTAAATAACATCTAGTGAGAGAAAGGAAACTGCACATCATTTCTTTGAAGCACCACCTGATGTAATCCACTGTAAAGTAGGCACTGTCCAATCAGAAGGCTTTTCTGATCTGAGAAGAATTTCTCAAAGAGGTTTACACTTTCACTTTGTGAACTCACCTTAAGAATATACACCTCACTGAAATGTGATCAAGTGTTAAAAAGTGGACTGAGGCTCCATAGAGGTGGGTGACCTGTGTGTAAAAGTTCAGTGTGTGTTGGTTTTCCTTGCTGAAGTTGACCTTAGGACTTGCTCCCAGTTAAGTATGTGAATAAATCACATTGCACTTGGACCCATGTTATTCATTGAGTAAATGCTCATTTGCGAGTTTTTCCTTGGCCTTGGCAGCATGCTTATGGCCGCTTATATCAGACAAGAATCCCCAATGCAAGTTTTTGGATGCGAGAAAAAAACAGGAAGTCACACGGACCATCCATATGCCGTCCAACGTTTTACTGATACGTTACCACTCTGTAGCATAGAACACTGTAAAAGGTCCTGTAAGTTGTTTTTTTGATCCAAAAGAGGGCAGCACACAGGGGAACCTCCAAAATAAGTCCAGTTTTACTTTTCAAATTTTTTATTACAATTTTTTAAAATACTGTAGCTTGTGCACAGCACAGATCCCCGCATTTTGGGTGACATGAGTGGAGTGTAAAAACAGAAAAAACAGGCAGAAATCCAGAACGCTATCCACATTCTTAATCTCAACTAGCCCTCCATTCATCTCACCCCAAATAGGGGATCTGTGCAATACATAATCTGTGGCGCCCTGGACAAGCCAGGTCGTCACAGGTACTGCAACAACACACCCCACACCCCGAGTTAGGCACATCAGTCACACACAAATCCTTGTTGCCTCCCTCCAGGGACTGATGTCCACACCAGGTGGGGTGGAGCCAGGCGGTTGGCCCCACCCACTGAGGAGTTCACAGTCCTGGAGGCGGGAATGGAAGAGAGAACAGTGAGAGATGAGTTAGGGAGAGTGAAGGAAAAGGAGTGAAGTAGTAGTAGAGGAGCAGACTGACCGTGTCCGGGTACGTGGCCCGGACACTGAGAGCAAGTTTGGCAGACGTTGGTGGCCGTCTGCATGAGAGGCCGATCGACGCGGAACTGTAGGACCGGGGACGGGGGGTGGCCCGCTGGTACCGAACCGGGGAGTGAAGAGAAGCCAGCACAAACTGGCAGGGCCTGCGGTCCCCGACCAGGCTTGGAGTCACCGTTAAACAGGTCAAATCCGTTAGCGACCGGAACCTCCAGGGTTTCCTAGCAGCAAAGACCCGATTAAAGGCAACCGTTCAAACCGAGAAAGGGAAACACAGCTACCGCCAAGGCTGGAATTCCCAGGGCCAGAGCCTGTGGGCAAAAAGGGGCTCCTCCGGCACATATCCAAGCTGGGGAGCGGGTTACCGGTGGGAAGCCATCGGGACCGAAGATACACAACAGGTGCAGGGAAAGGCAGCCACCACCAACCTACCGGGAGTGACCACAGCAGCCGGCTGCGGGACCCATCCATCCAGCCGTTTGTTTTACCGGAGACTCTGTATCCATTCTTGGCTGACTGAGTACCACCGTGACATCTGGCACCGCGCTGCCCCCGCGACCCTGCACCTCTCCAACCCTGCCTCCCCGACACCTCACCGGGCCCCAGGACCACCAACCCCCCCTATCCACGGAGGGGAGAGAAACATCTCGGCTGCTCCCTGTCATTGCTCCTGGGATCCCCGTCCAGAGCAGCGGTGGTGTCCCAACCTCACCACAAACCGTGGGTGGCGTCACGGACCAACTCCCCAAACCCAAACTACTCCCCTTTCACTCACGGGCGAGGAGCGCCGCTCAAGTCCCCGGATCCGGCCCACCGCTCGAGCCACCGAGCAGCAGCCGCAGCAGCGCCGGACCCGAGCGTGGTGAGCGCAGCACCCTCCCCACTCGCGACAACTTGGTGTCACGAACAGGATCTTACCATTCTACCAGTTGGTAGAGGTGCGCCTTGTGTCCCGCCGGAGGTGTCCGGCCGAAAAATTTCAGAAGCCGCCATTTTGGGCGAGAATGTAATTCCCGCTCGAGCGTCTTCTCGAGCAGTGGAGGCGCGATAGCCGAAGCTCCGCCCCTGAAGAGGAGGTGCTGAGAAAAGACCAAGGCGGGGTGGATGGCATGTAAACCGCTGCTATAAAAGCAGGGACACCAGGACTCTGCGGCCATATTTGGTTCCTGGAAGATACCGCTGCCAAGATGCACAGTCCGTCCGGTAACACCGCAGTCCCCGCGCCTGCGCCTGGTACCGCAGCGTGGGTGGAAGTCCGGACCGTCGAGTTGAGAAGCCGCCTGCAGGTCCGAATGCAGCTCCTCCTGGAGGAATGGGAGGCCGACATGGCGGACGTGGTTGCAGCTATACGGAGACGCGAGGTGGAGGAAGATTTGGAGGAGCGGGTAAGCGACCCACGCCCCTGTATTCCCAAGGGATCGGCCGCTGCGGCTGAGGGGCCCGGCCTGCGCCTGCTCACCCTGCTGCCTCCCCTGCTACGCGTGTTAGCAGCTACCGCCCCGCTACTAGGCCCGCTACCCGCACAACCGGTAGCGGAACCCTGCCCATCCGCCCAAGCGGACCGACCTGCAGTAGAAGCCCGTAGCCGCCTTGAACTGCTTCCCTGGAAGTTGCCGAAGACATTGTCCGCCGGCGAAGATGTACTGGTGGCACTTGCAGTGACCGTGCCTAGTTCTGTTCCAGCACCGGCGGTCCGTCCCGTGCAGGAGGAGGCGGAGGTCCAGCGGGAGAGGAACCCTGTACCTATCCCCCACGCCTCGGCTGAGGCTGCGCCGGGTCATTGCTGTGAGGCAGCACCCCAGGCCATGACACCGCGGGATCTTCCACAGAGGACACCAGTAGTGGGAAGTGTGGTGGAAATCCAGCGGGGCCCGACCCGCGCGCAGGGGCACGCAGTAGCCCCTTATTGGGACAGGGAACTGACCCCGCTGGGCCGAGAAATTGCGGAGAGGGAAAAGCGGAGGGCTGAGCTGATAGCCCGCACCATCCAAGAAAAGGAGAGCCTCCACAGAGCCACCTTCCGGGTACGGGGCCCGATCCACGAGGGGCAAGTGAGAAGGTTCAATGTCCGTCGGGGGTACAGATTTATCTTCGAGCCGGGCCTGGAGATCGAAGTCTTTGTGGCCCGTCGGGACGTGAATGCCCACCTGCCAGAGGACCACCCGGGCCGCAACCTGCTCCCAGGTGACTTAGTTACCTACACGCGGCACTGTGGAGAGAGGGGCTGGTTTGCCCTGGACGCCAAATTGAGAGGAGGCCAGGAGGCCCAAGCACCAGCCCAGCCCCCTCATCTGGCCTGTGTTGTGGATCTAAAGTAAGTCAGCGGTCCCTCCGTTGCACCGTTGTCCCCGTTGGGACCACCAGTACTGTAACCTGTTGATTGAATGAATCAACCGAGATGTTAACCTGATTGTCAACCGTGATTGAACCGGCCATTGCCGGCAAGTTTGTCCCCGTAGGGACCCTTTGCACCCTGTGTAAGGAACTACTTACGGACATGCCCGAGAACTTGCAGGGCAACCGCAAACTTGTGGAATGTAAATAAGTGGCTTAATTCCGTTGCCGCCTCTGGAGAGGCAGATTGGAGGAAGAGCCCGCAGCAGCGTAGGCTGGGGCCCGGCCACCACCTGGACCGGTGGCCATCCTCCGGGGGTCAGGGGTTCCCCATGGACTTGGGTCCCCTGAAGTGACAGCCGGGTGCAAAATACCGTACCCGTACCCGCTCGGGCAACCTGGATATGGACTGAAGTCAAGGGGTGCTGCCCACTTCTTAGGGGCAGCATCATTGCCAGGTTGTTTGGGTGGGAGAGAGCGGAAGCCGACTGTTAATAAAATGTGTTGTAACGTTAAAAGTACCATGCCTCCCGTTAAGGCAAGTTTCATAAAAAAAAAAAATACTCGTGTTAACTGTTTACATGTTTTCTACCTCTTTTACAGTTTTACAAAAATAAAACCGGTGGTGGACGGGCAGCCCGCGGACGGTCTGCCTTTAACCTAGGGGAAATGTGGCGCCCTGGACAAGCCAGGTCGTCACAGGTACTGCAACAACACACCCCACACCCCGAGTTAGGCACATCAGTCACACACAAATCCTTGTTGCCTCCCTCCAGGGGCTGATGTCCACACCAGGTGGGGTGGAGCCAGGCGGTTAGCCCCACCCACTGAGGAGTTCACAGTCCTGGAGGCAGGAAAGGAAGAGAGAACAGTGAGAGATGAGTTAGGGAGAGTGAAGGAGAAGGAGTGAAGTAGTAGTAGAGGAGCAGACTGACCGTGTCCGGGTACGTGGCCCGGACACCGAGAGCAAGGTTGGCAGATGGTGGTGACCATCTGCAGGAGAGGCCGATCGACGCGGAACCGTAGGACTGGGGACGGGCGGTGGCCCGCCGGTACCGAACCGGGGAGCGAAGAGAAGCCAGTACAAACTGGCAGGGCCAGCGGACCCCGACCAGGCTTGGAGTCGCCGTTAAACAGGTCAAATCCGTTAGCGACCGGAACCTCCGGGGTTTCCTAGCAGCAAAGACCCGATTGAAGGCAACCATCCAAACCGAGAAAGGGAAACACAGCTACCGCCAAGGCTTGAATTCCCAGGGCCAGAGCCTGCGGGCAAAAAGGGGCTCCTCCAGCACATATCCAAGCTGGGGAGCGGGTTACCATTGGGAAGCCATCGGGACCGAAGATACACAACAGGTGCAGGGAAAGGCAGCCACCACCAACCTACCGGGAGTGACCACAGCAGCCGGCTGCGGGACCCGTCCATCCAGCCGTTTGTTTTACCGGAGACTCTGTATCCATTCTTGGCTGAGTGAGTACCACCGTGCCATCTGGCACTGCGCTGCCCCCGCGACTCTGCACCTCGCCAACCCTGCCTCCCCGACACCTCACCGGGCCCTGGGACCATCAGCGCCCCCCTACCCACGGAGAGGAGAGAAACATCTCGGCTGCTCCTTGTCATCGCTTCTGGGATCCCCGTCCAGAGCAGCGGTGGAGTCCCAACCTCACCACAAACCGTGGGTGGCGTCACGGACCAACTCCCCAAACCCAAACTACCCCCCTTTCACTCACGGGCGAGGAGCGCCGCTCAAGTCCCCGGATCCGGCCCACCGCTCGAGCCACCGAGCAGCAGCCGCAGCAGCGCCAGACCCGAGCGTGGTGAGCGCAGCGCCCTCCCCGCCCGCGACAAACCTATTTTAAAAAATAGTTAATAAATCATTTGATTTTATCTACTTGGAAGCTGGATCATTCTCCTTGTTGTTTGGACTTTGTCCAGGGTCGGACTGGGGTGCCAGGGGCCTACCAGGGAAATTGACTCTGGGGGCCCACACTATATCTGCCATAAACGTTTTTATTACTTGTTCATTTTCGGCTTCTCTCAGTATAACATGAGCCTTTTAGCAAACGCTACAGTGTGCAGAAGAGACCTGTATTGTGCCCTGCATATATCACAGGATTTCTTGTAGCATCTTATTTATTGTAGTTAATAATGGAATCTATGATTTAGGGCGGCTTTGCACGTTGCAACATCGCACATGCGATGTCAGTGGGGTCAAATCGAAAGTGACGCACTTCCGGCGTCACTTTCGAGATCGTAGTGTGTAAATGCTAGATGATACGATTAACGAGCGCAAAAGCGTCATTGTCGTATCATCGTTGCAGGCTCCGACTTTTTCATAATTATGCTGCAGCGACAGTTATTATGCTGTTCCTCATTCCTGCGGCTGCACACATCGCTGTGTATAACGCCGCAGGAGCGAGGAACATCAGCTTACCTGCCGCCGCCGGCTATGCGGAAGGAAGGAGGTGGACGGGATGTTTACATCCTGCTCATCTCCACCCCTCCGCCGTTATTGGCCGCCTGCCGTGTTACGTCGCTATGACGCTGCATGACACGCCCCCTTAGGAAGGAGGCGGGTCGCCGGCCAGAGCGACGGTCGCAGGGCAGGAGAGTGCATGTGAAGCTGGCGTAGCGATAATTTTCGCTACGCCAGCTATCACAAGATATCGTACCTGCGACGGGGGCGGGGAATATCGCGTGCGACATCGCAGCATCGGCTTGCGATGTCGCAATGTGCAAAGCCCGCCTTACAGTCAGTCGCAGTTTTTCTTACACACGGACATTCTTTGTCCTAGGAAAACCACCGAGTCCATCAGCCAAATAATATTCAAAGAGAAGCAAAATGTTATCCAGCATCTTCAGATGGAAAAGATTACTAAAATTAATCCACCTCTGCCTCCATCTATCTGGGAAATCCCCTATAAGGCTGCGTGCCCACGATCAGTGTTTGCAGCATGTTGGATTTGGATTTAGCATGATTCAGCTGCATCCAAAATGCTGCATTGTACAGAACAAGCTCAGTGGATAGCTTTCTAGAAATCCCATGCCCACTGTGCTTGTTTTTTCTGCAGCAAACACTGACCTGCTATGCGTCTTTCCAGACCGCAGCATGTCAATTGTTTGCTGCGGAATCGCATGTGTCTTCCGTAGGGAGAACACAAGCGAGACACCGCTGCACACCGAACCCTGATCGTGGGTACAAGCAGTTGCGGTCTCCTGCATTCTCCTGCAGAGGAGACTCATGGCCCCACAGGTCAGGACCCATTGCGGGGAGTCCTGATCGTGGGAACATACCCTAAAGCCTGCTTTACACGGGACAACCGATCGTGCGATTTCACGATCGATCATACCCGCCCCCGTCGTTTGTGCATCACGGGCAATTGGTTGCCCGTGGCGCACAAAGTCGTAAACCCCCCGTCACACGTACTTACCTCCTGTGTGACGTCGCTGAGGGCGGCGAACATCCACTTCCTGTGGGAGGGATGTTCGGCGTCACAGCGACGTCACACGGCGGCCGGCCAATAGAGGCGGAGGGGCGGAGATGAGTGGGATGTAAACATCCCGCCCACCTCCTTCCTTCCACATAGCCGGCGGGAGCCGCGGGATGGAGGTTTAGCTGCTGTTCATCGCTCCCAGGGTGTCACACAGAGCGGCGTGTGCTACCCCGGGAACGATGAGCAACCGGCTCCATTTTAATTAAACGAGATTATGAAATCAAGCGACGAGTACACGACTTACGATTTGTGAGCGATACTGCGTCGCTCGGAGGTGTCACACAGCCCGACGTCGCAAGTGATGCCGGATGTGCGTCACAAAAACCGTGACCCCGACGATCTATCGCACGATAGATCGTCTCGTGTAAAGCACCCTTAAGAGTCAATATGTAGTGGTGTGAAGCATTACCACACAATACACGTCTCCATTTGGAGACTCTGGTGAATATTTGTCTTCACTATGGTTTCCAAACTAGTTTTACATGTTGGATAAACCCTTTACTTGTCCTGTGCATTCTGACAACACTGCTCTATAGGCAGATCATGCTTTTCTTTTTTTTTTACATATACAGTATTTATATTGAGGCCCCTTCTGTACTATCATCACATATAGAGACCCCCCTGAAGAGTAATTGCATATAGCCTAAGATAATAGCACTGACACTGGAGGTACAGTATAATGACACATGGGGTACAGGATAATGACAGTGGAGGTACAGGATAATGGCACTGACACTGGGGGTACAGGATAATAACACTGACACTGGGGGTGCAGGATAATGAAACTGGAGGTACAGGATAATGACACTGACACTGGAGGTACAGGATAATAACACTGGCACTGGGGGTACAGGACAATGACACTGACACTGGGGGTACAGGATAATAACACTGACACTGGGGGTACAGGATAATGACACTGGAGGTACAGGATAATGACACTGAAAATGGGGGGGGAACAGGATAATGACACTGACATTGGGGGTACAGGATAATGACAATGGGGTACAGTACAGGATAATGACACTGACACTGGGGGTACAGGATCATGACAATGGGGTACGGTACAGGATAATAACACTGACACTCGGGGTACTGGACACTGACACCAGGGATACAGGATAATGACACTGACACTTGGGGGACAGGATAATGACACTGAAACTGGGGGACAGGATAATGAGACTGGGGGTTCAGGATAATGACACTGACACTGGGGGTACTATATACTGATACTGGAGGTACAGGATAATGACACTGACACTGGGGGTACTGGATACTGACACTGGGGGTACAGGATAATGACTCTGGGGGGACAGGATAATGACACTGACACTGGGGGGACAGGATAATGACACTGACACTAGGGGTACAGGATAATGACACTGACACTGGGGGACAGGATAATGACACTGGGGGTACAGGATAAGGACACTGACACTGGGAGTACTGGATACTGACACTGGGAGTACTGGATACTGACACTGGGGGTACTGGATCATGACACTGACACTGGGGTTACAGGATACTGACGCTTGATATTCGGTACAGGATAAGACACTTGGGGTACAGGATAATTACTCTTGACACTCAGTTCTTTTCCTCACCACCCAGCTTTTCTATGTTCTGATAGCCATCTTGTCTTCAGCACCCAGCTTTCCCATGATATCAGAGAATGGGAAAGCTGGGAACTGGGGAGCTGAGGACAAGATGGATATCAGAACATAGAAAGGCTAGGTGATGAGGAAGAGAGCCTCTTTCTATTAGCCCAACACCTAGCTTTTGCATGATATCAGAGAGTAGGAAAGCTGGAAGCTGAGGACAAGATGGATATTAGAACATAGAAAGGCTGGGTGATTACGAAAAGAGCCTTTTTTCTCTCAGCTCAGCACCCAGCTTTCCCAATCCCTTCCCATGCTCTGACTGCTGCTATCCCTCTTTCCCTAATCCCTACTTATATATGGTTACTGTGTGGACTGCACTCATGTCATGCAGCAGGGACTGGTGCACACACCCTGCACCCCCCAAATCACACACACCCTGCACCCCCCAAATCACACACACCCTGCACCCCCAAATCACAGACACCCTGCACCCCCCAAATCACACACACCCTGCATCCCCAAATTACACACACCAAGCACCCTCATGCCCTGCATATCTCACGCAGACTGGCTGTACCCGAAATTACCCCTCTCTCAAACACACTGAAACCCCATGTACTACACACAGTATCCCTTAAAACCCCTCTGTCACAGTCTAGACCCCTCATATGCCACTCACCCTGCACCCCTTCTCCTATCATCCCTCATTATCGTGCTCACATCTTCCTCGGTCGGCAGCTCCTGCCCAGCACCTCCCACACGGTCACATGAGCACGACATCACTGCAGGTCCAGCTGATCCACCACTGAATGCATCTTCTTCCTCTCAGAAGCAGCTTCTGCTCTGCCCCTGCCGCACTGCTGCTCATAAACTCCGGGCGCTCCCCTCCAGGTCAGGACTGCCCCCCCTTCCCCTGTAGCTACTGGCGCTGTCATAATCTGACTGCTGCCGAAGTGCATACAGTGTTATCACCTGCAGAGGCCCGATGGTCTAAGGAGCAGGTGACGTTAATACACCCAGCGGGGTCCCCTTCAAGGTGCCGGGGACAGCTTAGTTTGACACAAAGGTCGGGGCCTACCAGGGATTTCCCTGCTACCCCGGCACGCCAGACCAACGCTGACTTTGTCGTATGGGGCAATGGCAGGATCTATGCCTCCTTGGTCCCATCTATTGGACTCATATCTGGGGTGAAATGGTTTTCATTTAATTTTTTCCGCAGTTCTACCTTATCAATCATAGCTTAAACCCATACACTACTTAGACCACACTAGATATTTGGGGATTTAAAACTACCCCATCCAAGACAGTCATACAGCAAGACATATAGGCTACTTATGAATTAAAATTATTGATATGTTGAGAAAACATACTAAATGCAAACTATTAAAAATCCTTAACTTAATGGAAGAGTCAGATACTTTACGTAATTACTTTAGATTCTTCCCCTCTTCATAAATATAGTATATGATTCATGCCTATAAAACATCCTAGGTACTGTACTTCATAATAGTACATTAATAAAAGTACAGTGTAATGCATTGATAAGATTCTTTATTGTCTGTAATAATATTAATACGGCATATTTACATTCAATACATTCAAATGTTATACTGAATCTAACACTAGGTCTTTGCTACTCCATGTGAGAGCAGCATGACATAGGGGCAGATATCCTGATTCCTGGTATGTTTCACTTACTGGACTGCTTGCTGCAGTTTTGATCAAAGATTTATCTGCCACAAATTTACCAGTTCTCAGAATGCTGAGCTCTATATAACCCTGCCCACACTACTGATTGACAGCTCTCTGTGTACACTGTGCATAGTGAATATATACTGAGCTCATTAACATGGAAGACTACATGGCAGCAGGTTTACTAGTTCTCTAGCAATAACCACCTGTTGATAAAGCAGTGATTTTATCTAAACTACAGCAAACAGCTCAGTAAGTAGCCCATCTCTGGATTCAAGGTCTCTGTCTCTACATTATATTACCCTAAAATTAGGTGGCAAAAATCTGGCAACAGATTCCTTGTAAGCTGTAAAATTAGATATTGATATCTGTCAGCATAATTACGCAATAATATCGCAATACACCATTTGATCTTCACTATAGCTCTGATTGTGAAATATTCAGATTTGCTTGCAATCACCCTGTTTAATTGGGATGCTGCCATTCTCTAATACTTAGAAAAGGCTGTGGGGACAAATTAGCACAATAAGGCATTTCCCGACAACAATATGGTGAGTAAAAATGGTATTCTGACTTCTTCAATAGGAGAACCACAACTGTGAGTACTTTAAAGCACATAGAGATTAAACATGCTGCATACTGGATTTTCTTGACTCTAGAACCAGCAGAGCAGAATACCCATCTCCTATTATTTCATTTTTTAATACTTAAAGCACCACTCCATCATTTTTTTTCAGTGCTGGAGTGGTGCTTTAAATCTAAGTTCCCTGCCCCCTGTCTTACATTTATCGTCTGGTGTTTTCATCCTTATTTGGTGCCAAGCTGGTCCCACGGCGCCATCTTGTGCCTAAAACGTCTGACTGGTAGGATGTCAGCAATTCTGTGCAAGTCTATGAGAGCAAGAATGAGGCTCTAATAGACTTACATTGTGTTGTGACGTCCAACATGCTCCATGAAACACTAAAGTAGCCGACAGGTCAGAAATCACCGGAGACCGACCGGAGCAGTGGAGACAGAAGATGAAGTCTCCAGCAGATAAGTATGAGAGACAGAGAACTTACATATCAAGCACCACTCCAGGGCTGAAATAAATAGAAAAAAACAGCTGGAGTGGTGATTTAACACTCCAACATTGTATTGGGGGACCAGAGTGTGGAAATCAATTTGCATGGAACAAAATACAGATAAGTAGGAAATATAAGTATCCAAGCATAGAATAATATAGACTATGACAATATATGGATTAAACCATAGACACATAGTCTTCCCTATATAAAAGAAATGAGAGAAGATCACCACAAGCCATTCTACAAGTAAAAGGTTGTTAAACGCTATGTAAAACAGTAGCCAACTGAATGATTCCCTGTATTCATCAAATTACAAAATGAACAGTGTCTACATTTCTGATTTCATACAAGAGAAAGGTTTCGTTACCAATTCTTCCTAAGGATCTGATAACACGCTCTTACTGGTTCATCTCTTAAGTTTTTACACTTACAAAATAATGTGATAGGCGGAAATCAGTATTGATCTGCAAGGTCTGTATCTGCCTTTATTCAGTGCCAATATTTATGTAATGTTGTAGTATTTATGTGTTTAATGGACTCAATTTAGAAGAAAATATAAATCTTTAAATTGTTTCCTTCTTTTATGACCTGTAGCCAATAATTGTCTAAAATCCTGGTTTATAGCTTTCCAAACAGCATGTGTAATTATAGTATTATAAGTGATGAATAAGTTTGGTGGCCCTGAGGCTTCAGTCGCCACATAGGTACTGCACCTCACTTAGAGGTGTAGTATCCCATTCCCGGGTAAGGAGGGGGTCACAAACTGGTATACACACAAATATAGCTACACTCTCATTTAGCAACACTCCATCAGACCAGGGTAATGTCAGCCGCTGAGGTGTGGGGTTTAGTTAGTGGGAGCAGACTGTAGAATGTTAGCCAGTCAAGAAGTAAAGTCGAGGAGTAAAGACCTGTGGTATGGAGCTGCAGCAGCTCAGCCCAGGCACACGACTGAAGGGGTCCTAGAGCCCACGGGAAGTGCAACATTCACCCGGGGTCTCAATCCACAAACGGCATACCGGAGTGGAGAGCTTTGGCCGCAGAAGGGGCCTAACCCCTCAAGTGTTGGAGAACTTTAAGGTTCAGCTAGCAAACCGGAGGCTAACGTTACTGCAAGTGCCGAAGCCACATCCACACACATCCAGTGAAAAGGTGATGGCCACATAGGGCCAAGGGATAGAGCTTGAAGGCACCCGACAGGGTCCGCGAACACCGGCTTGGGGCACTGTGTGTGTAGGCGTGGGACAGGCGGGAGAGGTCAGCACAGGAGGACAACCAGAAAGGAACACAGAAGGGTGTACCGGGTTGTTCCTCCAAACTATCTGGGATCGGCTGGGTGCCATCACAGCGGAACTCAGCACACCAAGGGCAGCATTTGTCTAGATGTGATAACCTGGAAATCTTAACTGTGAGTAATGACCTAGTGATTGCATCCCTATGTCGTCCGGTTATTCCATGTGCCTCCGGGCATGCACCCCGCTAGTAAAAACTACTACTCCCAATAGCCCTGAGGCCCAGCTCTACATGTGGAGAGCGATTCCAACTCTGCTGCATCACCACCAACCCCAGGGGGAACTGAACAGCAGCGGCGGCACCTATCTTGCCGCATACCACAGGTGGGATCACGGCATCTCCCCTGTAAATATTCCCTCACCATCATCAGCCATTTATTAAAATGACACTGCCAGGGTCACTGAGTCGGGCCCTGTTGCCGTGACATCCTTCGAGCAGAACAGAGCCAGTCCGGTAATGAGTAAACCCCAGGCCCCGGTGCGGGCGTGTCACAAGCGTTCTTTCCACTGCTTGATACTTGATCATGCTCAAGTCCCTGCCCTGAATGTTTCATTTTTCTCTCTCAGAACTGCAATGGGCATACCATTGGTACTAATGTTCACCAACCTTTTTTGGTGGTTTGGAAGGAGGAATAGATATAATGTCATGGCTGAAAGTTTTGGCACAATTGAAGTTGCTCCGAAGTATTTCTTCTAGAAAGTATTTGCAATTCCACATGTTTTGTTATACACATATTTATTTCCTTTGTGTGTATTGGAACAACACAAAAAAAACAGAGAAAAAAAAGACAAATTAGACATAATTTCACACCAAACTCCTAAAATGGGCAGGACAAAATTGTCGGCACCTTTCCAAAACTGTGGGTAAACAACTTTGTTTCAAGCATGTGATGCTCTTTCTAACTCACTGTGGCAAGTAACAGGTGTGGGCAATATGAAATTCACACCTAAAACAGATAAAAAAGCGATAAATTGACTTTAGTGGGATCTACACGCTATGATATCGTTAATGAATTATCGTCGGGGTCACGTTGTTTGTAACGCACATCCAGTGTCATTAACGATATCGCAGTGTGTGACACTTATGAGCGACCTTAAACGATCGCAAAAGCGGTCAAAATCGTTTGCCGCGGAAAGGTCGTCCTGAAACAAAAAATAATTTTCTTTTTTTTAGTGTTGTTCCTCGTTCCTGCGGCACCACACATCGCTGTGTGTGACACCGCAGGAGCGACGAACATCTCCTTACCTGCCTCCACCGCCAATGCGGAAGGAAGGAGGTGGGCGGGACGTTACATCCCGCTCATCTCCGCCCCTCCGCTGCTATTGGACGCCTGCCGTGTGACGTCGCTGTGACGGCGCACGAACCGCCCCTTGGAAAGGAGTCGGTTCGCCGGCCAGAGCGACATCGCAGAGCAGGTATGTGCGTGTGACGCTGCCGTAGCGATAATGTTCGCTATGGCAGCGATCACATAATATCGCACGTACGACGGGGGCGGCTGCTAGCCGATGCTAGCGATGTCGCAGCGTATAAACCCCGTTTTAATCTTTGTGTGTCTGTCTGTGCCACACTAAGAATGAAGAACAGAAAGAGGAAAAGAGAATTGTCGGAGGACTTTAAAACCAAAATTGTTGAAAAATATTAATCTCAAAGGTAAAATTACATCTAAAAAGATCCTGACATTCTGTTGTCCACAGTGTGCAACATAATCAAAACGTTTACAACCCATGGTGTTGCAGCTAATCTCTCTGGACTTGGATGGCAGAGTAAAACTAATGAAAGGTTGCAATGCAGAATAGTCCGGATGGTGGATAAGCAGCCCTAATTACGTTCCAAAGAAATTCAAGCTGTCCAGCCTTCTCAGACTGCAGCATTGTCAGTTTGAGCTATCTATCACCATTTAAATGAAATGTAATACTATGGCAGCAGACCTAAGAGGACCTTACTGCTAACACAAAGACAGGAAAAAGCTAGACTGCAATTTGCCAAAATGTAAGTGAGTAAGCCAAAATCCTTCTGGGAAAGTATCTTGTGGACAGGTGAGCCCAAGCTAGAGCTTTTTGGTAAAGCATATAATTCTACTGTTTACCAGAGTGAAGCCTTCAAAGAAAAGAACATAGTACAATATGGTGAAGGTTCAAAGAAGTTTTATGTTTTTTTGCTGCCTCTGACACTGGGTGCAAGACATCATGAAATCTGAAGATTAGCAAAGAATTTTGGGTAGCAATGTAGTGCCCAATGTAAGAAAGCTGGGTTTGCCTGCTAGATCATGGGAATTTCAGCAGGACAATGACCCCAAACATACTTCAAGAAGCCCCCAGAAATGGATGGAAACAAAGCGCTGGAGAGTTCTGAAGTGGCAGCAATGAGTCTGGATCTAAATCCCATTGATCATCTGTGGAGAGATCTTAAAATTGCTGTTGAGAGAAAGTGCCTTCAAATATGAGAGATCTGGAGATGTTTGAAAAGAAGAGTGGTTCAAAATTACAGTTGGGAGGTGTAAGAAGCTTGATGATGATTATAGGAAGTGATGGATGGCGGTTATTTTTTCCAAAGGGTGTCCATTTTTTTCCTCATGTTTTTGTGTTGTTCCAGTATACACAAAGGAAATAAACATGTGTATAACAAAACATGTGTAATTGCTTGATTTTCTGTAACAATGTCAAGGGGGCCAACACATTCGGCATTATCTGTATAATATCAAGAACGCTTTTATCCAATACATCCAGTATGAGACCAGATCCATCAATGATGGGTTGGTAATGTGATCCGGAACTGAAGAACAGTTTAATGAATTTGTGACATATATTCATTTCAATCATGTGAATAAAGAATTCGCATCACATTTTTGGAGAAAGTAAGTAGAATATTTAGATGTGAAGGTTAAAAATGATGATGGTATTATTACTACAAGTGGTTTTAGGAAACCAACATCCCTTTGAAATGTTCAGTCTGAAAATCTAAAACGATTCCTGTTGTATGATCAGTCCTTATGATCGAGGACAGTGTTTATGATTATGAATTTTTTTTAGAACAATCATTGTAGCTGGCCAATTGATTATGAAAGAAAGCTTATAATAATAATACAATTATATGTTTTTAGTTAGGGTATGTTACATATTAAGTATTTGCAGCAGACATTTCTGCATAAAAAATGTATCTCGTGGAAGGAAATACGCTCCTTACAAATACGCATTCTTGCCACATTCTTATGTGGGTTTTTGATGGGTTTGTTGCCATTTATTTGAATGAAAAGCTGCAAAAACATTGAAATCATTGCCATGCTGTAGGTTTGAGAATGCTTCAAATCTGCAAAGAAGAATTAAGAAATGTGCATGAGATTTTATTCATTTTGCTGGGACTGTAAAATTCTATTGTTTTGTGGCAAAAAACACTCAATGAAAAATGCTGGAAAAACGCAGCAAACACGCAGTATGTGAACATACCATAAAGCTATACACCAGGATCATAAAATGATTAGCTACAGGTTGTAGAAAGGAATATATATTGTATGTATATATTGTAGGAATATATATTGTATGTACCTTATTTTTTGGACTATAAGACGCACTTTTTTCCCCCCAAATGTTGGGGGAAAGTGGGAGGTGCGTCTTATAGTCTGAATATAGGGCTGTGGGGAATAAGGGTGCTGTGGTGGAGCGGGTCATCGGCGGCACGAGCAGGCTGTAGCAGCCTGCTGTGACCACTTGGACCCGCTCATTTAATATGCACGCCCATCCTCCCGCCCATCATCACTCAGCGCTGAAGTTGGCGCTGACAGTGGGCGGGGTGATGGGTGGGGAATGCCCGCATATTGAACAGCCTGCCCGCATGATCACCCCTGGCAACTGCAGCCTGGAGTGATGATGTGCGGCTGTATTCACTGCCCTCCGCGCATCATCATCAGCGCGAGATGCAGTGAATCAGTATAACTCACCTGCCACGATCCCTGCAGCACCGCAATGTCCTCCTGTCTGTGCCGGCGGCTGTGTGTGGAGATTAGCGGCGCGCACACCGATGATGTCATCGCTGTGCGCACGTGTCCACATGCATCCGCCTGCTGACGCAGACATGAGGACATCACAATGATGCAGCGGAACGGTGACGGCTCCACACTCTAGCGCTGCTGCTAACAAAGACGGAGCAGGAGCGATGCTGCAGGGAGTGAGGTAAGGTGAGTATGAACGTTTATTTTTTTTATGTGCCACAGGATGCGGGCCGTATACCAGGATAGGGGTATATAGCAGGATAAGGGCATATAGCAAGATGGGGGTATATTATAAGCAGGATGGGGGATATATGAGCAGGATGGGGGTATATAGCAGGATGGGGGTATACGAACAGGATGGGGTTATATTATGAGCAGGATGGGGGTATATAAGCAGGATGGGGGTATATGAGCAAGATGGCGGTATATAGCAGGATGGGGCTTTTATTTTCCTATTTTCCTCCTCTAAAACCAGGGTGCGTCTTATGGTCCGGTGCATCTTATAGTCTGAAAAATACGGTGTATATATTGTAGGAATATATGTTTTCTTTTAAACTGAGTCAATTAGCAGTACAAATAAAGTCTGTAATACTGAATAGAGGCAGATTACATCCTATCATATCATTCCGTAAGTGAAACAATGAGAGATGATCTAGTAAAGGGACCTTATCAGATTTTTAGGGAGAATTGGTATCAAAATTATTATCCTGAAGGAAATCATAACTGTAGACACTGTTTATTTTGTAAGTGGATTGATACAGGGAATGATTCCATTGGCTCCTGTTTTACATGGGGTTAAACAACTTAGTACTTGTACAATGGATTATGTTGTTTCAATGATCTTCAATAATTTCTTCTACAAAGGGAAGACAATTGCATCCTGTTGCCAGTTAACTTCTTAAAAAAGGGCAAGGGATGTTCCAGATAAATTGATCACATGAAGGAATGTCATAATTACGACCATTTATGTTTGAAATTTCCAGGTTTGCAAGGATGTTCATACCAAGAAGTGGTATGGTCCAACACACTATTAGGCCGGGGCCACACAGGGCACTAGTACGATGCTCGCATGACACTCGGCTCACGCTGGCAGCACAGCAGGAGCCGAGTGTCATGCTAGTATCCCTGCGACTGCGGTCTGACTGTACGAGCGGACTTCAGCTGCATGGGGCGGGCCAGAGGGGCGGGCCAGCGCTACGGAGGGGCGGGATGGCACGGAGGAGGGGAGGGAGGGATTTATCTCCTCTGTAGCCGGCTATTGCGATTCTCGCTCTGCACGCGCGGTACACCGGAGTACCGCGAGTGCAGTGCGATTTTTCTGTCGTCCCATTCACTTGAATGGGTGCAAGAGAAATGAGTCTCGCATTACACCCGCAGCATGCTGTGATTGTTTTCTCTGTCCGATTAGGGCTGAGAATATAATCACACATGTGTGCTGTCACACAGGCTAGAATTGGTCCGAATGGAATGCGATGTTTTATCGCACTCTACTCGCACTGATTTTCTCGCCTTGTGGCTTAGGCCTTATAAGCTAAGTTCTCATGTACAGTAATCATCCGTTAGAATAGATCCTGCAGAAATCCTTTGGGAAAAAGTTGTGCAAAACAACTTTTTTGTCCATTGTTAAATAACTAATGTCTGCTGGATCAATTTTTTTTTTAACATGGGAGACTGGAGAACGGATCCGTTAATGGATTGCTATTTAGTCATCTGTTATTTTTGCATATGCAACGGATTTTTTTTCTTACAGGATCCATTACAAATGGAAGAAAAATAGTAATCTCTTAATGGAGCCGTCCTCCATAGACTCCCATGTTGAAAAAAAGATGCAGCAGACATCATTTTCCCAATGGATCTCTGCAGGATCCATTCTAACGGATGATTACTGGACATGTGAACTCAGCATTAATGAGGTGTGAAGTGCAAATGATCAACAGGTCAGTAGGACCCTGTAGTCTAAATGAGCAATTTTTCCCATTCTTATAATGATGGATTAGTAAAACTCATTACAATTTATGTGACTGCTATTATGGACATATTGTCTTTGATGGATTGTTATTTTTAAAAAATATTCATTACTTTAATATCACATTATTAATTAATCAGCATGGCAAGGAATTAAAGCATCATCATGCAAGCTCCCAATAAAATGTGAAACGATTGTTGTCCATATATGAAATACTTCCTATGGCATACCCTGTAATATTCAGAATCCTGTAATGCAATTTGTATTGAAATGAATGGGACCTAATTCTTGAAGCAATCCTTGGTGAGCACCATGTATCTATCTCTATAATCTCTATGTAGATTAAATAGACTACGCAAATAAATAGCCAAATCAAGGTGGTGACAGTGGCAGGAATGTCACCATGCAGAAAATGGAGACAACATTCTTTTCAAATGTTCCAGTTTGTTATGTATTGTAGCACATTGTGTTTTTTATAGCACATTGTGTTTTGTTACTTTAAAGCTGGCTATACATATTAAAGTTACCACTCTAACAGGGACGTAGCTACAGAAGGAGCAGAGGTTAGAGATACACCCAGTCATGGGAACCTAGGGAACCCAAATGGTCCCTTTGTCCTATATGAGAAGAGCTATACTATGGAAGGCCCATAATAGTCTCTGTTGGAAATTGTACATTGGGGCCCATGAACTTCAAGTTACACGACTGCCATCTAATGTGCATGAGGCCTTCCGAATTAGCCCAAGCGATGAAGTTGGAATCAAGCAGTTGAATTCAAACACCAGATCATTTTGTTTTTTAGGCAGTTAAACTGCTGTTAGATAAGTCTGGCTGAAGCTTCTCTGCTTTCCCCATAGGACATGCCATTGGTGCAACCTGTACAGCTCCATTGGGGCCTAAGAGATAAGTGGTCGGCTTCTACGTTCAAAGCTGCTTCTGTCACAGACACATAAAATGGAACATTATGATGAACTGTTGGACTGCAAAGGGCTCATATTCTGTTCTTGCACAGGGGCGATGTGTCTGTGTCCACCTCTACCATAGACAACACCTTAAAGCTAAGGTGAACATGCCTCTGAATGGTGGTGTCAGGTGAGGTAGCAGCTGAACGAGCAATAGTCAGACAGCTATTTGAGGTATACTGCTAGCTTCAGACTGCGATACAACTCATAAGTGATAATTAGAAGGATTTCATCATAACACAATTTCTGCATTCATCCAGTGATTATTACCTTCAGTAATCGTTAAAGTGAACACAGCTTTTAATCCATTTCCATCTGTGCCCAAGCCAACAATGTAAGTGCCTTCATCAGTTTTCTTCAAGTCCGAAAATAAAATGACAACCGAGCCTTCGTTCTTATTATCTTCAATTTTAACACGGTCTGCATAGTTCGGATTGATGTAGCCAGTCGAAGATACAATAGTATTTGAACATATTCCTTGCCGTCCTCCTTCTTTACAAAAAAACTTGCGGCTGTTCTTATTGGCCTTGGTATTAAGTGAGTATTCACACTTGATGGATACCAACCCTTCCAATTGTCCAGTCACATGTTGTGGGCAGGCAAATTTTTCAGACTCTGTATTTTAAGAAAATACATCAAAATTTAGTTACATGACTTTACATTTCGAAGACAGTTGAAGTTGACTAAAAAGGTTGTCCACTACTAGGCAACTACTTATTAATAGCTTTACTGTGCAGTATAAAATAAAAATATTATACACTTACTTTCCAGACTATTACATGACATAAACAATGTCATATGACCACTGTAACCAATTAGTACTAGCCATTGATTAGCTGCAGACTCGACTATTTCATCAGAGCAGACTTCTACTCTGACAGAATAGTGAAGAGCGCAGGCAATAAATGGCTGATAAGTATATATTGTATGATATTTTTTATGAGACTTACTAAGGGGCAGTTTTCTAAGAGGGCCTTTCTTTAAGCTTCTCCTTATAATTACCTTGTCAGCAAAACATGCTTGGTAGAGACTAGAGATGAGCAAACCTGAGGTTCTATTTTCAAACCGAACAACAACTTAAAAAATCAAGGTTCATTTTTGGGGTTCGGATGCTGTACATGAGAACTTCACTTGCGTGAGCAATGCTGTGCTCAGGTGCTTCGGAGCTTGGTGCTCAGCCTTGTGCGAGCCACTTGCAGTGTTTGAATGGCTCTCACTAGGGATAACAACAGCGTGATTACATGTAGTGCGCAGCCCAAAAAAATGTGTTAAAAAGACTGCCCACCTTCCCCTGGAAGTGATCTGCTTATGTTTGTGGGTGGAGACTCAAACTGCCAATCAGTTACTTGCTCCGGGGTTCAGGTCAAGCTCGAGCCAATGAAGGCTCGGCTCCTTGGCTATGGGCGAACCGAACCTCCACAGAACTGCTCATCTCTAGTAGAGACCAGAAAAAATAGCGTATTGAGTGCATGAATTAAAAAAAGCCCATATTTCAGGAATCATATGGCAATTATATAAAACAAATGGAATACTAAAGAGAGCAGCAGGAATAAAAAAAGAGCAAACATCACTTTTGACCTGGTCACAGATCCTTTTTAAAGAATATGGCAAACAGGAACACTTCACAAAAAGAGTACTCAGCGTCAGTGAACTAAGAGAACTAACTTGGAGATAATGTCATGAAAAAGGAATAATATGTTTATCCGCGTTGTAAAAAAAGGCAAAAATGGTTTATTACACCAAGCACTTTATCTGTATGTTTTCACCCAGTGTAGGTCTTGATCAAGCTTTGATATTGTTTTTTGATTTAATCATTTTTATAATACTGATGCATGCTCAGTTTTCTTTTTCAGGTCCTCCTTAAAGAGTACATCATAAGCAAACTTATTTTCTCTGAAGCTTGTGATAGAGTCCAAAACTCATCATGGAAATTTATTAAAGGGGTTTTCTGCTGTAGACAATGAACTCCTCACAATTATCTCCCTTCTGGAATCATCCCATAGTCTTAAAGTTCAAAGAAGAAGACACAAGTCCACGGATTACAACCTAATCTAATTAGCTAGGTTCTGTAAAGGTACCGTCACACTAAACAACTTACCAGCGATCCCAACAACGATACAACCTGATAGGGATCGCTGGTAAGTTGCTAGGAGGTCGCTGGTGAGATGTCACACTCCAGCGATCCCACCAGCAACCTGACCTGGCAGGGATCGCTGGAACGTCGCTACACGGGTTGCTGGTGAGCTGTCACACAGGCAGATCTCACCAGCAACCAGTGACCAGCCCCCAGCCACCAGCGCCGCGTGGAAGCGATGCTGCGCTTGGTAACTAAGGTAAATATCGGGTAACCAACATGATATTTACCTTGGTTACTAGCGCACACCGCTTAGCGCTGTCTCCCCGCTCTCCTAGCCACAGTACACATCAGGTTAATTACCCGATGTGTACTGCAGCTACATGTGCAGAGAGCAGGGAGCAGCGCACACCGCTTAGCGCTGGCCTCCCTGCACTCCTAGCTACAGTACACATCGGGTTAATTAACCCGATGTGTACTGTGGCTAGGAGAGCGGGGAGACAGCGCTAAGCGGTGTGCGCTAGTAACCAAGGTAAATATCAGGTTGGACATAGGACACCCTAGCTTTAGAGACAGATTAGGAGCACTGGTTCCCTTCTATCCCATAATCTCATGACAGGAGCATACTTGAGCACAGTCTCTCCCATTTGAAGACTGTGATCTCCAGTCTGAACAAAATTCCAGTTCATCATCTTGAGTTATAGGGAGGTCAGACTCTAATGGTCTGTCTACATGGATCGACCGGCAACCCTGAACGACTGCCGATTGGTAAATATTTACTAATCAGCGGTCATTAGTGCAAGGCCTGTTTGCACAGTATGATGAGCTGCAGAGAACCATGATCTTTTATACTGATCAAAAGACAATTTCATTTGATGAACGAGCATTTACTTTGTTCATCAGGTGATCGGCAGCCTATTTGCATAGAACACTCATTGTGAAATAAGTGGTCTTCTTTCAGTGTAAATGCACATTTGCTCTCTGTAACCATATCATCACCTACTAAATCACTCCTGACTGTTTTCTAACTCCACTTCCCTCCCTCTGTGTTCTTCTGCATGCCCCCCCCCCTATACATTGAATGCTGCTAAAGATATATCTGACCTATTTAAAGCTATTTATAAACCTGAAACCCCATTACTCAATAAATAAAAGTGGTCTGAACCAACTAATTTCAGGGGGAACGGACAATTGTCTGATGTGTACGAAGCCTCCTGATAGAAAACAAGCAGTCGTTATTTAAATTACTGATTTTTTTTTTTCCACTGAAGATAGCGGCTTTCTCTCTTCTTCTATTGAAAACGCACAAATGTCTTACATTTGGGATAAGAGAAAAATCAATTGTTCATATTACAGCTATCTCATCTATATGGCCAATGTCTAATCAGTTAGAATAATTGATCACGTATCCATCAGAACATTCAGATACCAGACTAAAAATCATAGACCATTTTGAAAAAATAAAGAAAAAAGAAAACCACAAAGTGGCCTTGTGCAAAGTGACAAAAAAATCAGCCAAATTCGGTCTGTTTGTAGTATTAGTTGATAAGTGGGCAAAAAAAATATGAGCCTAATAAATTGTATTTTTGACTTGAAAGACAAACTTCCTCTTTGAACTCAGCCTACTTGTAGAGTTTTTCACAGAAGATTTTCTAAGCAAGACCACCACTTTAGGGCAAATACTAATTCATCGCGTCAAAATTGCAGATAGCATAAATCAGCATAAATCAGATATTGTCTGCATTACTTCAAGTGAGTAGTGTATACACTGTGTGCAGAATTATTAGCAAATGAGTATTTTGATCACATGATACTTTTTATACATGTTGTCCTACTCCAAGCTGTATAGGCATGAGAGCCAACTACCAATTAAGTAAATCAGGTGATGTGCATCTCTGTAATGAGGAGGGGTGGTGATGTGCATCTCTGTAATGAGGAGGGGTGTGGTGTAATGACATCAACACCCTATATAAGGTGTGCTTAATTATTAGACAACTTCCTTTCCTTCGGCAAAATGGCTCAGAAGAGAGGCTCTGAAAATTGAGATGTCTTGCAGAGGAATGCAGCAGTATTGAAATTGCCAAACGTTTGAAGTGTGATCACCAAAAAAGACGCAAAATAACTGCCCATGAATTGAGGAAAATCAAGCGTGAAGCTGCCAAGATGCCATTTGCCACCAGTTTGGCCATATTTCAGAGCTGCAGCGTATCAAAAAGCACAAGGTGTGCCATATTCAGGGACATGGCCAAGGTAAGGAAGGCTGAAAAACGGCCACATTTGAACAAGAAACATAAGATAAAACGTCGAGACTGGGCCAAGAAATATCTTAAGACTGATTTTTCAATGGTTTTATGGACTGATGAAATGAGAGTGACTCTTGATGGGCCAGATGGATGGGCCAGAGGCTGGATCAGTAAAGGGCACAGAGCTCCACTCCGACTCAGATGCCAGCAAGGTGGAGGTGGTGTACTGGTATGGGCTAGTATCATCAAAGATGAACTTGTGTGACCTTTTCCGGTTGAGGATGGAGTGAAGCTCAACTCCCAGAGCTACTGCCAGTTTCTGGAAGACAACTTCTTCAAGCAGTGGTACAGGAAGAAGTTGGTATCGTTCAAGAAAAACATGATTTTCATGCAGGACAATGCAACATCACATGCATCCAACTACTCCACAGCGTAGCTAGTCAGTAAAGGTATAAAAGATGAAAAAATAATGACATGGCCTCGTTATTCACCTGATCTTAACCCCATAGAGAACCTGTGGTCCCTCATAAAATGTGAGATCTACAGGGAGGTTAAACAGTACACCTCTCGGAACAGTGTCTGGGAGGCTGTGGTGGCTGCTGCACGCAATGTTGATCGTAAACAGATCAAGCTACTGACAGAATCTATGGATGGTAGGCTGTTGAGTGTTATCATAAAGAAAAGTGGCTATATTAGTCACTAATTTTTTGGGTTTTGTTTTTGCATGTCAAAAATGTTTATTTCTAAATTTTGTGCAGTTATATTGGTTTACCTGGTGAAAATAAACAAGTGAGATGGGAATATATTTGGTTTTTATTAAGTTGCCTAATAATTCTGCACAGTAATAGTTACCTGCACAAACAGATATCCTCCTAAGATAGCCAAATCTAAAAAAAAAAACCACTCCAACTTCCAAAAATATTTAGCTTTGATATTTATGAGTCTTTTGGGTTGACTGAGAACATAGTTGTTGATCAATAATTAAAAAAATGCTCTAAAATACAACTTGCCTAATAATTCTGCACACTGTGTATTATTGTCTAAAATACTCAAGTTTCTTAGAGAAGATAAACTTTAAATATCTGGCTAGGGACCACTTCCAGAAACTAGACTAGCTTGGCTTTTCCCTGCACCTCTGTAGGTGATTGACAGGTTTTTCTTATAGCGAGAAACCTGTCCAAGGCTGTGTGCGCACGTTGCGTACTTACATGCATTCACGCTGCGTATAGCACTGCAGCGTAAATGCATGCATCCTGCGTCCCCAGCACAATCTATGAAGATTGTGCATGAGACGTACGCACGATGCTTTTATGAACGCAACGATTTGGATGCTAAAATTTTGACCCAAATTCATAAAATGAGCATGTCAATTTATTTCTGCGCTATGGATGCAGCTCCCACTCTGTCTATAGTGGGGCAGCATACATAGCACATGAAATCGGCTTTTTTTTTTTACAAAAAACTGCATTCATTATGCAGTGTTTCTGCAGCGATTTGAAGTGCTCATGTGCTGTCAAATTGCTGCAGAATATTCAGCAATTACGTGCGCATGAGCCCAAACACCTCTAATAGCACTGAAAAAAGAGCTTTAAATAGTTTTTTCTTTTAAAGGTTTTGTCTACTACTCGGACAATCCCATCTTAATCCGTATGTTTCACCCTTTTCAAATAACAACACTTAAGGCCGCTTTACACGCTGCGATATCGTTACCGATATTGATAGCGTGCGTACCCGTCCCCATCGGTTGTGCGACACAGGCAAATCACTGTCCATGGCGCACAACATCGCTCAGACCCGTCACACATACTTACTTGCATAGCAATGTCGCTGTGACTGGTGAACTGCCTCCTTTCTGAGGGGGCGGTTCTTTTGGCGTCACAGCGACGTCACTAAGCGGCCGCCCAATCAAAGCGGAGGGGCGGAGATGAGCGGGACGAACATCCCGCCCACCTCCTTCCTTCCTCATTGCGGGCGGCCGCAGGTAAGGTGAGGTTCCTCGTTCCTGCGGTGTTACACGGAGCGATGTGTGCTGCCGCAGGAATGACAAACAACATCGTTACTGCAGCAGCAACGATAATTGAGCTTAGGGGGGGGATGTCACCGATTAGCAATTTTGAACGTTTTTGCAACAATTCAAAATCGCTAATAGGTGTCACACACAACGACATCGCTAACGCGGCCGGATGTGCATCACAAATTCCGTGACCCCAACGAAATCGCTTTAGCGATGTCGTAGCGTGTAAAGCGGCCTTTACACTCACCTGTGGTCAGTTCTGCGCACAATCAGTAGCTTATTTCTCCCCACCTTTGGACAGATCACTTACATCTGGAGAATGTGACAACTGTCTGTCTTTTTCCAGGTGTATGTGATACGTATAAAGAAAGTGAGAACTTCTCCTATCTGTCTTTTTCCAGGTGTATGTGATACGTTTGGAGGAAATGAGAACTTCTGCTGTTTCTCTTTTTCTTGCTGTATGTAATACGTCCAGAGGAAGTAAGAGCTTCTGCTGTCTCTCTTTTTCTGGGTTTATGTGATACGTATTGAGGAAGTGAGAACTTCTGCTGTTTGTCGCTTTGTGGGTGTATGTGATGCATACATAAGATGTGATTGTTTCTGCTGTCTCTCTTTTTCCTAGTGTATATGATACAGCTAAAGGAAGTGAAAGCTTCTGCTGTCTGTCTTTTTCTGGGTGTATGTGATATGCATGGAGAAAGTGGGAGCTTCTGCTGTCTCTATTTTTATGGCTCTATATGATAAGTCCAGAGGAAGTAAGAGCTTCTTCTGTCTCTTTTTTTCCAGGTGTTTGTAATACGTATTGAGGAAGTGGGAGCTTCTGCTGTCTGTCTCTTTCTGGGTGTATGTGATATGTGTAAAATATATCTTTGTACCGTGTTAGCCAGTAGAGATAAAAACAGCCCCCAAATCTAAGAAGCATCATTGTCAGAAGCTTCCTGTCCTCTCCAACAACAGGAACATTTCCCTGCAACAAGAAAAAAATGTAAGACCTGTCCATTAATATTGACAACGGACAAGATAAAGATTCCCAGATCACATCAGGACTACAAGATCCCAGGTACCTTCAGCTGCACCACAACAAATGTGGTGTACTTAATTATATGTACCAAATGTCCAACTGGGGATCTGTATGTAGGGGAGACAGGACAACAGTTCAGGACAAGGATGAATTCTCACCACCACACAATTAGAGAAAAAAGGATGGATCTACCTGTGGCCAAACATTTTTGTAACTCAGACCACAGCATCATGGACATGAAATTGCTGGTATTGAAAGGAAATTTCAAGTCCCAGAGAGATAGGAGACTCTGGGAGTACAAACTTATGATGACCTTTGACACATTCAGAGTAGCAATGAATGTGTCTCATGGATTCATGTCTTTTTACATCAGTTAAAAGATGTGCTCCTCTGACCATCCGAGCGTGTCACAGCCCTGGACCAGACACTTATCAGAGGACAATAAAACTTTCACACTGAACTGCAGCAAAATTTATGGCCACAACAGTTTGCCCCCCCCTGCCATAGCGATAGTTCTGTTTTATATAACTTGGTTTTTTTTGTTTTTTTTTTACTGCACTATTCTAAGTCCTGTTGTGTATAAATATGTGACTCTTCAGATTTTGTGTTATACCATGCCTGATGAAGAGACCTGAGTAGTCTTGAAAGCTTGCAATTATTACCATCTTTTCAGTTAGCCATTAAAAGGTATCAACCACTGAGGACTCTCTGTTCTTTTAAACAATGTTTTTGTGATATGTGTGGAAGATGTGAGTACTTCTGCTGTCTCTCTTTTTCCGAGTGTATGCGATAGTCTACAGGAAGTGAGAGATTCTGCTATGTCTTTTTCCGGATTTATGTGATATGTCCGAAGGAAGGGAAAATGAAGCAGCCGCTGATTGGCCACAGGACTCCAGTAACATAAGACTATTACACGATTGTCTGGAGAGCGAGTGGCAACACCGCTGGAATGGTGCCGGCACTGGAGGTGAGTATAATTGTTCTTATTTTAAAATGGGGAAACATACGGAAACACTACTTGAACAATCCCTTAAAACTCTGATGTGTTTCAAAGATAAGTGTAACTGGCTTCAGTCATGCAGTGAGGTTCTGATTCATGCTACCTGTAGTTTGGACGGCATAAATCAGCTGATAGATTCTCTTTAATATTGTGATAAAAAAGTACTGTAGATTTCTAAGGAAAAATATTCTGTAGCATTGACATACAAAACACTGTACACATAAGGAATATTATTTTTATGGGATTGCAAATGATTGGGCATTTTTGAAAACATTGTGGTGTAACCCTAATCCTCCTGTACATCTGCCAATGATACCTTTACTAACGCCAAGTTTGATGAATTGCCTCTCAGAAGTATTATAATTTGTCAATACAATGTCTACTTGATGGCAGAACTTTCCCTTAGCTTGGTTATTTTGGATGACTTACCAACATTTTGGATTATGGCACAAGCTATGCCAAGCAAAAACATTACAGGAGTCATTGTATTGTGTAACATAGGTGTTTCTTCCTCACCTTCTGATTAAATCTGTAATAATAACAAAGAAAGGGTTTATTGTTAGTGTCAAAGTAGTAAAGAGTAGTAATAAGTTAGCCATGAAAAATAAATGGCACATGTAGTACACATCTTTACTTCACTTAATTATGCTGCTCGTATTCGGCCGATCCGTGGCTCGAGGGGTACCAGATACGGGGGCACTATCGACCAGTTTTAAATGAAAAATAAAAATAAAATAAAAGTCCGACTACGCCACTCGCAGTTTGCGGCCAGGGATGATAGGGCCGCCGCTACGGGTTCCCACTGGGGATGATGGATGGGGGCAGCGTGGATGGTGGAGCCCTCCACAAGCAGGGCTTTTCCCCAGGGGTAGGTGAATGGTTAACGTGGAGATGCAGCGCAAATAAGCAGTCCAGACAGGGAGAGCAGTTTGATGGTTTTTACTCACTGGATTTACGCCCTAGAGACGTACTGGATTCCAGGTACGCATGAGTCCTGATGGCTGTGCCTGCCAACCTGGTGCCACTCTCCACCTGTGCACTCCTGTGTATATGGGTCCTCCCTGGCGTGGAGCACTTGGAGGTCCTCCTGGTGTCTGGGTCCTGCCGCAGGCAGCTTGGACTATTTAAGGGAATATGTCCCGTTCCCCTCTTTGCTGCTGATGCCTCAGATATTAGTTGTGGCAGATGAGTCCTGAAGACCCACCCGCCTGGCAGAATTAACAGATGGCTTGAAGTCCTGGTCTGCTCTGGGATCTGCAACCCGTTTGTGCAAAGTACTGTGAGCCCTGGATATCCACCCCAAAAAGGTTCCCTTTGTCCTTGGAGCTTGTTCTCTCACTCTTCAGCTACTTTCCTCCTCTGAGTGGCTATTCTTACTACTCAGGTCTTTGCAGTGTCTTTCCTTCTTTCTATGTGTCTCAAGAGTCTCTGGTCTGTCTTGATACCTTTCTTACAACTGCTTTCCTCGACTCACAACCTTCCTCTTTCACTTCCTTTCTCAGACTGCTCACTAACACTTCCCAGGTCACTCTCTCTTCCCCCAGGTCTGGTCTCTTCCTCCCAGTTGGCTGCCTGTTACCTAACAGTGCCCAGCCCTGTCATCTGGCTAGGTGAGGTTCCCAGCCGGGTACAGCGAGTGTAAATGTCCTGGTGTGCTAGTGTTTGTGTAATGACTGGCACAGACATGTTGGACCGGAGCTGTTATCTTGTTCTTACCTTAATTTTGTGACACTAGATTACCGCAGGGGCGTCACATTTACAGAAAACCATGTTTTGTATACAGTGAACTCTTCAAAAGACGACATCTTTAATAAAAACTATCCTCTATTCCAGATCAAATTTCCTTTCACAGGTTTTTATTTCCATTGTGTATTAGGCCCCCTTCACACTAAAAAACACTTGTTTTGTTATGTCTATCCATGTGTCATCCTTGTGCCGTACGTGTTTTTATAGATCCATAGACTTCTCTTGCCCCTTCTCATCCATGGTGACATGACAATATGTGGCTTACATAGACACATGAAAACATGGAACTGTAAAGATCAACAAAGATTTTAATGATTATGTGTCCGTGTCTCCAGTATGTGTGAAAACGGACAAAACGCATACTGGAAACACTGATCTGTGAAGGGGCCTTATACAAATTGTTTGAGCCAGCCTCCTAGAAGACCACTTTTCAAGGCAATATTTTGGCAGTCATGACGACTCCACAAAAGTCTGGAATAGACAAACTGTCAACTAAAAAGCTGACCTAGTTGTTATTCACATCCGGATGACATAATAAAGATTTCTTACCACCAAAAATCATTGCTAGTAGAAAACTGAATTGTTAGGGAGGTTCCATTTGTTTAGTTAGGGTGCAACTTAGTCTTGAAGTAACAGAAGCCCAAGTGTCTTTTTGTGATGCCTGAGTGACTGACAGTTCATTAGACCAATGGGAGAGTATTATTTTTGTGACATTACACAAAAAGTTAGTCTGTAGGCAAGTGTGGCTGAAAGGAGAGTAGGAATGATGAGGGAGACAATTTGGACATGGGAGCCTCAGCTATTAGATGAGGTCAGAAGAGTTAAAAAGATGTATGTGCAAAGTGAGAGCTAGAAAGCATAGCCCAGACCAAAATGTGGGCTAGAGAGCACTGTTCAGTCCAAAGTATGAGCCTGAGAGGACAACTCAGTACAAATTGAAAGCCAGAGACCACAGCTCAAAATCATGGTAGTAGATGAGGTCAGAAGAGTTAAAAGAATGAGCGTGAATAGTAAGAGCCATAAAGTATTACTCAGACCAAACTGGGGAGAGCATGGCTCTAATGGGAGCCAAAAAGGATGGCTCCATCCAAAGTGAGAGTGAGAGAGCACAGCTCATTGAGGCCACGAGGTTTTAACGTATTGAGTGTTTAAATCCAATATGTTTCTTTCTTATTAAGAACCTCTATCCGATTAGATATGTATGGGGGTATATATTCTATAGGGGTGACCATTAGTTTGATTTTTTTGTCATGATATAGAGTAGTATGTCGGGATAGTCCATGAAGCATAAAACCCACTTTAATGTTGTGTCTGTGGGAGTTAATTCTATTATGTAGTGCCTGAGTAGTTCACCCAATATAACGCTTATCACAATCACACTCTATCAGGTAAATGACAAAATCGGATTGACAAGTGAGATGTCCTTAGACCTGTGCAAAATAAAGATCCATTAATCTGAATACCTGAGAAGTGATCATTGGCGCGGCTTAAAAAAAAACATATTTTCCTCTATTGTTCTCTGTTATCTGCAGTCTGGGTTGCTGCTGCCTTGATCAAAACTTTCCATGCCTGCATAGTAGTTGTGACTTTCACAACTTCACTTGGTGAGTATTACTGCTCCCTGTCTCTATCCCCTGTGTTATTGGGGTAAAACCCTATTGCGCTTCTTCTCCACAGCTTTTTACTCATCAAAGTGAGAACCAGAGAGAATGGCTGTATCCAAAGTAAGAGCCATGGAGTTCAGTTCTGTTCAAAGTGAAAACCAGAGGTAACAGTTCACTATTCCTTTTCTATTGATTTGTTTAGATTTACATAAACCTTGTTTAGAATATAAGAGGGTGATGGTGGTAAAAGGTGGTAAAAGGAGAAAAGGATTCTCTCTTAGGCCGTTTTCACTCATCCGGCTTTTTGACGGTTTGGCGGATGCGGCACATGCCAGTACAGTGTATACAGTACACTGGCAGCGCAACAAGCGCCGGTCACATGCTGTCATGTGACCGGAACATGTGACCTGGAAGTTGCGGCGCTGCCACTGTGCTGTATCATACTGTACTGGCATGCGCCGCATCCGTCAAACCGGCGAAAAGCCGGATATGTGAAACTAGCCTTAGGCATTCTTTGAATCCCTATGTCAATCACTGCTCCTTAAGGACAAGCATTCTTTATATATTTTGAGATGACAAATGCAGCTTTTCTTTATGTTAGGAAAAGGAGGCACATTAATTACTCAGAAATTTGGAAACTATGCTTTGCCCCATTGTGAAGTAAATGCTCTTTGGTTTTGCGATTGAAATTCACATTACATGATTACTATCACACAGTGTCGGTTTCACTGGAGTGTCCATGTCTATGTATAAATGCTCACAATACAGCCACAAAATATAAGCTTATAATCATAAGACACTTTTGTAGAAATGGAGCCTGCGGATGCACATAGAGCCCCTGAGCATCTGTATGGGACCGTAATACAGTCATATTTTTACCTAGAAGCAATGAATCTAGGAAACACTGCTCTTTATACAAGAGTGAAAACAGACAGAACAGGCCCCCTGTACAACATTAATACAGTGCCTTGCGAACGTATTCAGCCCCTTTGAATTTTTCAACTTTTTCCCACATTTCAGGCTTCAAACATAAAGATAAAAAATTTAAATTTTATGGTGAAGGAACAACAACAAGTGGGGCACAATTGTAAAGTTGAACGACATTTATTGCTTATTTTCAACTTTTATAACAAAATAATAAACTGAAAATTGGGGCGTGCAATATTATTCGGCCACTTTAAGTTAATACTTTGTAGCGCTACCTTTTGCTGCGATTACAGCTGCAAGTCGCTTGGGATATGTCTCTATCAGTTTTGCACATCGAGAGACTGAAATTCTTGCTCATTCTTCCTTTGCAAATAGCTCGAGCAGAGTGAAGTTGGATGGAGAGCGTTTGTGAACAGCAGTTTTCAGCTCTTTCCACAGATTCTCGATTGGCTTCAGGTCTGGACTTTGACTTGGCCATTCTAACACCAGGATATGTTTATTTGTGAACCATTCCATTGTAGATTTTGCTTTATATTTTGGATCATTGTCATGTTGAAAGACAAATCTCGGCCCAGTCTCAGGTCTTTTGCAGACTCCAACAGGTTTTCTTCAAGAATGGTCTTGTATTTGGCTCCATCCATCTTCCCATCAATTTTAACCACCTTCCCTGTCCTTGAGAAAGAAAAGCATGCCCAAACCATGATGCTGCCACCACCATGTTTGACAGTGGGGATGGTGTGTTCAGGATTATGAGCTGTGTTGCTTTCACGCCAAACATATCGTTTGGCATTGTGCCCAAAAAGTTTGATTTTGGTTTCATCTGACCAGAGCACCTCCTTCCACATGTTTGGTGTGTTTCCCAGGTGGCTTGTGGCAAAATTTAAATGACACTTTTTATGGATATCTTTGAGAAATGGCTTTCTTCTTGCCACTTTTCCATAAAGGCCAGATTTGTGCAGTTTACGACTGATTGTTGTCCTATGGACAGACTCTCCCACCTCAGCTGTAGATCTCTGCAGTTCATCCAGAGTGATCATGGGCCTCTTGGCTGCATCACTGATCAGTCTTCT
Source organism: Anomaloglossus baeobatrachus (assembly GCF_048569485.1). NCBI lineage: Eukaryota > Metazoa > Chordata > Amphibia > Anura > Aromobatidae > Anomaloglossus > Anomaloglossus baeobatrachus. The sequence continues at coordinate 237,937,804 of NC_134354.1, forward strand.
TCTTGTTTGAGATGAAATTTTTGAGGGACGGCCGAGTCTTGGTAGATTTGCAGTGGTAGGATACTCTTTACATTTCAATATGATCGCTTGCACAGTGCTTCTTAGGATGTATAAAGTTGTGGAAATCTTTTTGTAACTAAATCCGGTTTTAAAATTCTCCACAACAGTATCACGGACCTGCCTGTTGTGTTCCTTGGTCTTCATGATGCTCTTTGTGCTTTAAACAGAACACTGAGACTATCACAGAGCAGGTGCATTTACATAGAGACTAGATTACACACAGGTGGCTTATATTTATCATCATCAGTCATTTAGGACAACATTGGATCATTCATAGATCCTCAGTGAACTTCTGGAGTGAATTTGCTGCACTGAAAGTAAAGAGGCCGAATAATATTGCATGCTCCAATTTTTAGTTTATCCTTTTTTACAAAAGTTTAAAATAAGCAATACATTTTGTTTAACTTCACAATTGGGTCCCACTTGTTGTTGATTCTTCACTATAACATTAAATTTTTTATCTTTATGTTTGAAGCCTGAAATGTGGGAAAAGGTTCAAAACTTCAAAGGGGCCGACTACTTTCGCAAGACACTGTATATATGGACCCTTTGAAGGTCAGTAGTTTGTCATAATATACCCTTTTACATGTCTATGATAGAAGCTGCTTGGTGGTTTGGAGGTAGAAATGGGCCCCTTACCTTTCAATCAAATTTATTAAAATTAGCAGTTGTGAGTAAATTTGTTCACTTTGAGATTTGATTCAGGTTTTGCAAAATAAATAAAAACTTGCATGCCACCATTTCCCACACTGCTGAAGCATCAGTGAGTGGGTTAATGCCTTTTTGCATGGCCACGGGAGCTTCCCTATAATGCCCTACAGCTATGGCATCTTACGAATTACTGTATCATACCTTCTAGAGTACCTAGTCCATCACAAATCAACAGTTTCCAGTGGATCACAGTCTGTATAGCAGAGTCGTTTTCCATATCCACTAGAAAAGTCTGTCTCCCTCTTGTAGTGTAAGTTCTTATGGTCATCAGGGTCTTCTTTCTCTCTCTCTCTTCCCTCTCACATACATATATTTTCTGAGATACAGTATAACATGCTTTCCAGTATAAAGATGTCCACTAATTTAGTCACCTCAAATTGATTTTTTGGGAAAACGTCAGCAAAGCCAGCAATTTAAAATTCCAAAAGATCCTCTGATCTCAGCAGCTGGAGACTGGACAACATTAAAGAGGACAAAAGCTGCTTTTGACATCTTAAGGAGTTTCAATCTGGCCCACTAAAAAGGGAAAGCTATTGAGGAGCTAGGATCGGATGGAGCTTGGTCACACCTGTCCGTCAAACTCATTAAAACTGTCTGCATTTTGTACTCTAGAAATGCTTCTCCAGTCCATGACTGGAGTACCATTTTCTGGCACTGTGTTATGAGGTACACGCCACTAAGAAGATGCACCGAAATTCATTAAGTGGCATTCACCTTTTAATGAATTTGAAACACCGCACTCCAACAAAACGAACGAAGTGGTCACTATGCCAGTATTGATAGATCAGCCCCCAAAAGGTCCTGGTGCACACATTACAGAAGAGTATTCTGGGCAATGTCAAAATCTAGGTGTAGAAAACTCATAGCAGGAAAATACAGAGGCAAGTTAGTAGAAAGAGTTCAGGAAAAAAGCAATCTCATATCCCAGCGAGTGCCATGAGTGTGTCACATCTGCAGGTTACTTTGGGGGATCTTGAATCAGGAGGTCTCAACGTTTAATTGATCACAGGTCCTATTTCCAGACCACTTGACTATTATCCTATATTGTATTCGATTTACTCTCATTTAATGCTGAAGTGGTTAAAGTCCCTTTCCCTTCTGGCTGAGATTACCCATAGCCCTAGTTGCAGCTGCAGCATCTTACCACACCCTTCCTCTAAATTTACCCCCTCTTGGTTTCACTCCATGCTGGTTATAGATCCACTATACTGACCACTTTGAAGGAGCCTGTCTCTGGAGAAAGTGAGATATCGTTTCTGTTGCAGCTGACTGAGAGGTTTCCTGTTGGAAAAGATGTGGAGTGCTGTATGTTGTCTTTCCCCACCTGTGTGTCTTACCTTTCCTGTGTTGTCTTATTGCAGTAGTGAGACCAGTGTTTCACTGGCCTATACACTAGCCAGGGTGAGTTCTGGGCCAATGAGGGCCTGAGCACATGACGGCGCATTGGGGGAAGGACCCATCTAGGAACGTCAAGGAGTGCAGGGTTCAAACTCAGGAGTGCTAGAAGGTAACCTTGCTCCCCCTCTCCCTATGGTTGTACCTCTTTCTTTTTTTCTCTTCATGTGTTCTCTTGCACCTGGCATGACAGCAAGTAAATACAAAAGTAATTAGCTACAGGAAAACAAACAACTAATCTGTCAGGTACCTCATGAGTGCACTGTGTACAGAAATATTCGATGAGTATTTTGACCAAATCATAATTTTGATGTAGATTTTCCATCTCCAAGCTGTATAAACTTGAATGCTTATTGGATGAAGCATATCAGGTTATGTGTAATGAGGGTGTGACATATGGATGCAACCCTTTTTATCAAAGTGTGCAGAATTATTAGGTAGCTGTTCTTTCTCAGACAAAAAATGGCTGGATGATTACTTCAGTACACTTAATATTCTCGGTTATAAATTACATAATGACAAAATATATGATTGGTGGAGGAAGGTTGAACTAAATCGAACTATGTATTTTTTCAACCTGTGAATCTATGTAAAAATGGGCCACAAAAAGGATTCAATTGACTCTAAAAAGTAAATAGTTTTAAAATGTAGGAATCTTGAAACTGCTAAGAAATTAGGGCGTGATCACAGAACTATCAACAGTTTTATTACAAATAGCCAACAGGGTCACAAAAAAATGTTGAGAAAATAAGACACACATTAACTACCAAATATTTGAGAAGATACAGGAATGCATTATGCTCCACAGAAGCAGTGTTAGAGATAGGCAAATTGGACAAATTCCTAGGGACCCCATCCTCTTAGGGGCCCCCAGCTTTTCAAGCACAAACTGCAGTGATAATACAAGTTCTGTATTATCTCTGCAGCTTACCAGGTTAAGACTGCAGAAAGACCTTCGTTGACATTATGGTCATGTGATCACGATGTCAACAAAGGTCTTTAGCAGTGTGGGAGTGCAGGCCTCCACAACAACTGGTCCACACAAATCTGTAGACACCGCTGTGTGGGGGGGTCATATTATTGAGAGGGGCAGTGTATGGGCCACAATATGGATAAGGGCACTGTGTGTGGGAAATTATGGAGAGGGGCAATATGTGGGGGATATTATTGAGAGGGGCAGTGTATGGGGCATATTATGGAGTGTGGCAATGTATGGGTGCATATTTTGTGCAGAATGTGACAATTATTTATTCAGAGTTGAAGCAGGTAGATATTGCTATTTCTAGGGCAGTCTAATGATACTTTTATTTTTAAGGGCCCTGTGTCAAGATGTGCTGCTATAGAAGAAGAAGAGGGAAGTCAGGAGAGAAAAACTGTGGGAGTGAAATCTCATCATGGTGACTGTACTACATGGAGACAGAAGGAATGGGAACTCAGTCTATATGCTTCACAGTCTCATGGTGGCTGGTAATAACAATTCCCCCTATCTACTCACCATTGGTAAAGACATACTAGGAATTGTAGATTCAAGTAATATTATATATGGGGCTGACTTGACATTAGAATTCATTGCTGTACTTGATGCTGTATACATGTATCGACGATGGTTATGTGTATGTATCTATGTGCTGTGTGTGTATATATATGTGTGTGTGTGTGTGTATGTTTGTTGTGTGTGTGTTTATACATGCTTGTGTATGTACATTTGTACTCTAGGTGCACGAGACTTGTAAGATTCCTAAATGATTAAGTGGTGTGCGCCTTTTAATGAATTGAGTGAATATTACTCCAATGGCTTAATTTATTAGGACTGGCATACACAAAACCATAATATTACTAGTCGATTGTCCTCATTTAAAGGCCCCTCTTTTAACTTTTGCCCAAGGCCCCACTTTGTCTAAAATCCTCAAGTGCTGTCAAATTCCAGAACAACAACATCCCTGTAGTGCCCTGAAGTGCAAGGTGTTCAGTGTTCAGAGACATAGCCAAGGTAATCAAGGCTGCAACCTGACTACAAGACACATGAATAGAAATGGAAAAACTGGGCCAAAAAAGGGCCAGCCAAGAAGTGGAGTACTTTGATTAATATGATGAAACATTGTCCTGCATAAGTATCATGGTTTCCTTCAAGGATGCAAACTTTATCCTGTTTCCTTTGTGAAAAAAATGTCTTCTAAAATCTGGCTGTAAGTTTGGGAGTTGATTTTGAGTTCATTTTCAACCTGAAAAGGTCCAACTAGATCAGGGGTCTCAAACACGCGGCCCCCAGTCTGATTTATGCGGCCCGCAGACACACAGTGCAGAACTCTTGATACTTGCCCTCCACTGCCTCCAGTCATTTAGCGGTCGCCAGCCGCACTTTCACATTGCAGCCGCGGCTGGCCGCACTTCCACATTGGAGACGCTGCCAGGGAGAAGCAATCAAAGGCGGTGTTCAATCAGATGTCAGGGCGAACCAATCGACGGCGGTGTTCAACTTGAGCTCAGCAGCGGGACCTGAGCAGCGCTGACGTCAGCTGCTTTGCCTACGGGTGCAGCAGAAGGAACAAGAGCATAGGGCACATTAGAATGTTTGTGGTGTCTGTGTTTGTGTGGTGTGTGTGTGTGTGTGTGTGTGTGTCTGATGATGATGAGTGTGTGTGTGTGTATGATAATGGCTGTGTGTGTGTGTGTGTGTCTGATGATGATGAGTGTGTGTGTATGATGGCTGTGTGTGTGTGTCTGATGATGATGAGTGTGTGTGTGTGTGTGTGTGTATGATGATGATGGCTGTGTGTGTGTGTGTGTGTGTGTGTGGATGATGATGATGGCTGTGTGTGTTGATGGTGATGATGATGGCTGTATGTGTGTGAATGATGATGGCTGTGTGTGTTGATGGTGATGATGATGATGATTGTGTATGTGTGTGTGGATGATGATGGCTGTCTGTGTGGATGATGATGATGGCTGTGTGTTGATGATGATGATGATGATGATGATTGCTGTGTGTGTTGATGGTGATGATGATGGCTGTGTGTGGATGATGATGATGGCTGTGTGTTTTGATGGTGATGATGGCTGTATGTGTGTGTGGATGATGATGGCTGTGTGTGTTGATGGTGATGATGATGGCTGTATGTGTGTGTGGATGATGATGATGGCTGTGTGTTGATGATGGCTGTTTGTGTTGATGGTGATGATGATGGCTGTACGTGTGTGTGGATGATGATGGCTGTGTGTGTTGATGGTGATGATGGCTGTGTGTGTTGATGGTGATGATGATGGCTGTATGTGTGTTTGGATGATGATGGCTGTGTGTTGATGGTGATGATGGCTGTGTGTTGATCGTGATGATGATTGTGTATGTGTGTGGAGGATGATGGCTGTGTGTGTGGATGATGATGATGGCTGTGTGTGTTGATGGTGATGATGATTGTGTATGTGTGTGTGGATGATGATGGCTGTGTGTGTGTGTGGATGATGATGATGGCTGTGGGTGTTGATGGTGATGATGATGACTGTATGTGTGAGTGAATGATGATGATGATGGCTGTGTGTTGATGATGATGATGATAGCGGTGTTGGCTGTGTGTGACTGATGATGGTGATGGTGGCTGTGTGCGACTGATCATGATGATGTCGGTGGTGGCTGTGTGTGACTGATGGTGGTGGTGGCTGTGTGTGACTGATGATGGTGGTGGTGGCTGTGTGCGACTGATGATGATGATGATGATGGAGGTAGTGGCTGTGTGTGACTGATGATGGTGGTGGTGACTGTGTGCGACTGATGATAATGAGGGTGGTGGCTGTGTGTGACTGATGATGATCGTGGTGGTGGCTGTGTGTGACTGATGATGATCGTGGTGGTGCCTGTTTGTGAGTGACGATGATGATGATGACGATGGCTGTGTATGATGATGATGTTGGCTTTGTGTGTGTATAATGATGATGATGATTGCCGTGTGTGTTTGTATGATGATGATGGTGGCTGTGTGTGTATGATGATGATAAAAATGAATTTGATGATGATGGTGACTGGAAGACCGGAAAATGTTACTTTCGGTCTCAGCCTTCTTGCCAGTCTGGAGAGACGCTCATCTGTTCAGAGCGATGAAGCTGAGCTGACATTGACTTTGGACTACGTCAGAGGGAAGCTTTTTTTTCTAAAAAAGATGGAGTCCAAAAATGTGTTTTTTATGTTTAATTTCTAATAGAGATATTTTTCTCTGTGTTGTGTTTTTTTCCTGTTTACTAGAAATTCATGGTGGTCACATCTATGAATTTTGGGTTTACTACCAGCTGAGAATACAAAGCTGGTATTAACCCCATTATTACCCAGCGTGCCACTGCCACTAGGGATGCTGGAAGAGCCAGGTAAAGCACCTGGAAATGGCGCTGTAATGAATGCGCCATTTCCAGGGGCGGTTGTGGGCTGCGATTTTTAGCGTGGGAGGCCCAAAATGCTTAGGCCTTATCACGCTGGAATCCCAGGCCTCAGATGTCTGGTTTTACCTGGCTCATGATCAAAATATGTCGGGAGCCCATGCATTATTTTTTTCATTATTTAATTAAAAACAATTGCGCTTCCCTGTATTTTGATTGCCAGCTAAGCTAGGCAGCTGGGGGTGGCAGCCCGTAGCTGTCCGCTTTATCTGCACTGAGAATCAAAAATACTGCGGAGCGCTATGTCATTTTTTTAATGTATTTCTTTTTACACTACTATTTGTGACAGACCCAACAGCCAATCACGGATGCTGTGACAGAGAATGAGTGTCTGTGCTTGGCTGTTGGAATAACCAGGAATCTGCTTATATATTTTGATGCTGATGCCAATTACAGATGCCCACTCTCTTTGACAAATAAATAATATTAAAAAAATGACGTTTCGCTTCACGGTATTTTTGATTCTCAGCGCATACTAAAGTAGCATTGTTATAATAGTTGAAATAATTGATTAACATTTATATTGTATTAAATTTGAAAGGAATGCGGCCCTCTGCCTTAAATTTTTTTATGTGCGGCCCACTTACACTGACGAGTTTGAGACCCCTAAACTAGATCATCTTTAATAATACCAGCCCTGGTGAGGTTTGTGCCCATTACTCATCCAGATGCGGACCATAAAACCTTTGAAAAATCTGTTTTCAGATATAGCTTGGCCCAGTCTTAATGCTTTAATTTTTGTGCCTTGTTCAGTGGTGGTGGGGTTTCAGCTTTTCTTATGTGACACACCTGAACTAGTAAGGGTGTCACAGGGTAATGCACCCTCTTTATGTTTTGGTGCAGGACTCAACCCTCATGGTTCTGGGATCCTAACTTTTGGTGTTGCTCTATCAGCATTTAAATCCTAACCACATCTCACACCACACCTTGTCAGGCACTCCAGTGGCTGGTCTAGCTGGAATAGGGCCACCCGCCTAGGGGTCAGGCAGACTGGTGGGAGGGGCAGAGTCAGTTGAGCGGTAGCTCCCAGAAAGTGAGGTGCTGGGAGTTGGAGCTCCCTGGAGAGCAGTGGTAGCCCTCAGAGAGTGAGAAGCGAGGGGAGTTGGAGCTCCCTGGGAGACGTTGGCTAGGTCGCAGGGTATTAGAGAAAGGAGCCAGACTTAGTTTTGGAGAACAGTCGGCATCGGAGTACCTAGTAACCGAACCGGTACTAAGCACAGTGGGGTACTGGACCCTAGATCAGGGAGTAGCTTCAAGCAACCTGACAATTAACCTGCGGAGGATAGTATCTCTATGAACTGTCCCCAAGAACTCAGAGATTGAAGGCATCAACACAATGAGGGGGATAGGGCTTTCCAACCCATGCAGCCCACTGAAATCCCAAGTGTCAGCCATCGAGAGCACAGCTTCCTTACCTAAACGTGGGGAGTGGGACCCTGAAATCTTCAGGCCGAGGGGTCACACACAACATCTAACACTAATGCATGGAGGCAAGGTACCGCCCACCCACAACACCAAAGGGAGCGGACTCCCAGATGGGCTCCCCCCAGAGAGGAAGCAGCACCCAGAGACTTGGTTTACTTTTGTGCCAGAGGCTGCTTTGCGGTTGCAGCACTGCCAACACTGCCTGAATGAGTACGCTGTCCTCCCCTGCTTCCTATTTGCACCACGCTCCCCACCACCTCCATCATCCAGAGTCCCGGAGCCTCCCCTACCCTTGGAGGGAACGTCATCTGGCTGCACCACTCCATCTCCCCGGGTACTCCCCTTACCGAGAACCACAGGTGGCGTCATGGGCTCTTATCCCCCTCTAAATACCCCCTTTTCATTTGAAGTGGCCGTGAACCCCCGGATTGGCCGTGAACTCCGGTCTGGAGACCCTCAAGCCACAGCAGGCCCCGGATCTGAGCGGTTCAACCACTGCAGGGGCAGGACACTTACCTTGGCCATGTCTCTGAGCATAGGCATGCTCACAACAGCTAAGTGTGCATGTGTTTTCAATAGTGAGAAGAGAGTTAATGGCTTATCTCTAGCGAGAACAAAAAAAATCAGGAAATGAAACTCAACATGCCCTCTTTTAATTACTCTGACCTTATCTCTCAAATAAGAGTCAGTAGGCCCCTAATCGGCCAGTCTGGGATTGGCCAACTTTGACCATGTGTATGGGAAACTTTATTTCTGCAGACATTTTCTGACAGAAAACCAGACGTTTAAATATAGAGATGTCAATACTAATGGTCAGAACAAGGAATGTATGCCAAAGAATTAATCAGCACATGTATAGAGACTTTGTAAATTCTGTTCTGGCCATACAGACATGTGACTGCTATAACCAATTACTGGCTATGGCTGGATATCACTGTGGCCACAGATTGGCTGCAGCAGTAACATGCCTGTCTCTATCAGGGGAGGAAATAAGATTTTTGAGAACCTAGTTGTTGCTAGCCGTTCACTCACTGGGTATGTCATTTTTTTTTTAAATTTTCAATTATGCTAGGGATAGATATCCTTTTTTAAGAAAGTTTCTTAAAATGCTATGTTAAAATGAAAATTGAGTTTTGCCATACGTATCTTTTATTCAACCAGCCTGACATAAAAGTAGTTGAGATTTATGTAGTTTTTATCTTTTTTTTCCCGTAATTAAAAACAAAGCCAATAAACAAAGTCAGTGACCCAAAGACAAACTCCCGGAAACATCAACAGAATTAACAAAGAGCTCAATAAATAGAAGGACACAGAGTCAAAGCCAAGAGAGCAATAATGCAAACAACTTTGTGCTTAGCAAGAATGCTTTTGTTGGGTAATTCCCTGGGACTTGTATTTCCTTGTACAATGTCCAAGAATTACTACTTCATCCTTCTTTAGGCCCGTTTCACACGTCAGTGAAAAACACAGACGTTTTTCACTGGCGTGTAAAACACGCACATGTCCCTGCGTGTGCCGTGAATCACGGCACACGTGGGTTGTCTAAGTGCAATCCGGCCTCTGTTCTCCGTGGCCCGTGATTGCACTTAGAAATCAACTCACCTGTGCCCGCTCCCACTCTCCGTGGTGCTGAATCCTCCCGCGGTGCAGCATCCGGCCGGCGCTGACCCCTGCAGCAGCTGCTTCCGGGTCGGCTGTGTCGTGCATCATTAAGATGCGCGACAGTAATCAGCCGGCTTAGAAGCAGCAGGGAGGACAGACTGCACAGAGCGTCGCTGAAGCCGGGTGAGTTAAAATGTTTATTATTTTAAATGCACGTTTTTTTCTGGCACGTGTTTCACGGACCACACCACTGCGTGGTCCGTGGGACATCAGTGATGCCAGAAAAAAATGGACATGTCTCCGTGCGGCAATCACGCACACGCGGGTACGCCGCACGGAGACACGTGCAGTGAAAAATCACTGACGTGTGAGCAGACCCATTCATTATGTGTCTGCGTATGTCAGTGATTCTGGTACGTCTAAAAAAAAGCACAAACGTACCAGAATCACTGACGTGTGAAAGGGGTCTTAGACAGATTTTCACTTCAGATTAAAGTAATTACATATGGGTAATAGATTACAAAAAAATTAAGCTAAATTTCTTTTTTTTTTCTGTTAGCAATGTAAAAAAATATACAGATCTGTCTCATGTATACAAAGTCATGGCCAAAAGTGTTGTCTCCCTTGAAATTGTTCCAGAAAATGAAGTATTTCTCCCCAATATTATTGCAATGATACCTTTTTTTGTACACATGTTTATTTCCTTTGTGGATATTAAAAGAACACAAAAAAAATAGAGGGGATAAAATGATAAATTGGATATAATTTACAAAACCCCAAAAATAGGCCGGACAAAATTGTTGTCGCTTCCTATAACCATCAACAAACTTCTTACACCTCTTAACTGGAATTTTGCAACATTCTTCTTTTGCAAACTGCTCCAGGTCTTTAATATTTGAAGGCTGCCTTCTCCCAACAACACTTTTAAGATCTATCCACAGATGCTTAATGGGATTTAAGTCTGCAGTCATTGGTGGCCACGTCAGAACTCTGCAGGCTTTGTTTCCATCCATTTCTCTAGGATTTTTAAAGTATGTTTGGGGTCATTGTCCTGACACAAAATCAGCTTTCTTATACTGGGCATTACCTTACAAACCAATATGCTTGGTAATCTTCAGACTTTATGATGTCTTGCACACAGTCAAGGCACCCAGTGACAGAGGCAGCAAAACCACCCCCAAATATCTTTGAACCTTCACCATATTTAACTGTAGGTACTGTGTTCTTTTTTTTGTAGACCTCATTCCATTTTCAGGAAACAGTAGAATGATGTGCTTTACCAAAAAGCACTATCTTGATCTAATCTGTCCACAAGATGTTTTCCCAGAATTATTTTGGCTTACTCACAAACAATTTGGCAAACTGCAGTCTAGTTTTTTGATGTCACTATGTCAGAATGGGAATCCTCATCGGTTTCCTGCCATAGCATTTAATTTCATTGAAATATGGACTGAGATTTTACCCTGAAACTGATGTCATTGAGGACATTTTTGCAAAGAGCCTCGTAAGTAGAGATGAGCGAACCAGTCGCGGTTCGGCTCGAGCTTGGTTCGTCGAATGGAGGTCTAGTTGGAGTTCGGTTCGGTGAACCGATTCGGCGAACCACTCAAACCCATAGAAAACAATGGGAGGCAATCACAAACACATAAAAACACCTAGAAAACACCCTGAAGGTGTCCAAAAGGTGACAAACAACTCACAACACAACACAAACACATGGGAAAGTGACAAGAACAAATTCTCATGCAAAAACAAAACAGCGTTACGAGGAAAAAGAGGGCGAGACAGAGATATAGGCATGGCATGCCCTTCTAAAATGATGTAAAACACCGCAAGGTGACTCAAAGCGGAGTCTCCCTTTTTTCCAAAAATTGGGTCACACAGACACCCCTTCAGTGGCAGCACTTGTGCCCCAGTTGTACACTTCACAGGTAGATTTGCATCAAGCACATTCAAAAATACGCCATCCTTAACCGTCCCCAGGATGGCACTGGGGTAGGTAGCAAAGTCTTTGCTGATCCCAGATCTGTTCATCTTGGATCATTTTGAGAAACACTGCAAGCAAGGGTTACTCCAAGCGAACTCTCCCTCTTTTCCAAAAATTGGGCCACACAGACACCCCTTCAGTGGCAGCACTTGTACCCCAGTTGTACACTTCACCGGTAGATTTGCATCAAGCACATTCAAAAATACGCCATCCATAACCGTCCCCAGGATGGCACCGGAGTAGGTAGCAAAGTCTTTGCTGATCCCAGATCTGTTCATCTTGGATCATTTTGAGAAACACTGCAAGCAAGGGTTACTCCAAGTGGAGTCTCCCTTTTTTCCAAAAATTGGGCCACACAGACACCTCTTCAGTAGCAGCACTTGTGCCCCAGTTGTACACTTCACAGGTAGATTTGCATCAAGCACATTCCAAATACACAAGCATTTACTCTCCCCATAATGACACCGTGGTAGGTAGTAAAGTCTTTGCTGATCCCAGATCTGTTCATCTTGGATCATTTTTAGAAACACTGTAAGCAAGGGTTACTCCAAGTAGAGTCTCCCTTTTTTCCAAAAATTGGGCCACACAGACACCCCTTCAGTGGCAGCACTTGTTCCCCAGTTGTACACTTCACAGGTAGATTTGCATCAAGCACATTCAAAATACACAAGCATTTACTCTCCCCAGGATGACACAGGGGTAGTAAATTCCTTGTGGATCCATGACTTGTTTATTTTGATGAATGTTAGTCTGTCTACATTGTCACTGGACAGACGCGTGCACTTATCTGTCAGCACACACCCAGCAGCACTGAAGACATGTTCAGAGACAACGCTGGCAGCTGGACACAAGATCTCCAAGGCGTAAGTGGAGAGCTCTGGCCATTTTTCAAGATTTGAAGCCCAAAATGAGCAAGGCTCCATTTGGAAAGTCATGGCATCGATGTTCATTTGGAGATACTCCTGTATCATCCTCTCCAGCCGTTGACTGTGTGTCAGACTTGTCATCTCTGGTGGCCTTGCAAAGGATGGTCTAAAAAAATTATGAAACAATTCAATAAAATTGCTGTTACCAGCACCAGATACGGTGCTGCTGGTACGGTTAGACTGCTAATGATGACGAGACCGTCCCATGTTTGTCAAGTTACAACTGGGAGATTCACTCCGTGCACCACGGTTGTTTGGTGGAAAAGCCGAGCTAAGATTGAGTAACAGCTGTTGCTGATACTCCTGCATATGTGCGTCCCTTTCTATGGCTGGAATTGTGTCACAAAATTTGGATTTGTACCGGATCTAATAGTGTGGCAAGCCAGTAGTCATCAATACTTCTAATTTTGACAATACGAGGGTCATGTTGGAGGTAGTGCAGCAAGAAGGTGCACATGTGTCTTGCGCAGCCATGCGGACCAAGTCCAGGCTGTGTTTGTGGCATAGAGGTGCTAACCATTCTTTCTTCCTCTGACATCTCCCCCTAACCTCTTTCAATTGAAAGTTGACCAAGGTCTCCCTCATCCGCTGAGTCTTCCATGTCCATGGACAGTTCGTCCTCCATTTCTTCATGTTCTCCTGCACCTTCCTCAACATTTTGCCTGCTACCATGTGCCCTTGTTGATCCCTGTCCCCCATGGTCCACTGCCTGCCGCCTTGGTGATGATGAATGTCTGGACCTTGGTGATGTTGTTGTCCCTTGCGCATATGAATCCTCCTGTAGTTCCTCCCCTTCCTGTTGTCCCACCCCCTGACTCCGAATAGTGTTTAGCGTGTACTCCAGCATGTAAATGACTGGAATTGTCATGCTGATAATGGCATTGTCAGCGCTAAACATATTCGTCGCCATGTCGAAACTGTGCAGAAGGGTGCATAGGTCCTAGATCTGAGACCACTCCATCAGGGTGATCTGCCCCACCTCTGCATCTCGTTGGCCCAGGCTATACGTCATGACGTATTGCACCACGGCTCAGCGGTGCTGTCACAGTTGCTGTAACAAGTGGAGAGTCGAATTCCAGCGTGTTGGCACGTCGCATTTCAGGCGATGAACCGGCAGGCCGAAAGACTTCTGGAGCGATGCAAGTCGCTCAGCTGCGGTGGTTGAACGGCAGAAGTGAGCAGACAGTTTTCGTGCCCTGTTCAGAAGGCCATCTAGGCCGGGATAGTGTGTTAAAAATTGCTGGACAACAAGGTTCAACACGTGAGCCATACAAGGCACGTGTGTCACCTTGCCCAGGCGAAGGGCCGCACCCAGGTTTGCAGCATTGTCGCACATGGCCTTACCAGGCTGCAGGTTGAGTGGAGACAACCATTTACCAAACTCAGTCTCCAGAGCTGCCCACAACTCAGCCGCTGTGTGACTCTTATTTCCAAGACATTTCAAGATAAAGACCGCCTGATGCCGTTGCGCTCTGCTGCCAGCATAGTAATGGGTCGCAGGAAATGGCCTTATATTTGTCCACATCTGAGGGACAGAGATTTGGCTTCTGTGTGTAGATGGTGGTGAGTAGGGTGTCCCTGAAAAAATGCAGGTTTGTGAGGAAAGTGCAGGCGTAGACATGATGTTGCCTTCATCCAACGTTGATGCTATCGATGTCTGAGAGAGCTGTACACACGCACTTGTTTCCCCTTTCAAACCAACTGACAACCTACCAAGCAAACTGCCTGTTGCGGTTACAGTGGTGGAAGTTGTGCGTGGAAAACCAGGTGTGACAGCTGTCCCCACAGTCCTAAAAGATGAAGAGTGTGCGGATGCAGTGGAAGGGGCAGGCGGTGGATGGTCCGCTCCGCTAGGCCGCATTGCAGCATGGTGAGTTTCCCACTGGGACATATGATATTTATTCATCTGACGATTCATGCGAGAAGTTGTCAAACTGATGAGGTTTTTTCCTCTACTAACAGATTCCCGACAAATTTTACAGATCACATGATTTGGGCGATCCTTTGCAAGGTCAAAAAAGGACCAGGCTAGGCAAAGCTTAGAGGACATGCGACCTGCTGAGCCACCCCGACTAGTGCTCAGAGGCAGAGTGGTGGCTGAGGATGCAGTTGTAGACGTGCTACCAGTACTCCTTCTCTGTCCAAGAAGGCGCAAGGTAACTTCGTCGTCAGTTGCATCCTCCTCCACCACCTCTGTTGACCTCCTCGAGTGCCTGACTGTGGGTTGACAGTAGGTGGGATTTAGAACTTCCTTATCAAGCGTTGTGTTTGCACTACCCTCACCCTCAGACCGAGCCTCTTCCTGCCCTGACCGAATATTTAAGTTGTCATCCCAAACTGGTATCTGCGTCTCATCGTCATCAGTATGTTCCTCATTGTCTATAACAACAGATGTTACAGTTTGTGAATAAGGGTCAATATTATGCTCAGAAAGTTAGTCATCACGGCCTGAATCTGAGTCACAAAGGTTCTGGGCATCACTGCAGACCATTTCCTTTTCTGTACTCACTGTAGCTTGGGAGCAGACCCCTTATTCCCAGGCTATAGTGTGACTGAACAGCTGTGCAGACTCAGCCAGCTCTGTTCCACCATACTGTGCAGGGCGGATGGAGACTTGAGAGCTGGGAGAAAGCAAGTGTGATTGGGATGACAACTCAGAGGACTGGTTTTTTTTGGATGCGGTAGTTGAGGTGGAGGAGAGGGCACTTGTTGGACCACTTGAGATCCATTCAAGCATGTTCTTTTTTTGGGCATCATCTACCTTTGTTCCAGTTGTTCGTGTCCGTAAAAAAAGGAGCACATCGGATTGTCCACGGAAAGTAGTAGACATCTTACTGTTGCTGGAAGATGGCCTATCTTCAGCAGATGTTAATAGAGCTTTGCCACCTTCCCCACGGGCACAAACTTTTTTTTCCTTTTCCAACACGCCTGTTCCCCTTTCCACCAGCATCTGTCATTTTGCCACTCATTTTGATTGCGACAAGATTGTCCACTTAGAATGTGGTAGTAAAAATTGAGAGGTGGTGTAGATTGCAGAGGTGGTCTAGCTTTATTGACAGCAGAAGAAACAACACAGACTATCCCTGACAATGCAACTATGGCCCTTAAACTGGCAGCACAGTTTGCAATCATAATAGCTTAGTAAAAATGAGTTTGAGGGTGCAATGCAGAGGTGCTGAAAATTTCTTGGCACCCGTGGGACACTAATGAAGTCCAACAGCCACTTTTTGGATGCCACTAAGTTTCCTCAGTGTTTGCTATTATAATGGCTTAGTAAAAATGAGCTTGAGAGTGCAATTGAAACACCTGCCTGGATAAACAGACTCAGGTACGATGTAATGGACAGACTAAAGGGAAGCCCCTCACCAAGCAGGACCCCAGAACCCTGAAACCCTTTGACCCCTATACAGGGATTTGGAATTACACAAGGCCCTGGAGATCTCTACCCGTGGAAGGCTGCAGTCCGATGAGAGTAGTCGTCAGGCATGGTCAAACCAGGAACAGCAGAACAGGGACAGAATCGGCAGGCAAAGGCGTAAACAGAAAACGTAGCAGTGGTCAGATCCGGGACGGGCAGCGAGGTACAAAACAGCAGGCAGAAGGGTAGTCAATAGTGATGAGCGAGTATGCTTGTCACTACTCGGTACTAGCACGAGTATCACTGTACTCGGGCTACTCGGCGGGTACCGAGTAATTTCGCGATACTCGTGCTGTACTCGTGGTCTTCATCCCTGCATGTTGGCGCTCTTTTGAGAGCCAGCCCTCATGCAGGGATTGGGTGGCAGACCACTGCAGTGCCCCAGCCCTGTTAGTTGTGGAATTGCAGTGATTGGCCGGCCCGCACAGCGTGACCGAGCCTTTATACCGGCGGGCGCGCTGTGCTCTGCACACAGCCATCTCGTATTCCCTGCTTTCCTCGCCCACAGGCGCCTATGATTGGTTGCAGTGAGACACGCCCCCACGCTGAGTGACAGGTGTCTCACTGCACCCAATCACAGCAGCCGGTAGGCGTGTGTATACTGTGCAGTGAAATAAATAATTAAATAATTAAAAGAAACCGGCGTGCGGTCCCCCAAATTTTAATTCCAGCCAGATAAAGCCATACGGCTGAAGGCTGGTATTCTCAGGATGGGGAGCCCCACGTTATGGTGAGCCCCCCAGCCTAACAAAATCAGTCAGCAGCCACCCAGAATTGCCGCATACATTAGATGCGACAGTTCTGGGACTGTACCCGGCTCTTCCCGATTTGCCCTGATGCGTTGGCAAATCGGGGTAATAAGGAGTTAATGGCAGCCCATAGCTGCCACTAAATCCTAGATTAATCATGTCAGGTGTCTCCTCGAGAAATGTTCCATGATTAATCTGTAAATTACAGTAAATAAACACACACACACCTCAAAAAATCATTTATTAGAAATAAAAAACACAAACCAATTCCCTCGTAACCAATTTAATAAGCCCAATTTAATCAGTCAGCAGCCGCCCAGAATTGCCGCATACATTATATGCGACAGTTCTGGGGCTGTACCCGGCTCTTCCCGATTTACCCTGGTGCGTTGGCAAATCGGGGTAATAAGGAGTTATTGGCAGCCCATAGCCCATAACACACACACCTGAAAAAATCCTTTATTAGAAATAAAAAACACAAACAAATTCCCTCATTACCAATTTATTAACCCCGACAAACCCTCCATGTCCGGCGTACTCCACGGACCTCCAGCGTCGCGTCCAGCTCTGCTGCATGCAGGTGACAGGAGCAGCAGAAGACACCGCCGCTCCGGTCACCTCCACGCAGCTAATGAGATGAGTAGCGCGATCAGCTGCTGTCAGTCAGGTAACTCGCGGCCACCGCTGGATCCAGCGGTGGCCGCGGGTAACCTCAGTGACAGCAGCTGATCGCGCTACTCATTTTTCCCTGAAGAAGGAGGCGTGCATGCCTCTGAAACGCGTAGGAATGTTTCAATAAAAGAATTTTCATTTTTATAACACCCGTTGTGGTTTATAGCGCGGTGAAAAAACCCGTCTTTTTTACTCTGGACATGTAGTAACGACATTTTGCATCACACACATACATTTCACACGGACAACACATACACATGTCAGTTATTTCACTCACGCACACACGGACATTCCACACGCACATACGGCTAGCATACGGGATACACACGCAGGCCACACAAAAACGGACCTAAAAAACGGAAAACGGACCCGAAAAACGGCCCGTTTTACACGGACGTGGTTTTCACGGATGTGTGGCGGAGCCCTAACGTGGAGCTCCCCATGCTGAGAATACCAGCCTTCAGCCGTATGACTTTATCTGGCTGGTATTAAAATTGGGGGGACCGCACGCCGTTTTTTTAAATTATTTAATTATTTATTTCACTGCACAGTATACACACGCCCACCGGCTGCTGTGATTGGGTGCAGTGAGACACCTGTCACTCAGCGTGGGGGCGTGTCTCACTGCAACCAATCATAGGCGCCAAAAAGCAGGAAAGCAGGGAATACGCGATTGTTTAATGAGCGGCCGGCTTTTTCAAAAGAGGAAAAGCCGCCGGAGTTTAGTGAACAGCTGTACAGCGCCGCGGCAGTGATCGGGGAACGGTAAGTATGTGAGAGGGGGGAGACTGACCAACAGACTGTGAGAGGGGGACAGACAAGACAGAGAGAGACCGACAGACAGACAGAGAGACTGACCGACGGACTGAGGGAGATGGAATGAAAAAAAAAATGACCGACATCGCTAGAAAAATCGGAGTGCCACACAATGTTTTCACATAAAATCTTTCATGTAATCTCAAAAAGTAACATACACCAGCTCTATCTCACTATTGGGTATGTGCCCTTAAAATTTCCGCCATGAAAATTCATTTTGGTGTCATTTTGAAAGGTTTTCTGGTGAGTCTGTAAAAATGGCGCAAAACTCGGACAAAATTGTTCACAGCTGTGACTCTTGAGTGATAAATGCTTCAAGGGGTCTTCCCCATGCTGTTGCCATGTCATTTGAGCACTCTTCTAAGACTTTTGTGACATTTTTAGGGTTTCTACATGCTGCCGGGGGGTCATTTCATAAAAATACTCGGGTCTCCCATAGGATAACATTCGGCTCGGTGCTCGGGCCGAGTACTCGAGTATCTTGGGATGCTCGGCCCGAGCCTCGAGCACCCGAGCTTTTTGGTACTCGCTCATCACTAGTAGTCAACAACAAGCAAGTCAGTGCACAGGAATCACAAAACAAACAGCACATGAGCCAGAATCACAACTATCTCTGGCAGAGGCCAGCAGACAGTAGGGGGAATAAGAAGGGTGTGGTGTCTTCCCATTAGCTGTAGCTGAATGATGGTACTTCAGCTGGGAGACACCCGCCACCTACAGTCAGCCAGCGGTACTGCAGATCCCAAGATAACCCAGCCCAGTGGATGATCGGAGCCTGCGCCCACCGGTGCTGCTGGCATCGACTCCTCTCCCATCACCAGCACCATCCATGGCAGGAACACGGCGTTGCCTGGCGATCAGAGCAGAGGTCGCTGGAGCAGACTCCGGCGGTGACTTAACAGCAATGCAGAGGTGCTGGAAATAGCTTGGCACCAGTGGGACACTAATGAAATCCAACAGCCACTTTTAGGATGCCACTAAGTTTTCTCAGTGTTTGCTATTATAATGGCATAGTTTTGAGGGTGCAATGCAGAGTTGCTGGAAGTAGCTTGGCACCAGTGGGACACTAATGATGTCCAACAGCCACTTTTAGGATGCCACTAAGTTTGCTCAGTGTTTGCTATTATAATGGCTTAGTAAAAATGAGCTTGAGGGTGCACTGCAGAAGTGCTGGAAATAGCTTGGCACCAGTGGGACACTAATGATGTCCAACAGCCACTTTTACGATGCCACTAAGTTTTCTCAGTGTTTGCTATTATAATGGCTTAGTAAAACTGAGCTTGAGGGTGCAATGCAGAGGTGCTGGAAATAGCTTGGCACCAGTGGGACACTAATGAAGTCCAACAGCCACTTTTAAGATGCCACTAAGTTTGCTCAGTGTTTGCTATTATAATGGCTTAGAAAAAATGAGCTTGAGGGTGCAATGCAGAGTTGCTGGAAGTAGCTTGGCACCAGTGGGACACTAATGATGTCCAACAGCCACTTTTACGATGCCACTAAGTTTTCTCAGTGTTTGCTATTATAATGGCTTAGTAAAAATGAGCTTGAGGGTGCAATGCAGAGGTGCTGGAAATAGCTTGGCACCAGTGGGACACTAATGATGTCCAACAGCCATTTTTAGGATGCCACTAAGTTTGCTCAGTGTTTGCTATTATAATGGCTTAGTAAAAATGAGCTTAAGGGTGCAATGCAGAGGTGCTGAAAATAGCTTCGCACCAGTGGGACACTAATGAACTTTTTGCAAAACGCTCGAGTTCTAGTTCGATCTAGAACACCCCCCAAAATCACTCGAACTGCGAACTGGAGAACCACGAACCACGAAACGCGCTCAACTCTACTCGTAAGTATAATACACTTGCTTCATTCTTATTTTATTTATTTTTACTTCATTTTTTTAATTTCCCAAGTACCAATCCGGATCAATACCCAGAATTCAGGGCCCGGGTCCAGCACCCAGGTACCTGGGTACCTTTGAAACTGCCCATCACTATTCTTAACATAAAGTGATTTCATTCACCAACAGAAAAACAGAAAAATGGACATTATGAAATATAAGGCATATAGAATATAGAAAGTTGTGGTATCATGCATCTATACAGTGGTGGCATGTTATTTATAAAAGTGTACACAGTCATATACACATATTGAGTATTAGAATTGTTTTTGGACTTCAAGAAAATTAAGTACTAGTTTTTAAAATGTTTTCCACTTTCAGTCAACTAATGATATGTCAATACGACACATCAGTGGGAGCATGATAGCAAAAGTAGTACTCATTGGAAATTTCCATAACTCTGATAAAGTACTTCTTTGGAACTGCCATAAATTTTAATGATAGGTAATTTGTACTGTAGGATTTACACTGTGCCAATACTAAGTACTGATTCATAAAAAATTTGTGCCAGAATTCTAGCGTAAAACTGTTTGAAATGACATAACAGTAATTTATAGTTGGTACTTTTCTTTTACATTTTTCCTTTTTCGCATTACCACAAGTGTATAAAATCAAAAACCTCAGCAATGCAGCTAGTCTGTCTGATTTGTAAAGTGGTGCAGAATGTGTTAGTATTTTATAAATAAGTTATTTATTTTTTTATTATTATTATTATTATTAAATTTTGTGGAAAATATGCTCATTCTAAAGATGGATGCCACTGTTTCAACAAATGATCACAGAACCATCAAAAGTTTTTATTCAAATACTAGAATTGCAAAAAACATGTTGAGAAAAACAGTTCCACATTAACTGCCAAAGATTTGAGAATAATCAAACCTAAAATGAACAGGAGCGCATTATCCTCCAGTGCCATTGTGGCATCCCTGAGGCTTCAGTCGCCACAGGTTACTGCACCTGACCAGAGGGCGCTGGGTGAAGATTTCATCCCCTGGTTATCCTGGAGGCGAACCGGTGCTACCAACAGTGATCGATGCTAACTATCTGCAAGGGGAAGTGGAGCGGCTGAGTTGGAGGCTGAAGGAGATGCAGCTGGACACCATCCAATGCTGGGAGGCGTCCATGATGGCAGCGGTGGCATAGATGCGCGTCCATGAAAGGAGGAGGCAGAGACCAGTGCAGAGGTAATGGCTGATCCCATTGCCCCGGTGTTCGATGACACCTTCGGGGAGACCACTGCACATCCCCCTGCTCCCGTCCCTGACTTGACAGCCACAGACACTGTTCCATACCCGGCAGCTGACGACATTGAGCTGCCTGCAACAATGGCCAAGACTAGTAAGCCTCCCCTCGTGGCCGCAAGAGAAACCGTAGGCCATGGTCCAGCTTTATCATGTGTGACTTGGGGGGCCTGCTATCCACCCTTATCACCCACTGCTGTATCCCAGAGTGCGGAAAACAGTACCAGAACGGCATTGAGCAGCAACGTCAAGGCATGCCAGGCGATGGTTGCCAAACTGGCAGCTGAGGAGGAGCAGCGGTGGGCCCACTGCAAAGCGATAGAGGCCCGGAACATGGCCACAAAGCAGCGGCTCCGGAAGGCCCGTTCATCTGCCCAGGGACTGCTGAGGAAGGGAATGATTGTCCAGTTCAACCTTGAAAAGGGATGGGCTTCATCTCCAAACCGGGAATGTCTAAGGAGATCTTCATCTCTTGGCAGGATGTTGAGGCCCACCTTGAATAGGAACACTCGGTTGGCTGTGTCGTCCTGGAGAGGCTGTGAAGGAGCAGGTTCCAGTTCTAGTATCACGTCAAGACCCTATTCCTGCTCATACTGTTCGGGTAGTGGAAAAGTGTACCCAGAATTTGGAAGCAAGCTCTGGAATGTCCATTGGTCCGGAGTACCCCTACCCATATTAGGATGTGTAATTGTTAATCCAGTTTTTGTTTGATGGACACCTGGATCACTGAACTATGGGTGGTCAGAACTCTGCCTTGTTAATAATTAGCACCTGTTGTGCACCATACCAGAATTAATAAGAGCACATGAAACCAAAACCTGTCGAGCAAGCAGAAGTAACGAAGAGTGGTCTGGAACGCTGTGAAGCATGCCCAGAGCCTACATTGGGGGTTTGAGGCAGGTCCCCCAAATTCCTGCTTTTTCCTAATTTTTGCACTTGATTGAAACCATGCAAGGTGCAAAAGTGAATGTTTTATTGTATTTTAATATACCAAGAGTTTTATAAGTCTTAATGTAGAAAATATAAGAGTTTGTAACGTTCAAAAATCCATCCCTCCTACAAGGGGAAGAAATGTTAATGTTTAACAGCATACCAAAATCTTTGCAGTCATAACCATTGTATAGTTTTCTTTCCAGCCCACGGGCATGCTGGGATTTGCTGTGGGGGAGTGTGGCACCCCTGAGGCTTCAGTCGCCACTTGGTACTGCACCTCATCAAAGGTGCAGCATTCATCCTGGGTACAGAGGAGGTCATTGCCGGTAAACCACCATAATCCACCACAACACACAGTTAGTTGCCCTCTCACTGAGACTGGGCTAGAGTAGAGACATTGGATGGTGACCATCACTAATATAGTGGACCCTCTGCTCACTAGTTCAGGAACCTGGGGGGAGAAACTTAAGACAGGGGAACAAGGTGACACAGCCAGACATTCAGAGAGTTACAGTCAAGCAAGGACACGGATCCCTCAGGATCGAGCTCACACTACAGGGTGTGGAGCCCTAGGCTGGTGGGTACTTCAGGTCTCCCAAGCAGAATCTGCCGGGCAGAGGATTTCTTGTCTTCTGGCACCTGGGGCACAGCAGCATATAGAGCCAGGAGTCATGACCAAAAGGGACGGCACCAACTACGGGCTCACACTGCCTGCTATATGGAACAGGAATGGAGTCTATTCAAGGACTCAGGTCCCTGCGTGGCTTCAGGCTAGAGGGACTCACACCACACAGCGCAGGGAGGAAGGACTCACAGACAGAAACACTGGTTCTGGCCTCTGAATTATCCGGGATCTGCTGAAGCCCATCGCAGTGGAGTCCGGCAGTCCAAAGGTGGTGACATCTCAGTGAGTAAAGAAATTAAACTGCAACCGCTGTGTCGTCTGATCCTTCCCGCGCTCCTTTATTAGGGTGGACTACTACTCCTAATCTCCCTGTGGGCCCGAGCTCTACCTGTAGAGAGCTGTACCAACTTAGCTGCACGACCACTGTCTCTCAGAGGAAATCCCCTTGAAGCGGCGGCTTCCATATCATAGCCACACACCACAGGTGGCGTCACGAAAAACTACCATCTCCTCCATTTATTGACACCACCGGGGTCACGGAACCGGGCCTAGCCGCTGTGACATCCCAACCCCCACACCGGCCTGGTGACGAGAAACCACCCCCAGACCCAGTGGGTGAGTCACCATCATATTCTGCTGCCTCCCTGGAGTGTCCAGAAGTACAAGGTGTCAAGTGTTCAGAGACATGGCTGAGGTAAGGCAGGCTGACACCGACCCCCACGGAACAAACGCAGAAGATGAAATGTCAAGACTAGGACAAGAAGTATCTGAAGACCAATTTTTCAAAGGTTTTATGGACTGGTGAGGTGAAAGTGATTTTTGACGGACTAGATGGACGGACTAGATGGATGGGTCTGTGACTAGATCAGCAATGCGTACAGACCTCCACTTTGACTAATAAACCAACAAGGTGGAGGTGGTGTACTGCTTTGGGTTGGTATTATTAAAGATAAGATAGTTGGTCAATTTTAGGTTGAAGATGGACTCAAAATCAAACCTACTGCAAGTTTTTAGAAGAAACTGTCTTTAAGCACTGGTACAGAAAAAAGTCTGCATCTTTCGAGAAACTAAACTTTTGATGGTTCTGTGATCACAACCCTCTTAGCAATTTCAAAAGTTCTGCATCCTATCTAATGTTTAACTTTTAGGAATCACTTAAATCTCTGATATCCTTAGGCCAGACCGTTCCTCATCATACAGATACACATCATCTGATCTGCTTTATCCAATAATGCAACTTGAAGTTGTAAAACCTACACAAAAATGTTAAAATGATCAAAATACTGATTTGCCTAATAGTTGTCCACACAGAGTATATGGTAAGTTATAGGCCACTGGCAAACACAGAGAGAAAAGGGCCACTATATAAGAACAGTATGTGGGCCAATTGCAGCCCAAGAACTCAACAAAATGCACAATTCCATCTGCTTTGGAGGTGGGAATGGGCCCCAAACATGCTGGGGTCCTGTGCGACCGCACAGGCTCCACCAATGATATGTCCGTCCCTGCTATAGGCGATTGTCAGCTTTAGGCTAAGTTCTCAAGATGAGTATTTTGTGCATTTTTGACATTTTATGTTCTCATTGTAGGAACTTATATCAATGCAAATACCAGGGGGTTAATACATTTGTTTTGATTTAATCCCAAATATAGGTTAAATCTAATTGTGAAATTATACAAATGGGGATTATTTAAAGGGACTCTGTCACCAGGTTTTTGCCACCCTATCTGAAAGCAGCATAATGTAGAGACAGGGACCCTGATTCCAGCGATTTGTCACTTAGCTGTTTGCTGTCATTTTTTATAAAATCAATTTTTTCTCTGTTGCAGATCTAGCAGATATAAAGAGCTCATGAATTTGCTGCACTATCTGGCAACATGCCAAGTAGTCCTCTAATAATAATCTACTGCTGATTAACACTAGAACTACTGAGGTTGTCATTTTGACTACTTCGCATTATGTAGTTCTAGTAGGTGTCACGAGTCCAGTAGTTCTAGTGTTAAACAGTGATTTTATCAAAGCTAAACTAAGCAGCCCAGTATGTGAAACACCACTTGTTATGGATGGTGTTTATGTTGCCTTGGCTGTTGCTGGTTGCGAAGAGGTTAAGATTCTTCCTGAGGATGCTTCTGGGCTCCGTCTAGTGACGAGTGCTGGAAGTGTATCAGGTTCTTTACTTGTCACTAAGACAGGTGCAGGACCTGGCTCTAATTGTAGTGGGCTAATCCTGTCCAGCCCTTGTGTATAAAGGAATGGATTCTGCCTCAGACTGATGCCGGTGATATTCTTTTTATGTGTCAATCTAGCTCCAGTGAACATGTCTAGAACACCTGGTCCTATTGTCATGTCGACCATGTGCCTGTGACATGCTAGATATTTCTCCAGTGTACTGCGGTGTGTCTGCTTTTTGGATGCAATTTTTGCTTTTTTTCCTAGTCATCTTGCTCTCGCTTTTTGAATCCTGGGATAAGTACTTCTTTCCTGTGACTGAATGGTTTTCATGCATTTTTCTCTTGTGTGCTATGATTATTTGATTCTATTTCAATTTGTTTTGAAATGCTATGGAAAATGTTCATTCTCAGTGAAAAAACGCATAGTGGAGTTTTTTCTCTCTGTCGGAACATTGTTTTGCGTTTTTTCACTCAAATATGCATTTACGTTCCATTATGTTCCCACTGATGATCTTTATCAAAAGGACCTTGCTGAGAATCCAGTGAAGGCTTTTTTCTACTATTTTTGCATATTCACTTTTTGTTGTATATAGTATTCCACTTCTATGTACTGCTCATTATTAGTCGTGTTGGACTTTGAATATTTGTCTGCCTATGGCAGTTGCTACTAAGCCATTTTTGTGACAACCTCTCTTGGATGCTAATCCTGTTTGGTGCCCTGCACAAGAGTTCCCTGATGTGGTGGGTGGAGGATTGTGTGGTCCTAAGGGGATTTTGATCATCAGGAGTTGGCATATATTAGGGTTTTTGCTGGCAGCACCCAGTGATCTATCCTATCCTTTGTGTCTTAGTTAGCAGGCCCTCTCTTTGCTCAAGTCTTTTCCTAACCAACTTTGTATTGTTTATTACTTATATCATCGTCAATATATGTTGGGGGCTTCTGATTGTTATTTACCAATCACTCTTGTGCTCTATTTTTGGGGTTACCTGTTATGTTTTTTTCTCCCAGACTATTGGGTTCTTGCGTTACCCCCTATCCCTGGATTGGGAAGGAGTTTACCCTTGAATGGGATATTTAAGGGAATATCAGCGGTCTCCTGACCATAACAACCACTGGAATCAGGGTCTCTGCCTTTACATTATGCTGCTCTCACATTAGGTGGCAAAACCTGGTGACAGATTCCCTTTAAGGAACTTTTTTTTTTCCTATTGTCTCAGTGTCCCCTGTATTTCAAACTTCCTGTGGTTTCAATCAGCTATTTTCATTATTGTTGTCATGCTACATTACATGAAGGCAGAGTTAATAATATATCATAAGTATCTGCGATTTTGCCCTGGCAGACATCTCCCTATTCAGTATTGTATTACATAGCTGAAGGCTTTCTTGGCCCCGAAATACATAAATGGGTCAAGGTGAGTGTAACAAAGATTTACAGGTTAGGTGTTTAATATTGCCTAAACATCATTTATGTATCTTGTTTCTGCAAAGTGCATTACTTTGATGTTGCACCATGTACCCATTCAATCTATTTTCTGAGAATTACAACATGAATTTGCATTGGCACAATCTTCTTCCTGGTTGCATTGCCTTTCGGCAATATTTATGTAGGCCAGCCAAAAAGGCTTAAACAAACAACTTCACAACTGGAGGCTTTCTTATCCCAGCAATTTCTGTTTTGCAGCCCCAGCAAAGTTATATCTTTATAGATATTTTTAAACGGTTTACTGATATTCTATTTGGCAAACATAACCTTGATA
Source organism: Anomaloglossus baeobatrachus (assembly GCF_048569485.1). Classification (NCBI taxonomy): domain Eukaryota; kingdom Metazoa; phylum Chordata; class Amphibia; order Anura; family Aromobatidae; genus Anomaloglossus; species Anomaloglossus baeobatrachus. The sequence goes on from NC_134354.1 coordinate 237,964,610, forward strand.
ACTAAAAGTAGACCTGTCACTTTTCTTCATGTTTTAGTAAATAGACTGTGTGCAGAATTATTGGGCAAGTTGTATTTTAGAGGATTTTTTTTATTATTGATCAACAACTATGTTCTTAATCAACCCAAAAGACTCATAAGTATCACAGCTTAATATTTTTGGAAGTTGGGGTGGGTTTTTTTTAGATTTGGCTATCTTAGGAGGATATCTGTTTGTGCAGGTAACTATTACTGTGCAGAATTATTAAGCAACTTAATAAAAAAATATATTTCCATCTCACTTGTTTATTTTTACCAGGTAAACCAATATAACTGCACAAAATTTAGAAATTAACATTTCTGACATGCAAAAACAAAACCCCCAAAAATTAGTGACCAATATAGCCACCTTTCTTTATGATGACACTCAACAGCCTACCATCCATAGATTCTGTCAGTTGCTTGATCTGTTTACGATCAACATTGTGTGCAGCAGCCACCACAGCCTCCCAGACACTGTTCCGAGAGGTGTACTGTTTTCCCTCCCTGTAGATCTTACATTTTATGAGGGACCACAGGTTCTCTATGGGATTCAGATCAGGTGAACAAGGGGGCCATGTCATTATTTTTTCATCTTTTAGACCTTTACTGGCCAGCCACACTGTGGAGTAGTTGGATGCATGTGATGGAGCATTTGTCCTGCATGAAAATCATGTTTTTCTTGAACGATACCAACTTCTTCCTGTACCACTGCTTGAAGAAGTTGTCTTTCAGAAACTGGCAGTAGGTCTGGCAGTTGAGCTTCACTCCATCCTCAACCCAAAAAGATCCCATAAGTTCATCTTTGATAATACCAGCCTATACCAGTACCCCACTTCCATCTTGCTGGTGTCTGAGTCGGAGTGGAGCTCTCTGCCTTTTACTGATCCAGCCTCTGGCCCATCCATCTGGCCCATAACGAGTCACTCTCATTTCATCAGTCTATAAAACCTTTGAAAAGGCAGTCTTAAGATATTTCTTGGCCCAGTCTTGACGTTTTATCTTATGTTTCTTGTTCAAAGGTGGTCATATTTCAGCCTTCCTTACCTTGGCCATGTCCCTGAGTATGGCACAGCTTGTGCTTTTTGATACTCCAGTAACATTGCAGCTCTGAAATATGGCCAAACTGGTGGCAAATGGCATCTTGGCAGCTTCACACTTGATTTTCCTCAATTCATGGGCAGTTATTTTGCGCCTTTTTTACCCAACATGCTTCTTGAGACCCTGTTGGCTATTTGCCATGAAACATTTGATTGTTCGGTGATCACGCTTCAAATGTGTGGCAATTTCAAGACTGCTGCATCCCTCTGCAAGATATCTCCCAATTTTGGACTTTTCAGAGCACGTCAAATCTCTTTTCTGACCCACTTTGCCAAAGGAAAGGAAGTTGCCTAATAATTAAGCACACCTTATATAGGTTGCTGATGTCATTACACCACGCCCCTCCTCATTACAGAGATGCACATCACCTGATTTACTTAATTGGTAGTTGACTCTCAAGCCTATACAGCTTGGAGTAGGACAACATGTATAAAAAGTATCATGTGATCAAAATACTCATTTGCCTAAGAATTCTGCACACAGTGTACTATCAGGTAGCCTATTCAGGTGTCGGCAATTTATAATTCTCTCCTTGATCAAAGTCATGTTACTTCTAAGGTCAAGATTGTGTGCATGAAGGTGGGACAGTTACACACAGAATCCATATCACTCATGGTCCTTCCTTCTTTACCTGCTACATTGGTGTTAGGCATGCCAGGGGTTGGTTAAATACATTTCTACAATCATTTGGGAGCCTCGGGAAATTAAGTTATGGGTGGACTTTTTTTCCTCCAATTGTTTATCCAAGTCCTTGGCATCTGTGATATGTCACCTTCCTGGTTTTATTACGAATTTTGAGGATGTGTTTTCTGCGACTGAGTGTAAAGTTGCATGATCGATTTCAGAACAGGTGCCAAAATTCCTAAATATCGTTTGTTAAATCTCTCTCTTCCAGAATGAGGTGCCTTAAAGGAGTATATCTAAAATGGTCTGCCCAAGGGGAACATTTGGCCCTGCATGTTTCCAGTAGCCGTGGGGTTTTTCTTTTTAAGGAAAAAGATGGAGGTTTGCATCCATGCTTGGATTTTATAGAGATTAATAGGATCACAGTTTCCAATTCATATCCTATTCCTCTTATACCTCACCTGTTTAATCAACCAGCTGGAGCCAAATGGGTTTCTAAACTTGATCTTAGGGGATCATATAACCTCATACGCATTTGGCAAGGAGATGAGTGTGTAGCACCCTTGCTGTATCAGGTGCCACAAATGTAAGTGGAATCCCAAACCCCGGAATATTCGTGTCAGTGAACACACCTAAACCTTCAGGCCACATACACAACCCCAACACCAAACTGGGAGACTGCCTAGCAACAGGTAAAAGGAATGGGCACTGACTGGATAGTCGACACCTACTCTGTAGGGAGAGACCTAATGAGGGGGAGGGGCCAGTGGTCAGTTGGGAAGTTGGCGGGAGGAAGTGTAGAGTTTAGTGAGGAGTTCAGTCAGGAGAGGAGTTGAGAGTAGTAGTCTGAGGAGTGAAAGAGTGAAAGTGCAGAAAGAAAGGAAAAGACCTGCAGTAACAATGGAGTGCTGTGACAGGAGTGAGAACTGTGAAGTAAGGAACTAGGACTCCAGGAACCGTGGGTTACCTGTAGAAGTGGAAAACTCCAGGGACCGCGGGATGCCTGTGGAAGTCTAGAACCTATTCTAACAGGACTAAGCACGATGCAGGGTACAGACCCTAGGACAACAAGACATTTAATGGTCAACTGTTAACTCTGCCAGGCAAGAAGATCTCCAGGGTTCATCACCAACCAAAGAGTCTGAAGCATCAGCAGCAAAGAGGGGACCGGGGATTGAACCTCTTAAATAGTCCAGGCTGCCTGCAATAGGACCAAGACAGAAACAGAGGGGTTCCAAAGCAGCTTTAGGCCACGGGAGCCCATCAACAACAAGTGTGCACAGAGGACAGCCAACCCAGGTCACATCTGGCATGGAGAACAAGGGGAGCGGGAACACCTGGAACAGTCACCCGCAGGTCCAGACACTGAGACCAAGCAAATACAAGGCAAGTTAAAACCGCAATACTGGTGGGGACTGTTTCCTTACCACCTCTGCACACACAGCCACTGACTGTTCTCTACTATAACCCCCATCATTCTCTGCTGGGGTACAGCCCTGCTTGTGGAGGGCTCAAAACACCTAAGCTGCACTACACCAGCCCTAGCAAGACTCCGCAGCGGCGGCTTCAAATAACCTGGCCGCATACCGCAAGTGGTGTAGTTGAAAAATTCTTTTTTTTTATTTCTCCCTTTTCTTTTATTTTGTACCCATATTATTTGGACCGACCCCCAGTGTCTTGGAACCGTTCATCGGCCGTGACCACGACTGTTCCACACTACCCACCACGCGCCCGGGACTGAGTACCCCACAGCCCTAGGGTGTCACTACTGGATAACCACATTCAATACACCCTAAGTCACTTTGAAAATGTATAACTTCATAAATGATATTTTATGCCCTCTGATAGGTAGATTTGTTGTGATTTATTTGGATGACATATTGATTTGCTTATGTTCTGAAGAGGATCAACATAAGCATGTTCAACAAGTCCTGCAAATTCTTCATGACAATCATTTATTTGCCAAACTGAAAAAACATCAATTTGAGGTTTAACAGGTATATTTTTGTGGTCATTTGGTTTCTTCATTGAAGTTTCAGATGGCTCATTAAGGTACAGACCAGTGCTTTTTTTGCGGTGGTACGCGCCAGTATGGCGTACCAGAAAATCTGAAGAGCGCCTCTGGCTCTGTCCACATGGCTAATTTGTAAACTATACAAATTAGCCATGTGGAGTGAAGGCACAAGCCAGAGGCATCTCCAGGGGGCGCTGTCGGGCTGCCTGATACAGCGGTGTGGAAGTCTGCCGGGTAGGAGCCGCTATTCTCTGAGCGCAGCTGTCACGCTGACAGCCGCACTCATAGAAAGTGCAGCGCGCGGCTCCCACTGCTCAATTGTCCTAGTATCTGTCAGACGCGAGGACAATTGAAGCGGTGACGCCGGCGCTGACTTCCGGATCAGCGCGACGGCTGTCATGTGATCAGGTCAGCTGATCAGACTGCTGACCCGGAAGCCAGCGCCGCAGCGCAGAAGCAGCAGAGAAATGCTGAGAAGTGCTCCACTGTGGAGCTGAAGAAGACACGGACGGAGGAACATTATGGGGTAAGAGGGGAGCATTTATGAAATAGTATGGGGGAGAGGGGGGGAGGGAACTATTTGTGGACACACTATGGGGGAACAGAGGGTGGGGGAGTGAACCATCTGTGCACACACTATGGGGGGGACAGAGGGTGGGGAGGAGGCAATATGTATATACACAGTATGGATGGGGGTGGGAACTATCTGTGGACAGAGTATGGGGAGAGAGAGGATGAGGTTTCATGCATGGGGAGAGAAATGATGAGGGGTGATGTACGGGGAGAGAGGATGAGGTTTCATTCATGGGGAGAGAGGATGAGGGGTGATGTATGGGGAGAGAGAGGATGAGGTTTCATGCATGGGGAGAGAGGATGAGGGGTGATGTATGAGGAGAGAGAGGATGAGGTTTCATGCATGGAGAGAGAGGATGAGGAGTGATGTATAGGGAGAGAGAGGATGAGGTTTCATACATGGGGACAGAGGATGAGGGGTGATGCATGGGGAGAGAGAGGATGAGGTTTCATGCATGGGGACAGAGGATGAGGGGTGATGCATGGGGAGAGAGAGGATGAGGTTTCATGCATGGGGACAGAAATGATGAGGGGTGATATATGGGGAGAGAGAGGATGAGGTTTCATGTATGGGGAGAGAGAGGATGAGGTTTCATGTATGGGGAGAGAGAGGATGAGGTTTCATGTATGGGGAGAGAGAGGATGAGGTTTCATGCATGGGGAGAGAGAGGATGAGGTTTCATGCATGGGGACAGAGAGGATAAGGGGTGATGCATGGGGACAGAGAGGATGTGGAGTGAACTGGAAAGAAATTTTGAGGACACAGAATAAAGAGTGACATGGTATGAGGAGCAAGTGGGCAGGATGGGGAGTGAGGTGGAAAAGTATATGGACACACAGGAGGTAGTGAGGAGACAGGAAGGGATGAGAAGAATGTGAGGGGCACAGAATAAAGACTGGGTAGTGGAGGGGGGTGGTATGGAGAGGGGGCAGAATGGGAGGACAGTGTGAGGTTATAGCAAGGAGGGGGAGTGTGATGAGGGCACAGTATAAAGACGGTGCAGTATAAGGGGACACAGTGTAAAGGACACTGTAAAAAGTAGGCTCATTTTGGAAAGAGGGAATATGGAGGGCATGTACCATAAGAGGAACAGTGTGGGTCATATTTTGTGTAGAGAATACTGGGGCCATTATTTATTCTGGGGCACTGCGTAGGGCAGATATTTTTAAGTAGAAGTATTATAATCATTCTGCTATTTTAGGGGCATCGTGTCGGGATCTGTTACAGAAGACCGGAGAAGATGGAAATCTGCAGAGATGAGATGTGAATGGGAAAAGTCATCATGGCGTCAGGACAAGATGAAGAATAGAAAGAAAAGACTAGAGACAACATCATCTATAAGGTACCTGAATGTAAATGTTTATTTGTGATACTGACTATGTCTTATCATTAGGCCTTGGTCCCACTTGCGCATTGCTTGTAATGTGAGCGCAATGGGACCCCCACTGATCAGCTGATTATGGTGCAGGTGTCCGGAAATGCTTATTTCTGGATCTGCTCCATCCTCTGATGGTGTCCGCAGCCGGGTAATGCACATCCGCCTCATTGATTTTAATAGGAGACTGCTGCCACTATCAGAAGACGGAGCGGATCCAGAACTGAGCACTTCCGGCCACCTGCCACCACCAGCACCTAGTGTAGGGAATTGGCGGGGTTGCCAGGTGCCGGACCCTGACCAGTCAGACATTGGTGACCTATCCTAAGGAAAGGTCATTAATGTTAAAGTAGTGGACAATCTCTTTAATAAAGTCTTGTGCCGTCTGACAAGTTAAGAGATACTATGTTTTTATTTATGTTGTTAGGAGCATTAAAGGGGTTGTCCAAATTTGTGATGAGTCTGCAGTCACTCTGTGTGTCACTCTGTGACTGCAGCCTTCTGAATTCTCACAGTGTGCACACTGCCCGCTGTCAGGATTCTCTGGTGCCAGCGGTGAGAGTGGGAGGTTATGAAGCTCAAAGTATGTGATTTACATAGATGTGGTCACGTGCTGAACAGACATGCTCAATGAAAATGAATTGACTGAGGCTGGACACATCAAATCAGAATGTGGCCAGAAGTGTACAAATCTCATACTTGTGCTCACATGACCGTACACTCTCTCCACTGGAACCGGCACACCCCGCCGCAGTCCCGCTACTCAATGTCTGACAGCACCCCCAAACCCCCCCCACCCGCTCCTCGCCTCAGAGATGCAAACCAGCAAATTTTTTTTACAAAAAAAGCACTGGTACAGACTATCCTCGATTGGGTACAACCTACTAACGTTAAAGCATTGCATAGATTCTTTGGTTTTGCTAATTCCTATTGAAAGTTCATTAAGAATTTCTCAGTTATTGTAAAGCCTCTTACAGGTACTGACTTTTCCTCTTTATCTAAAGTGGCTGTTGAGGCCTTTGCTGCTGTCAAGGCAGCCTTCTATAAGGCTCCGGTTCTCAGTCACCCCGAGGTTAATTTGCTTTTTGTGGTCAAAGTAGACACCTCTTCTCTGAGGATAAGTGCAGTTCTCTCACAAAAGAAAGATAGTTACCTTGTGCTTTTCTTCTCAGAAGTTCTCACAAGCCGAGTATAACTATGTTATGGGGGACCAAGTGCTTCTGGCAGTTAAGAGAGCATTTGTGGAATGAAGACATTGGTTAGAGGGGGCTAAACATAAGGGGACAGTCTTTACTAGAGTTGAGCGCGGTTCGTGGTTCGTGGTTCTCCAGTTCGCGGTTCGAGTGATTTTGGGGGCTGTTCTAGATCAAACTAGAACTTGAGCTTTTTGCTAAAGCTCGATAGTTCTAGTTACGTTCGAGAACGGTTCTAGCAGCAAAAAGCCAAGCTAATTACTAGCTGGCTTACCGCTGTAATACTGTAAGTCACTCTGTGACTCACACTATTATGAAATTTCAGTGTATAGTCTGAGGGAACAGCGCGTTCAGATCACTGCTGCTGGGATAATGGCGAAGGCCATTTTTTTTTTCTGTTCTTCCTTCCCTCCCTAAGCGCGCGTGTAGTGGGGCGGGCCAGCATGTCAGCCAATCCCAGACACACATACAACTAAGTGGACTTTTAGCCAGAGAAGCAACGGCATGTGTGATAGGATGTCCATGTCACATGTCCCTGCATTATAAATATGGACATCTGCCCGTCTGGACGCCATTATCTGCCTTCTGCGTCTGGGTGTCAGTCACCACAGGTGCAGCTCCTGTCTCCGATACTGCTGTGTACGCTCTACACGCTGCGCTATACAGAATAGGGATAGAAGTTTCTTTCAGCCCTTGTAAGGGCTAACACCAGCAGGCTCAGAGCCATAGGTGACAGTCAGGTCCGTGGAAAGAGGTTTTAACAGGTACAGATAAGAGCGTCTTTGTAGCTAAAGTCAGGGAGTTCCTTGCTGCATTTCACCATTAGGAGGGATAGAAAGTGAGGCTTCCTTTCCTCTACACTGACTCACAACCCTGGCACTGTACCCTCCTGCCCTTTGCACACTCAAGCTCATTGTTACTAAGCCATTATACTAGCAAACACTGAGGAAACTTAGTGGCATCCTAAAAGTGGCTGTTGGACTTCCATTAGTGTCCCACTAGTGCAAATCTATTTGCAGCACCTCTGCATTGCACACTCAAGCTCATTGTTACTAAGTCATTATACTAGCAAACACTGAAGAAACTTAGTGGCATCCTAAAAGTGGCTGTTGGACTTTCATTAGTGTCCCACTAGTGCAAATCTATTTGCAGCACCTCTGCATTGCACACTCAAGCTCATTGTTACTAAGTCATTATACTAGCAAACACTGAGGAAACTTAGTGGCATCCTAAAAGTGGCTGTTGGACTTCCATTAGTGTCCCACTAGTGCAAATCTATTTGCAGCACCTCTGCATTGCACACTCAAGCTCATTGTTACTAAGCCATTATACTAGCAAACACTGAGGAAACTTAGTGGCATACTAAAAGTGGTTGTTGGACTTCCATTAGTGTCCAACTAGTGCAAATCTATTTGCAGCACCCCTGCATTGCACACTCAAGCTCATTGTTACTAAGCCATTATACTAGAAAACACTGAGGAAACTTAGTGGCATCCTAAAAGTGGCTGTTGGACTTCCATTAGTGTCCCACTAGTGCAAATCTATTTTCAGCACCTCTGCATTGCACACTCAAGCTCATTGTTACTAAGCCATTATACTAGCAAACACTGAGGAAACTTAGTGGCATCCTAAAAGTGGCTGTTGGACTTCCATTAGTGTCCCACTAGTGCAAATCTATTTGCAGCACCTCTGCATTGCACACTCAAACTCATTTTTACTAAGTCATTATACTAGCAAACACTGAGGAAACTTAGTGGCATCCTAAAAGTGGCTGTTGGACTTCCATTAGTGTCCCACTAGTGCAAATCTATTTGCAGCACCTCTGCATTGCACACTTAAGCTCATTGTTACTAAGCCATTATACTAGCAAACACTGAGGAAACTTAGTGGCATCCTAAAAGTGGCTGTTGGACTTCATTAGTGTCCCACTGGTGCAAATCTATTTGCAGCACCTCTGCATTGCACACTCAAACTCATTTTTACTAAGCTATTATACTAGCAAACTGTGCTGCCATTTTAAGGGCCATAGTTTCATTGTCCGGGATAGTTATTGTTGTTTATTCTGCTGTCAATAAAGGTAGACCACCGCTGCAATCTACACCACCTCTCAATTTTTACTACCACATTTTAAGTGGCAAAAAACACCAAAAAACTGAGCTGTGACAATTGTTCAATAAACATGCAACATTACAAGCATGTGAATTGCAGCCTCAAGACTAGAAAAAAAACAAGGAGAAAATTGTGGAAAAAATACCCTGACTATAAATAAATAGATTGCAAGTGCTTAATAAACAGGGTACTTAGTATATACATTTTTGCAAAAAGGTAAGAAGCTGTCTCACCTCGTCACGGTGTACCCATCTGAGACAGTCCCTAACCTACTAAAGTTAAAAACATATTCTGTACCTGACTTGTGTCATGTCAAAACTTCAATATGGATGGTAAAGTGGTTAGCTGGGTCCCAGATTAAATACACAGCAAAAAGTGAGAAGCAGGTAATTGTTCAACCTCAGTATCAGGAGGGCTGCACCCCCAACTTGCATTAAAGCAAGAAAGCAGACAAAAAACACCAAAAAACTGAGCTGTGACAATTGTTCAATAAACATGCAACATTACAAGCATGTGAATTGCAGCCTCAAGACTAGAAAAAAACCAAGGAGAAAATTGTAGAAAAAATACCCTGACTATAAATAAATAAATTGCAAGTGCTTAATAAACAGGGTACTTAGTATATACATTTTTGCAAAAAGGTAAGAAGCTGTCTCACCTCGTCACGGTGTACCCATCTGAGGCTGCAATTCACATGCTTGTAATGTTGCATGTTTATTGAACAATTGTCACAGCTCAGTTTTTTGGTGTTTTTTGTCTGTTATCTTGCTTTAATGCAAGTTGGGGTGCAGCCCTCCTGATACTGAGGTTGAACAATTACCTGCTTCTCACTTTTTGCTGTGTATTTAATCTGGGACCCAGCTAACCACTTTACCATCCATATTGAAGTTTTGACATGACACAAGTCAGGTACAGAATATGTTTTTAACTTTAGTAGGTTAGGGACTGTCTCAGATGGGTACACCGTGACGAGGTGAGACAGCTTCTTACCTTTTTGCAAAAATGTATATACTAAGTACCCTGTTTATTAAGCACTTGCAATTTATTTATTTATAGTCAGGGTATTTTTTCTACAATTTTCTCCTTGGTTTTTTTCACATTTTAAGTGGACATTCTTGTCGCTAGCAAAATGAGTGGCAAAGTGACAGATGCTGGTGGAAAGGGGAACAGGCGTGTTGGAAAAGGAAAAAAAGTTTGTATTCGTGGGGAAGGTGACAAAGCTCCATTAACATATGCTGAAGATAGGCCATCTTCCAGCAAAAGTAAGATGTCTACTACTTTCCGTGGACTATCGGATGTGCTCCCTTTTTTATGAACACGAACAACTGGAACAAAGGTAGATGTTGCCCAAAAGAAGAAAATGCTTGAATGGATCTCAAGTGGTCCAACAAGTGCCCTCTCCTCCACCTCAACTGCCGCATCCAAAAAACACCAGTCCTCTGAGTTGTCATCCCAATCACACTTGCTTTCTCCCAGCTCTCAAGTCTCCATCCACCCTGCACAGTATGGTGGAACAGAGCTGGCTGAGTCTGCAGAGCTGTTCAGTCACACTATAGCCTGGGAATAAGGGGTCTGCTCCCAAGCTACAGTGAGTACAGACCAGGAAATGGTCTGCAGTGATGCCCAGAACCTTTGTGACTGACATTCAGGCCGTGATGACCAAGTTCATGAGCATAATGTTCAGCCTTATTCACAAACTGAAACACCTGTTGTAATAGACAATGAGGAACATACTGATGACGATGAGACGCAGATACCAGATTGGGATGACAACTTAAATATTTGTTCAGGGCAGGAAGAGGCTCGGTCTGAAGGGGAGGGGAGTGCAAACACAATGCTTGATGAGGAACTTCTAGATCCCACCTACTGTCAACCCACAGTCAGGCACTCGAGGAGGTCAACAGAGGCGGTGAAGGAGGATGCTACTGACGACGAAGTTACCTTGCGCCTTCCTGGACAGAGGAGGAGTACTGGTAGCACGTCTACAACTGCATCCTCAACCTCCACTCTGCCTCTGAGCACTAGTCGGGGTGGCTCAGCAGGTCGCATATCCTCTAAGCCTTGCCTAGCCTGGTCCTTTTTTGACCTTGCAAAGGATCGCCCAAATCATGTGATCTGTAAAATTTGTCGGGAATCTGTTAGTAGAGGCAAAATCCTCAGCAGTTTGACAACTTCTTCCATGAATCGTCACATGAAAAAATATCATATGTCCCAGTGGGAAGCTCACCGTGCTGCAATGCGGCCTAGCGGAGCGGACCATCCACCGCCTGCCCCTTCCAGTGCATCCGCACTCTTTATCTTCTAGGACTGTGGGGACAGCTGTCACACCTGGTTTTCCACGCACAACTTCCACCACTGTAACCGCAACAGGCAGTTTGCTTAGTAGGCCATTAGTTGGTTTGGAAGGGGAAACAAGTGCGTGTGTACAGCTCTCTCAGACATCGATAGCATCAACGTTGGATGAAGGCAACATCATGTCTACGCCTGCACTTTCCTCACAAACCTGCATTTTTTCAGGGACACCCTACTCACCACCGTCTACACACAGCAGCCAGATCTCTGTCCCTCAGATGTGGACAAATAAAAGGCCATTTCCTGCGACCCATGACAAAGCTAAGAGGTTGACTTTATCCCTCTGTAAGTGCTTGGCTACCGAAATGCTACCTTTCCGCCTGGTGGACACACAGGATTTTAGAGACCTTATGTCTGTCGCTGTGCCCCAGTACCAGATACCCAGTCACCACTACTTCTCTAAGAAAGGTGTGCCTGCGCTACACCAGCATGTCGCACACAACATTACCGCTTCCTTGAGAAACTCTGTGTGTGAACAGGTGTATTTCACCACCGATACTTGGACCAGTAAGCATGGACAGGGACGTTACATGTCGCTGACTGGGCTGTAAGTCCAAGTTCCTCCACTGCTTCTGCCTCTTCAACCTCGTCTGGGTCCTCCATCTCCGCCCCAAGCCTGTGTGGTCAGGCCACCAGCGTTGTAACTGCGCAGAAGGAATCACGCACCCCTTATTACTATGCTGGCAGCAGAGCGAAACGGCATAAGGTGGTCTTTGTCTTGAAATTTCTTGGAACTAAGAGTCACACAGAGGCTGAGTTGTGGGCAGCTCTGGAGACTGAGTTTGGTAAATGGTGGTCTCCACTCAACCTTCAGCCTGGTAAGGCCGTGTGCGACAATGCTGCAAACCTGGGTGTGGCCCTTCGCCTGGGCATGGTGACACACGTGCCTTGTATGGCTCACGTGTTGAACCTTGTTGTCCAGCAATTTTTAACACACTATCCCGGCCTAGATGGACTTCTGCACAGGGCACGAAAACTGTCTGCTCACTTCCGCCGTTCAACCGCCGCAGCTGAGCGACTTGCATCGCTCCAGAAGTCTTTCGGCTTGCCGGTTCATCGCCTGAAATGCGATGTGCCGACACGCTGGAATTCGACTCTCCACATGTTACAGCGACTGTGGCAGCACCGCCGAGCCCTGGTGCAATACGTCATGACGTAGAGCCTGGGCCAACGAGATGCAGAGGTGGGGCAGATCACCCTGATGGAGTGGTCTCAGATCAAGGACCTATGCACCCTTCTGCACAGTTTCGACATGGCGATGAATATGTTTAGCGCTGACAATGTCATTATCAGCATGACAATTCCAGTCATTTACATGCTGGAGCACACGCTAAACACTATTCGGACTCAGGGGGTGGGACAACAGGAAGAGGAGGAACTACAGGAGGATTCATATGTGCAAGAGACAAAAACATCACCAAGGTCCAGACGTTCATCATCACCAAGGCGGCAGACTCAGCGGATGAGGGAGACCTTCGTCAAATTTCAGTTGAAAGAGGTTGGGGGGAGATGTCAGAGGAAGAAAGAACAGTTAGCACCTCTATGCCATAAACACAGCATGGACTTGGTCCGCATGGCTGCGCCAGACACATGAGTGCCTCCTTGCTGAACTACCTCCAACATTATTCTCGTATTGTAAAAATTAGAAGTGATGATGACTACTGGCTTGCCACACTATTAGATCCCCAGGACAAGTCCAAATTTTGTGACATAATTCCAGCCATAGAAAGGGACGCACGTATGCAGGAGTATCAGCAAAAGCTGTTACTCGATCTTAACTCGGCTTTTCCACAAAACACCCTTGGTGCACGGAGTGAATCTTCCAGTTGTAACTCGACAAACATGGGACGGTCTCGTCATCTTCAACAGTCTAACCGTACCAGCAGCACCGTATCTGGTGCTGGTAACAGCAATTTTATTGAATCTTTTCATAATTTTTTTAGACCATCCTTTGCAAGGCCACCAGAGACATGTCTGACACATAGTCAACGGCTGGAGAGGATGATACAGGAGTATCTCCAAATGAACATCGATGCCATGACTTTGCAACTGGAGCCTTGCTCATTTTGGGCTTCAAATTTTGAAAAATGGCCAGAGCTCTCCACTTACGCCTTTGAGATCTTGTCGTGTCCAGCTGCCAGCGTTGTCTCTGAACGTGTCTTCAGTGCTGCTGGGTGTGTGCTAACAGATAAGCGCACGCGTCTGTCCAGTGACAATATGGACAGACTAACATTCATCAAAATGAACAAGTCATGGATCCACAAGGAATTTACTACCCCTGTGTCATCCTGGGAAGAGAAAATGCTTGTGTATTTTGAATGTGCTTGATGCAAATCTACCTGTGAAGTGTACAACTGGGGCACAAGTGCTGCCACTGATGGGGTGTCTGTGTGGCCCAATTTTTGGAAAAAAGGGAGACTCCGCTTGGAGTAACCCTTGCTTACAGTGTTTCTAAAAATGATCCAAGATGAACAGAGCTGGGATCAGCAAAGACTTTGCTACCTACCCCGATGTCATCCTGGGAAGGGTTAAGGATGGCGTAATTTTGAATGTTGTTGATGCAAATCCACCTGTGAAGTGTACAACTAGGGCACAAGTGCTGCCACTGATGGGGTGGGTGTCTGTGTGGCCCAATTTTTGGAAAAAAGGGAGACTCCGCTTGGAGTAACCCTTGCTTACAGTGTTTTTAAAAAGGAGCCAAGATGAACAAGTCATGGTTCAGCAAAGACTTTGCTACCTACCCCGGTGCAATCCTGGGAACGGTTAAGGATGGCGTATTTTTGAATGTGCTTGATGCAAATCTACCTGTGAAGTGTACAACTAGGGCACAAGTGCTGCCACTAAAGGTTTGGGTATCTGTGTGGCCCAATTTTTGGAAAAAAAGGGAGACTCCGCTTGGAGTAACCCTTGCTTGCAGTGATTCTAAAAATGATCCAAGATGAACAGAGCTGGGATCAGCAAAAACTTTGCTACCTACCCCGATGTCATCCTGGGAAGGGTTAAGGATGGCGTAATTTTGAATGTTGTTGATGCAAATCCACCTGTGAAGTGTACAACTAGGGCACAAGTGCTGCCACTGATGGGGTAGGTGTCTGTGTGGCCCAATTTTTGGAAAAAAGGGAGACTCCGCTTGGAGTAACCCTTGCTTGCAGTGTTTCTAAAAATGATCCAAGATGAACAGATCTGGGATCAGCAAAGACTTTGCTACCTACCCCGGTGTCATCCTGGGAAGGGTTAAGGATGGCGTAATTTTGAATGTTGTTGATGCAAATCTACCTGTGAAGTGCACAACTAGGGCACAAGTGCTGCCACTGATGGGGTGGGTGTCTGTGTGGCCCAATTTTTGGAAAAAAGGGAGACTCCGCTTGGAATAACCCTTGCTTAAAGTGTTTTTAAATAGGAGCCAAGATGAACAAGTCATGGTTCAGCAAAGACTTTGCTACCTACCCCGGTGCAATCCTGGAGACGGTTAAGGATGGCGTATTTTTGAATGTGCTTGATGCAAATCTACCTGTGAAGTGTACAACTGGGGCACAAGTGCTGCCACTGAAGGTATGGGTGTCTGTGTGGCCCAATTTTTGGAAAAAAGGGAGACTCCGCTTGGAGTAACCCTTGCTTGCAGTGTTTCTAAAAATGATCCAAGATGAACAGATCTGGGATCAGCAAAGACTTTGCTACCTACCCTGGTGTCATCCTGGGAAGGGTTAAGGATGGCGTAATTTTGAATGTTGTTGATGCAAATCTACCTGTGAAGTGCACAACTAGGGCACAAGTGCTGCCACTGATGGGGTGGGTGTCTGTGTGGCCCAATTTTTGGAAAAAAGGGAGACTCCGCTTGGAATAACCCTTGCTTATAGTGTTTTTAAATAGGAGCCAAGATGAACAAGTCATGGTTCAGCAAAGACTTTGCTACCTACCCCGGTGCAATCCTGGAGACGGTTAAGGATGGCGTATTTTTGAATGTGCTTGATGCAAATCTACCTGTGAAGTGTACAACTGGGGCACAAGTGCTGCCACTGAAGGTATGGGTGTCTGTGTGGCCCAATTTTTGGAAAAAAGGGAGACTCCGCTTGGAGTAACCCTTGCTTGCAGTGTTTCTAAAAATGATCCAAGATGAACAGATCTGGGATCAGCAAAGACTTTGCTACCTACCCTGGTGTCATCCTGGGAAGGGTTAAGGATGGCGTAATTTTGAATGTTGTTGATGCAAATCTACCTGTGAAGTGTACAACTGGGGCACAAGTGCTGCCACTGAAGGGGTGGGTGTCTGTGTGGCCCAATTTTTGGAAAAAAGGGAGACTCCGCTCTGAGTAACCCTTGCTTGCAGGGTTTCTAAAAATGATTCAAGATGAACAGATCTGGGATCAGCAAAGACTTTGCTACCTACCCCGATGTCATCCTGGGAAGGGTTAAGGATGGCGTAATTTTGAATGTTGTTGATGCAAATCCACCTGTGAAGTGTACAACTAGGGCACAAGTGCTGCCACTGATGGGGTAGGTGTCTGTGTGGCCCAATTTTTGGAAAAAAGGGAGACTCCGCTTGGAGTAACCCTTGCTTGCAGTGTTTCTAAAAATGATCCAAGATGAACAGATCTGGGATCAGCAAAGACTTTGCTACCTACCCCGGTGTCATCCTGGGAAGGGTTAAGGATGGCGTAATTTTGAATGTTGTTGATGCAAATCTACCTGTGAAGTGTACAACTGGGGCACAAGTGCTGCCACTGAAGGGGTGGGTGTCTGTGTGGCCCAATTTTTGGAAAAAAGGGAGACTCCGCTCTGAGTAACCCTTGCTTGCAGGGTTTCTAAAAATGATTCAAGATGAACAGATCTGGGATCAGCAAAGACTTTGCTACCTACCCCGGTGTCATCCTTGGGATGGTTAAGGATGGCGTATTTTTGAATGTGCTTGATGCAAATCTACCTGTGAAGTGTACAACTGGGGCACAAGTGCTGTCACTGAAGGGGTGTCTGTGTGGCCCAATTTTTGGAAAAAAAGGAGACTCCTCTTGGAGTAACCCTTGCTGTGTTTTTAAAAAGGAGCCAAGATGAATAAGTCATGGTTCAGCAAAGACTTTGCTACCTACCCCGGGGTCATCCTGGGAAGGGTTAAGGATGGCGTAATTTTGAATGTTGTTGATGCAAATCTACCTCTGAAGTGTACAACTAGGGCACAAGTGCTGCCACTGAAGGGGTGGATGTCTGTGTGGCCCAATTTTTGGAAAAAAGGGAGACTCCGCTTGGAGTAACCCTTGCTTGCTGTGTTTTTAAAAAGGAGCCAAGATGAGCATGTAATGGTTCAGTAAAGACTTTGCTACCTACCCCGGTGTCATCCTGGGAAGGTGTCACGCTCCCCGGGTCCCCTGCTCTGCTCCCCGGCTCACCTGCCACGCTCCCCGGCTTCCCTGCGTCGCTCCCCGGTTCCTCTGTCCGGCGTCCGCCGCTCCCCGGTCTCCAGCCTCCATTGCCTGCGGTTCCCAGGCGTCCTGGTCCCCGTTCCCGGCGCCCGTCGGCTACTCAGCCCCAGCCCGGCTCTCCTGCTTCCTCCTCACCGCTCCCTGCCCTGGCTTCTGGCACCCGGGCCTCGCGCATGCGCATTAGGGCGCGCGCGCGGTCATTGACCCTTTCTTAAAGGGCCAGCATCCACTGACAGGAAATTGAGCACACAGGTACAGGGTATAAAGGGGTTAGTGTCCATGTGGGCGGGGCCTGTTCTTCGTGTTTCCCAAGCTAGGAGTCAGGTCTCCTTGTTTTCCTGTGATATACTCCCCTCTCTCTTCTAGAGCCGATCCTGCCTCGCCATCCGGTCCTGCCGAATCCCGAACCCCGAACGCTGACTATCTGCCATCCTGACAGTCCGTTCCATCTCTGATCCCTGTGGTGACCCGTCCTCTCGCTCCATCGGTTCCGGACTCCGCCTGACAACATCTCGGCTTCCGAACCTGAGCTCCGTCACCCGGACTACCATCGGTGACTCCGTGATCCCAGGGACTTCTCCATTCTACTCTTGTGCACGGACTGTCCTGCTACCCGTAGTGCTCCAGCTACCGGACCCCTTACCTTCATCAAAGAGTTCGGCCCAGTGGATCCACCTCCTGGGTCTGCCCGTCCACCTGGCCCTAACAGTAAGAACAGGCCATGGATCCCGCCGAAGCACTAGCGGCCTTGCAGGAAGAACTCACACGCCAGCGTGAGACTCAGTCCCGCATGCTGAACTTTATGTCTTCTGTGGACGCCCGCCTGAACACGCTACAAGCGTCGGTTACATCTTCAGCATCTCGGGCTTCCACTAGACAATCCACGGCTCCAGCTCCCGTGGCAGCCTCCTTGGATGCTTCCAGGCTTCGTTTGGCCTCACCACCCCGGTACGCCGGAGATCCCAAGACCTGCAGGGGATTCATAAACCAATGCTCCCTCCATTTCACGCAGCTGCCGCATTTGTTTGCTTCCGACCAAGCCAAGGTCGCCTTCATGATGTTCCATCTAGAGGGTGAGGTATTGGCGTGGATGAACCCCTTGTGGGAGAAGGAGGACCCTGTGACCACGAACATCCAGGAGTTCCTGCAGGCATTTCGTGGCACCTTTGACGAGCCCGGACGCGCCTCCGCGTCTGCCTCATCTCTTCTCCGGTTACGTCAGGGGACTCTGACGGTGGGTCAATATGCCATCCGTTTTCGCACCTTGGCTTCGGAACTCGGGTGGAACAACGAGGCTCTAACCGCCGCCTTCTGGGAAGGACTCTCGGGTCGAATTAAAGATGAGCTGGCTGGTCGTGACGTACCGTCCACCCTGGATGCCCTGATTACCCTAGCGACTCGAGTGGACATTCGCTTTCAGGAGCGATCCAAAGAGGTGTCCCGTGAGAGACGTCCGGTACGGCATTCCTCTCCTCCACAGAAGCCCGCGGTACTTCAGTCAACGGCATCTGGTGTCTCCGTCCACGAGCCCATGCAGATCGACCGTGTGCGGCAGTCTGAACAACGCCGAGCAGAGCGGCTCGCCAAGGGCCTCTGCTTCTACTGCGGAGAGGGCACACACCTTCTACGCTCCTGTCCAGAGAGGCCGGGAAACTCCAAAGCCTAGGGTTGGTAGGAGAGGCCACCCTAGGTGCTGGGACTCTCTCTCAGACCCGGTTACGTGGACTGTTCAAGTGACAACGGGAGAGACGCGGTTCACGGCCGAGGCGTACCTCGATTCTGGGGCAGCAGGCAATTTCATCCAGCAGGCCACGGTGGACAAGTACCAGGTGCCTGTTACTCCACTCGACAAACCCCTCGTGATTGCCTCTGTGGATGGGAGACCCCTTTCTGACACCATCTCGTGGATCACCAGGCCGATCGAACTGCGTATCGGTGCCCTGCACACCGAGAACATCGCTCTCTACGTCCTCCCACACATGTCCCATCAAATCCTGCTGGGACTCCCCTGGTTACGGACTCACGAACCGTCAGTCAGCTGGGGCACTGGTGAAATCACCCGATGGGGCTCTTCTTGCCATGAGAACTGTCTGAAGACCATACAACCCATCCGACGACCTCCGGTTCCAGAGTCCCTACCGGGACTGCCCTCGGCCAATTGGTCCTTCGCGGACGTCTTTGACAAAAAGGAATCAGAGGTACTTCCGCCACATCGTCCTTACGATTGTGCCATCGACCTGCTCCCGGGAACTACACCACCTCGAGGACGGATATATCCGCTGTCTCCTGCCGAAACAAGGGCCATGTCTGCTTACATCACAGAGAGCCTGGCAAGGGGATTCATTCGGAGATCCTCCTCTCCTGCTGGAGCAGGCTTCTTCTTCGTTAAGAAGAAAGAAGGTGACCTACGCCCATGCATAGACTACCGGGGATTGAACCAAATCACCGTGAAAAAGAAGTACCCCCTGCCGCTCATCCCCGAATTGTTTGATCAGCTTAGAGGAGCTCGTGTGTTCACCAAGTTGGATCTTCGGGGTGCCTACAACCTGGTCCGCATCCGCTCTGGGGACGAATGGAAGACCGCATTCAATACTCGCGATGGGCACTATGAATACTGTGTGATGCCCTTCGGCCTGTGTAACGCACCAGCAGTCTTTCAGGAATTGGTGAACGACGTTTTCCGGGACCTTCTCTACATCTGTGTGGTGGTGTATCTTGATGACATCCTGGTCTTTTCTCCGGACCTCCAGACCCACAGAGAGAACGTGCAGCTGGTACTACGACGACTGAGGGAGAATCGTCTGTACGCCAAGTACGAGAAGTGTGTCTTCGAGCAGTCTTCTCTTCCCTTCCTGGGTTACGTCATCTCCGATACCGGACTGCAGATGGATCCGAAGAAGGTCTCTTCCATTCTCAACTGGCCTCCTCCTTCTGGACTAAAGGCAATCCAACGCTTTCTGGGATTCGCCAACTATTACCGCCAGTTCATCCCTCACTTCTCGGCTCTGACTGCTCCTCTCTCCGCCTTGACCAAGAAGGGGGCTAATCCAAAGGACTGGTCACCTGCGGCCGACGCCGCGTTTGGTTCTCTGAAGCGGGCATTTGCCTCCTCCCCTGTGCTCCACCGTCCGGAGTTAAACCGACAGTTTACCTTGGAGGTGGATGCCTCCTCCTCGGGAGCCGGAGCAGTGCTCATGCAGAAGTCCTCCTCCGGGAAGATGGTGACTTGCGGTTTCTTCTCCAAGAGCTTCTCAGCGCCTGAACGCAACTACACCATCGGTGATCGAGAGCTATTGGCAGTCAAACTGGCTCTGGAGGAATGGCGCTACCTTCTGGAAGGAGCAGTGTACCCCCGTTATTATTTACACGGACCACAAGAACCTGGAATACCTGCGGTCTGCTCAGCGACTGAACCCACGGCAAGCCAGGTGGTCCTTGTTCTTTGCCAGATTCGATTTCCAGCTCCATTTCCGACCCGCGGACAAGAATGTACGCGCAGATGCTTTGTCCAGGTCATTCATGCCCATGGAGCAGGAGGAGGAGACATCCCAGCCCATCATCTGCCCTAGTAAAATCATTCCGGTGACTCCTGTCACCCTGGCCCAGATACCGCCCGGGAAGACCTATGTCTCTGAGACTGACAGGCAAAAAGTGTTACTCTGGGGTCATGCCTCGAAAATAGCCGGTCATGCTGGTCAGAAGAGAACATGGAGTACGATTGTACGTCATTACTGGTGGCCATCCCTTCGGACGGATGTCGCTTCTTTTGTCTCAGCCTGCTCCTCTTGTGCCAGGAACAAGACGCCCAAACACCTGCCATATGGCCGTCTTCTGCCTCTGCCTATACCCTCAGTTCCGTGGCAACACATTGCGATGGACTTTATTACGGACTTGCCTCTGTCCTCCGGACACACAGTTATATGGGTCGTGGTGGATCGGTTCTCTAAAATGGCTCATTTCGTCCCTATGGCTGGACTGCCCTCTGCCCAGGAACTCGCTGACGCCTACATACAGCACATCTTCCGCTTGCATGGCTTTCCATCACACATTGTGTCTGACAGAGGAACTCAGTTCACCTCCCGCTTCTGGAGGGCTCTCTGCAAACATCTGGGAGTGACTCTGGACTTTTCTTCAGCCTACCATCCTCAGTCGAACGGCCAAGTGGAACGAGTCAATCAGATCTTGACCTCCTTCTTACGTCACTACGTCAACGCCCATCATGACGACTGGTCCACGCTTCTTCCTTGGGCTGAATTCTCCCATAACCACCACGTCAGTGAGTCCTCCTCCAGCTCTCCCTTCCATGTCGTTTACGGACTTCAGCCTTCCGTCCCATTACCTGTATCCTCTTCCTCGGATGTTCCTGCTGCTGATGCTGTAGCCCGTGACTTTGCAACAATTTGGGACTCTGTCAAGGCGTCCCTTGGACGTGCTTCCCTGCGAATGAAGAGACACGCTGACAAGAGGCGTCTGGATCCTCCGTGTTTCTCTCCAGGAGATCTGGTCTGGCTTGCTTCCAAGTACGTCCGATTGAAGCTGCCATCCTACAAGCTGGGACCTCGCTACATCGGGCCGTTTAAAGTCCTCAGCAAGATCAATGAGGTCTCCTACAAGCTGCAGCTCCCGGCCACGATGAGGATACCCAACTCCTTCCACGTCTCCCTGCTCAAGCCGGTTGTCCTTGGTCCCTTCTCCGCTGCTGCCAGTTCGGCTCCTCCTCCTATTGCCGATGACGACATCTATGCGGTAAGGGATATCGTGGCCATGAAAACCGTACGGGGCCGACAGTTCTTCCTGGTGGACTGGGCAGGGTATGGTCCTGAGGATAGGTCCTGGGAACCCCGAGAGAACGTGGGTACTCCTCTGATCCGTGCCTTCCTGTCCCGGTTGCGGGGAGGAGGGCGTGGGGGGGGTACTGTCACGCTCCCCGGGTCCCCTGCTCTGCTCCCCGGCTCACCTGCCACGCTCCCTGGCTTCCCTGCGTCGCTCCCCGGTTCCTCTGTCCGGCGTCCGCCGCTCCCCGGTCTCCAGCCTCCATTGCCTGCGGTTCCCAGGCGTCCTGGTCCCCGTTGCCAGCGCCCGTCGGCTACTCAGCCCCAGCCCGGCTCTCCTGCTTCCTCCTCACCGCTCCCTGCCCTGGCTTCTGGCACCCGGGCCTCGCGCATGCGCATTAGGGCGCGCGCGCGGTCATTGGCCCTTTCTTAAAGGGCCAGCGTCCACTGCCAGGAAATTGAGCACACAGGTACAGGGTATAAAGGGGTTAGTGTCCAAGTGGGCGGGGCCTGTTCTTCGTGTTTCCCAAGCTAGGAGTCAGGTCTCCTTGTGTTCCTGTGATATACTCACCTCTCTCTCTTCTAGAGCCGATCCTGCCTCGCCATCCGGTCCTGCCGAATCCCGAACCCCGAACGCTGACTATCTGCCTTCCTGACAGTCCGTTCCATCTCTGATCCCTGTGGTGACCCGTCCTCTCGCTCCATCGGTTCCGGACTCCGCCTGACAACATCTCGGCTTCCGAACCTGAGCGCCGTCACCCGGACTACCATCGGTGACTCTGTGGTCCCAGGGACTTCTCCATTCTACTCTTGTGCACGGACTGTCCTGCTACCCGTAGTGCTCCAGCTACCGGACCCCTTACCTTCATCAAGGAGTTCGGCCCAGTGGATCCACCACCTGGGTCTGCCCGTCCACCTGGCCCTAACAGAAGGGTTAAGGATGGCGTAATTTTGAATGTTGTTGATGCAAATCTACCTGTCCAGTTTTCAACTGGGGCACAAGTGCTGCTACTGAAGTGGTGTCTGTGGGGCCCAATTTTTGGAAAAAAGGGAGACTCTGCTTGGAGTCCCCTTGCGGTGTTATACATGATTTTAGAAGGGCATGCCATGCCTATATCTGTGTCTCGTCCTCTTTTTCCTCGTAACTCTGTTTTGTTTTCGCATGAAAATTTGTTCTTGTCACTTTCCCATGTGTTTGTGTTGTGTTGTGAGTTGTTTGTAACCTTTTGGACCCCTTTGAGGGTGTTTTCTAGGTATTTTTATGTGTTTGTGATTGCCTCCCATTGTTTCCTATGCGGTTCAAGTGGTTCGCCGAACGGGTTCGCCGAACCGAACTCGAACGAGACCTCCGTCGGCGAACCGAACTCGAGCCGAACCACGACCGGTTCGCTCATCTCTAGTCTTTACCAACCAGAAAAATCTGCTGTATGTTGACGACGCCAAATGTCTAAATGTAAGAAATTAAGACAAGGCTGGTGGGACCTCTTTTTTGCCCGATTTGACTTTTCTGTGCTTTATCTCCCTGGATCTAAGAATCTTAAGGCTAATGCTTTGTCTTATAGCTTTGTTCTGAAGTTGAGGGTATAAAATCCAGTTAAATTCTTAGATTCTTAATGAAAAGGTTGTGGTGGGTACTCTAGGGATTGATTTCGGACTGTGAATTCAGGAGGCTCAGGATAGCGCACCAGAGGGATTGCCTGGGAATACATTTTTTGTACCATCCTCTTTAAGCACAGATCTTTTTAATGAAGTACATGATTCCAAGTTGGCTGGTCACCTGGGTTCGTTGCCACTTGTAGAGCTATCTTGAGGGCTTTTTGGTGGCAGAATGCTTTTAAGAATGTTGATGAATATATCCATTAAAGCAAAGTTTGTGCCAGGGATTAAGCTTCTCGTCAGCTACCGGTTGTTTTTTTTTTTTTTACCTAACAGAGTTCTATTTCAGTCCTAGATGCACTTGTCCATAGACTTTGCCACTCATCTACCTAATACTGGTGGTAATACTGTAGTCTAGGTGGGGGTGGACCATTTCAGCAACATGGTTCATTCAGTTCCTTTTCAAAGATTGCATATGTCTAAGAGTCTAGCTAGATTGTTCATCTCCCATATTGTGAAGTTAAATGGAGTGCCTAAGATCAATATTTACCATAGAGAGGTTCAGTTTTTACAAGTTTTTAACATAGTTTTTGTTCCAGATTGGGTACTAAACTTTCATTCTTCTCTGGTTATCATCCTGAGACTAATGGATAGACAGAAAGGATGAACCAAGGGGTAGAACAGTATTTAAGATGTTTTCCGTCATCCAATCAGGAGGAATGAGTAAGAAAAATTACTGTGAGAAATTGCGGGCCTGACCCTGACCACAAGTGACCTGGGGTGCCTTGTTCTGAGAACAAAACTCCATACAATTAAATGGATATCGTGGGACATTACACCATTGGATTAGTTTGAAACATTGGGATTTCTTTTTTAATTAAGAAATTAGTGAACGGAGGAGTATGGGAGAGTCTTTATTCAAATAAACAATTGTTTCCAGTGTGTTTTTTTTTTTACTTTAAACTTATCGGGTTAATAATGGGGGTTTCTGATAGATGCCTCTCCATTACTTAGCCTTGGGTTAGATGCCTCTCCATTACTTAGCCTTGGGTTTGATGCCTCTCGTCAATTCACAGTAGACATCAATCCCAAAAGTATTACCTAGGTTGCCACTGCACCAGGACAACCAGCAAGAGCAAGAAGTAGCACCAGAATTGGCGCATCTAATGGATGCACCAATTCTGGGGCAGCTGTGAGCTGCTATTTTTAGGCTGGGAAGGGCCAAATAACCTTGGACCTTCCCAACGTGATGCTACCAACCCACAGCTGTCTGATTTACCTTTGCTGGTTATGAAAAATAGGGGGGACCCCACACCATTTTTTAAAAATTATTATGTTTTAAACAAATAATTTAAAAAAGTGGAGTGGGTTCCATTTATTTTTGATAATCTGTCAAGGTAAAGCAGACAGCTGAGGGCTGGTATTATCAGGCTGGGAAGGCACAAAATCTTTGGGGCAGTGGTTGGCGCACGGTGCCACACCTTTAAGGAGTCAAAGTTAAGGACCCACTCAGAGGTTTGCCTTGACGTGGCAGTGGGCTTTATACAGTCTGATTAGAATGTTCAACCAAGAACCTCATGCTCAGGTGCATACAATTTTGCCTAGCAGCATTAGATCAACTTCAGATTTTTGGATGTGCAGGTCATGTCTTTTTCTATAACTATGTTGTTAGATTCCACACCTATCTGCCGAGTCAGATACCTTACCCAGGTTGACCCTGAAATACACCCTAGGTAGGGAACGGATGAGATAAAAGTGCTGAGTCAACCCCACTAAGCTCTAAAGAATACACAGAGGAAAGTAAACAAATAATTTATCTCCAGATTACTCAGGGAGAGGAACTGCAACAAAAAAGTTTTTCCAGATGAGCACTAGCAGACTGCTTGCACTGAAGACTTGTTAAGGGTATTAGACCTATCATCAGCACAAAGAAAGCAAAGATTAGGAAAGTCAGAGAGCAGTCAGAGAGCACCTTATTTAGCCAAATACTGCGACCTTCTACAGCTGGAAACCAAAGGACTGTCAGTTATGCGTGACACGTCTGTGATAAAATATTTCTTATAAAAAACATTTTTACTATGTAAAAGTAGCAAAACATAAAAAACTTTATACATCTGGTATTGCTGTACCGACTAGTAAAAGAAATCCGACTTATCATTAATACCACATGGTCAACCGTTCAAAGATAAAAAAAAGATACTTTTATACTGTTTGTTTGTTAGTTCTGCCTCCCAAAAATCAGAATAAGGCTCAGTTCACATTTATCCTGCGATCTCCGCTGAGTACTTCATGGGGTTACCATGTAAATCCCCAAAAACATGATTCAGTTAGAACCCCCGATGAAACCATTCACTATAATGAGGCAGATGGAGTCACTTTGGACTTCTTCGGGTTGCTGTTCCAGCCATGTCCCATCATGTTAAGCGTCTTTTTAGTGCACAAATGTGGTCGACCACAGTTCTGTGGATATGTAAAAAGATGGATATCACCAGAACAGACATTACATGGAGACCATAGTATCTCAATATGTCTCATTAGAGTGAGTGGTTTTGTCAGGGGTTTCATCTGAATTGGATTTTTGTGCGATTTACACAGGCACCCATCTGTAAGTGAACAGCATAGAGCACAGGCAGCCTTAGGCCCCTTTCAGACATCCGTGTTTAAACAGGTGCAAGCCACACGTACCGGTATAGTCAACTGTGTGACGTCTGTGTTTGCATACGTGTGATATCCGCATGACATCCGTGTGACTGGGACTGGTAAAAAATGCATGATACTGAAAAGAATGGCTATTTAATGTGTAAAAGATGGGCAAAGCCTGAAAAATTATAGATCGATATAGAAAAATAGATAATAGAACAGATTAGATAGATAATAGATAGAACATATAAGATAGATATAGAGATATAAAGAAAGAACATATAAAATAGACAGAAAGAAAGAACAGATAGAATAACAATATAGAGATAGCTAGCTTGGAGCTGTTTTACAGCATTTTTATTTTTTTATTTAAAAAAAAATGACGTGGGGGTCCCCCCCAATTTTCATATCCAGCACAAGAACAGCAGCTGCAAGCTGCAACCCTCAGCTGTGTGCTGTACCTTGGCTGCTTATTAAAAATAGAGGAGATCCCACACTTATTTTTTTAATTTTTAGATTTAAAAAAAAGCCACTATGACGTGTCCCCTCCATTTTACTAAAACCAGGCATGGTACAGCAGACAACTGGGGGCTGATATTATTATGGTGGGAAGGGCCATGGTTATTTGGCCTAACAATAGCAGCCCACAGCCACCCCAGAAATGGCGCATCCATTAGATGCACCAATTCTGGTGCTGGACCCGACTCTCCCCGTTGCCCTGGTGCGGTGGCAATTGGGGTAATATTTGTGGGGTTGATGCCAGCTCCAGCTGGTATCAAGTACTCGTAATAGTAATGTATGGTGTCTGACAGACACCACTATTACTTATCCAGTAGTTGAAAGAATAACAAAATTTATATGAACAAAAACCCGCCAACTCCAGCCCTCCTTCACCAATTTATTTGATTTTTATACATAAAAAAATAAAACATAAAGGTCCGCCATAATCCATGGTGAGATCCCACGACGCTCCCCAAGCAAACCTAAAAAAACATAAAATAGAAAATTATTCAATAAATAAAGACAAGAGACACCCTCTTTTCCAATTTATTTCCCTATCAAAGCCCTAATCCTGGTCTGCTGTAATCCAATTAGGGGAGCCCATGTCGATTCCATACTGCTGGCAAATTCAATGAAAAATTAAATGTTCCCAATTGATTGTGAGAGCAGCCCCTGCAGGCACACACACACACGCTGTCTATGTTTCCCTGTGGGGACCTGGAACTCATAAGATGAGCCTAAGTCACTGAAGGGGCGCCCTCAGCAGTGTGTGTGCAGGCCCGGAAGTAATATCACGGGTTCATCGAAGCTTCAATGAACTCAGATGACATCCTGACGACACCCCTGTCACATTCGCGCTACAGTGGGTGTCTCAGCAGTATTGTCACGGGTTCATCAGAGTTCCCAATGAACTCTGATGAACCCGTGAAATGACAGCCGCTAAACTCGTGGTAGCGCAGATCTCACCGGGGTGTCGTCAGGATGTCATCTGAGTTCATTGTGAACTCCGATGATATCCTGACCTCAATGCGCGCACACACAAACACACACACTGCTGGATACTCACCTGTCTACAGCGATGCGGTCCCCGGCACTGAAGTCTCCAGCGCTGCTCCGGCTTTCAGCTCCTCAGTGCAGTGAATATTCTATCACCATAATGAGTGGCGGTCAGAAGTGGGAGGCAGCAGAGATGAAGAAAACAGTGCTGGGTACAGGTGAATATAGAAAATCTTTTTATTACAAAGACACGTTTTTTCGCCGGTACGTGTCACACTGATGTCATACGAATCACATCAGTGTGTGGTATGTGTGACACCCGTGCTGTCAGAGAAAAAACGGACATGTCTCCATGTGTGTGTGCAGAGCCATGCGGGGTACCCCAAAATGTTACCACGAAAAAACCTTAAACCAAAAAAACAAAAAAGAAAAAAAACAAATGTAGAGGTCATGTATATATTTAAATAAATTCTTTTCATATGAAATTGTATAAAGAGTTTTTATTTATTCAGGAATATGGGTGGTATACAGGTAAATTAATCTCTAAAGTTAAAGAGATCAAGAGGCAATAAGAATGTAATAATTTCCATATTGTGAGATGCTGAGGGGAGAGGTGCTAGAGAACAGGTATGTTTCCCCTCGGTTCATTTCATATGCCTCCATGTACTGATTGTCAAGAGGTGAGCACATGCAAATGGTCTGGAAAAAGCTGGGAAAGTCAGATCTGGCTCAGTAATTAGTTAGTCACTGAGGCCTGTTTATTTCAGTGTAATTTTGGGCCCGGTTTTCCTGGCATAATCAGTAGGAATGGCAGTGGGACTGGTTGCTGTCCTCTCCCCATTCAATCCAGGTTTTGATTCCTCACTGGGTCAGCTGAAATAATCAGGAGTCATTCAGCACAAGGAGACTGCTGAGGAGAGCACTCCAGGCTGAAGGCTGCTGGTTCTGAGACTATACCTCCACTTGCTGTGCTGAGGAGAGCAGTCCAGACTGATGGCTGCTGGTGCTGAGACTCCATACCTCCGCTTGCTGTGCTGAGGAGAGCACTCCAGGCTGAAGGCTGCTGGTGCTGAGACTCTATACCTCCACTTGCTGTGCTGAGGAGAGCAGTCCAGACTGATGGCTGCTGGTGCTGAGACTCCATACCTCCGCTTGCTGTGCTGAGGAACCAACACAGTAAGAGAATACTGTTTGTTTACTGCATATTTTTATTTTGTAGTTGGCCAGACGGCCTTAGACATTTATTTTCCTGTTTTTGCATGTGTAACACTGAGAGCTAAGTGTACACAATAAACACGGCAGTGGCCGTATCTGTGTGGAACCTGCCAGTCTGCCCGTGTCATCTGTGACTCCATGACCACTTGCTTGGACAGAAGCAAAGATCCCGTTGAGCTATATCCCCTGTCTCACAATATATATTAAAAATTGGTTGTTCACATAGCTCTGATAAGTTTATGCAGATAAAAAAAAAGAAATGGTATATATTCTTATGTTTAAATAAACAATGTAGAAATATAGTAGTACACTAGAATATATGCAGTGGGTATGGAAAATATTTAGACCCCTTTACATATTTTACTCTGTTTCATTACAGCCATTTGGTAAATTCAGAAAAGTTGATTTTTTTCTCAGTAATGTACACTCTGCACCACATATTGGCAGAAAAAAACCCAGAATTGTAGTAGAAATGTTTGCAGATTTATTAAACAAGAAAAACTGAAATATCACATGGTCATAAGTATTCAGACCCTTTTCTCAGTATTGAGTAGAAGCATCCTTTTCAGCTAGTACAGCCATGAGTCTTCTTGGGAATGATGCAACACTGTAGGGACATCTCCAAGGCAAAGACGGTAGAGGATAATACACAATTAAAGACTCTACCGTGACATTTTAAAGAATTTCACAATTGTAACCCTTTTCCCCTTAAGGTCAAAGCCATTGATCAGGTGGAGCTAGGAATTAGAGGAGGGGACTTAGGTAAAATTCTAGTAAGAGTTGAGAGCCGCTGGATTTATCGGTTAGGCACTCTCAGCCCTCAGGGCCTTAATGAAACCTTAGGTTTTGGAGCATTTTTGTGAATTTCTAAAAGGCGGTGTCCAGAACAGTGATAAATGTGTTTAAATATCTGGATCTTTTTGTCGATTCCTTTTAAAATTGTTTAGGTGTTTACTCTGTGTTGGGAGTGGGTGGATGTGTGGGGATGTTTTTAAAGTCACTAGTTTTGGTTTTTTACTGATGCATTTATTATTTCTCCTTCATAGATAATGATGTCCTTTTGTCTTAGTAATCTACTTCAAGACCTACTATCAACTCCATGAAAATATATTTATTATTTATTTTTTTGATATTTATATTTATGATAATGGGGAGGGGTATTTCCTGTTGGGGGTGTGGTGTGACCCATTATTGTTTTTATAATGTGGGTTATATTCCCTGCTATATAGATTTGAATACGTGATTTTACTATTGTTTTCAATAAAGATAGTTTGGATAAGAATCTATGATATACATTACTGTAAAGTATTTGGTATAGCTTCTTGTTTAAAGGGAATTTTGATGCGGTATATAGTTAATAGGGTTTTGTGTCACTACATAAGATGTACAATAATGTATTACACTATATTTTTCTATGAAGGAGAAGTTTCACATTTATCTGTATACAATGATCTAATGCGGTTTTTCTGTTATGGTACTGCGGCGAACTTACATATTGGGGTAGTGCGCTTATACGGTCCAAATCTTCCCAGAACTGAAATGCTGGGCACATTAAGTGGAGTGATCTGTGTTGTCGGACACTTCCGAGTGCCTGACACGCAAGCTGTGTTCCACGGTCGCCCGGCAGGAAGTCACGTTATACTGAGGGAGGAATACAACTGGCATAAGCGCCGCTATTGCTTTCGATTGGTGTAGTACGCATATTTAATCCCAGCGCTTCCTCCTGCCCAGCATGCCCCCCGTTGAAGCCGGGTAGCGAAATGTACGTCGGGTAAGAGGATGGCGTCATGCTGTGATAATACACCCAGGTAACCTTTGAGCGTGTGGTTGGTGGATCGCTTCTGGTGGTTTGTTGGCGTGGCATATATACTGCAGTGTACTATTCGCCTTTTGGGCTGTTAACATGTGCCAGCTGAGTTAATTCAATGCCAGTTACTATCTTTATTCTGATCCCGCTTGAATGTGGGATATAGCTCCAACTATGGACGGAATTTAGAACACATCCATCATCCCCATGCGACTGGGTTATACTGCACAGAAATTCACATATTGAAGTGACTAATATAAGTTGATTCTATCTTATAATACCCAAGCATTGTACTATACTCTATTTTTTTTTTATCAAACTCTATAAGGGCTTTATGTAATTCATTTTTGATGCACGTAAATACTGTAATTATATAGCCCTATTTGTTTTGATATAAGGAGAGGAAGTATTTTGAAATACTATATAGCACAAGTCACTTTTTCTGTGGTGGATTTTTCCATGTCCAATATTATTATGCTGCTAGGTCCTCTGTCTTTTGCTGTATACATCCTTTTTTATTTGTGTGTTTATATATTATATTAATATTTAATAAAGATTAATATTTTATCATTTAGGACTTTTTGCTCCTTTCTTGAAAAAATGTCACACTTTTTTTTCATAAGGTGTTATTCCTTTTCTCAGTATTGAGTAGAAGCACCCTTTTCAGCTAGTACAGCCATGCGTCTTCTTGGGAATGATGCAACAAGTTTTTCACCCCTGGATTTGGGGATCCTCTGCCATTCTTCCCTGCAGATCCTCTCCAGTTCCGTCAGGTTGGATGGTGAATGTTAGTGGACAGTCATTTTTAGGTCTCTCCTGAGAGGCTCAATTGGGTTTAGGTCAGGGCTCTTCCTGGGCCAGTCATGAATGGTCACAGAGTTGTTCTGAAGCCACTCCTTTGTTATTTTAGGTGTTTGCTTAGGGTCATTGTCTTGTTGGAAGGTGAACCTTTGGCCAAGTTTGAGGTCCAGAGCACTCTGGAAGAGGTTTTCTTTCAAGATATCTCTGTACTTTGCCATGTTCATTTTTCCTTCAATTGCTACCAGTCATTAAAAACACCCCCATAGCATGATGCTGCCACCACCATGTTTCACTGTTGGGATTGTATTGGGCTGGTGATGAGCAGTGCCTGGTTTTCTCCACACATACCGCTTAGAATTATCACCAAAAAGTTCTATCTTCGTCTCATCAGACCAGGAATCTTATTTATCATAATTTGGGAGTACTTCATGTGTTTTTTTGCAAACTCTATGTGGGCTTTCATATGTCTTGCACTGAGTAAAGCCTTCCGTCGGGCCACTCTGCCATAAAAGCCTGACTGGTGGAGGGCTGCAGTTGACTTTGTGGAAGTTTTTCCCATCTCCCTACTGCATCTCTGGAGCTCAGGCACAGTCATCTTTGGAGTTTCTCTTTACCTCTCTCACCAAGGCTCTTCTCCCATGATTGCTCAGTTTGGCTGGATGGCCAGTTCTAGGAAGAGTTTTGATGGTCCCAAACTTCTTCCATTTAAGGATTATAGAGGCCACTGTGCTCTTAGGAACCTTGAGTACTTCAGAAATGATTTTGTAACCTTGGCCAGATCTGTGTCTTGCCACAATTCTGTCCCTGAGCTACTTGGGCAGTTCCTTTGACCTCATAATTTTCATTTGGTCTGACATGCACTGTGAGCTGTGAGGCCTTATATAGACAGATGTGTGCCTTTCCAAATCAAGTCCTATCAGTTTAATTAAACACAGTTGGAATCCAATGAAGGAGTAGAACCATCTCAAGGAGGATCACAAGGAAATGAACAGCAGATGACTTAAATATGAGTGTCTGAGCAAAGGGTCTGAATACTTATGACCATGTGATATTTCAGTTTTTCTTGTTTAATAAATTTGCAAACATGTCTACATTTCTGTTCTTTTGTCTGACAAGATGTTTATTCCTGAATGGTCTTACATACAGGTCTGGCAGATCATACACTTTTATATATATTACAAACAATATGCTTTTATATAAAACTAAGTGTGTGCATAACTTGTCTTAATCAAAACTGTGGTTACAATGAAAAATCCTAACTTATCCCATGTTACTTGTAGAACAAAGAATCTGGAAAAGCGCCGTCTCCCATGGCCAAATCAAATACAGTGAAATCTGATCTCCCAAATCCAAATGCTCCCCTCCTTTTGAACCCCACAGTGTGCTAGCCCTTAGAAAGTGGACCTGTGTGTGGGATTTTGTATTGGGGAGAGCGGGTTTAAGAATTTACGGATTTCTTGTTGCCAGCTGGGTACAAAGAATGGGCAATAGGCTGACATATTTTCAATTTTCCAGAAAATAATCATGGTGTAGATGTTATAATATAGTCACTCCAGGTGTATATGAATTCAATGAGAGGTGCAATTTCTTCAATGGGGTGACTTTTCACATTTTTCTGCTGTTCTTGCACCTTAGGCATTCCGCAAATGTCTCCTGCAAACCATTCTCGCTCCAATAGCCAAATAGTGCACCTCCTTTCTCAACCCTGATGTCTGGCCAAACAGTAGTTTCCGATGAGATATAGAGTATCACTGTGTGTTAGATAAATTGCGCAATAAGTTATGGGGTTTTACCTTTTAACCCTTGTTCAACTGCGTAATTTGCAGCTAATAAAAAAAAAATTGCATTTGTCCCACTAAAATTTTATATGTTCACATCCCAATGTTCTAAAATTTTGTGAAGCACCTGTGAGTTCCAAATACTCACTACACCCCAAGGAGTAAGTAGTGATGTTTCCAAAATTAGGTCACTTTTGTGGGTTTCTGCTGATCTGGCACCTCAGGGGCTCAGCTAACGAAGCCCACAATCTATTCAATCGGAATTTGCGTTCTAAAATCCTAGAAGCCAGGGCCAGACTGGGACTAAAATGTAGTCCTGGCATTTGGGGGTACACAGGCCCACTTTTCGAGTGGTGAATGTGTAATATCTTGTAGATTGTGTAACACGACCATATAACATTTAGTCACGGCTTCATCCAGTATTACAGCTCAGTCCTATTTATTGCTCTTAGTAGTAGGACCTGGTGAAGCCGCTATTTCCCTTACAGAGCTGGGTCTTGCAGATAAGGAAGAGGATGCTGCTCTCCACATAATGCTGCGTCATC
The DNA here is from genome assembly GCF_048569485.1 of Anomaloglossus baeobatrachus. Taxonomy (NCBI): domain Eukaryota; kingdom Metazoa; phylum Chordata; class Amphibia; order Anura; family Aromobatidae; genus Anomaloglossus; species Anomaloglossus baeobatrachus. Next base: position 237,998,034 of record NC_134354.1, read on the forward strand.
AAATAGCTGATGGGCAAGGATATAAATTTTGGACACATACCACTTAGAGAATATGCAATGTCATTTTTGGGGGGCAGATCCCACCATGGAAACTACTATGAAAAATACTCGAATGACCATATGCATCTCCTCACTGTGCACAGGTTCAGGATTTTGAGCATCTTTTACCCACTTCAGGTTTCTAAAACCACCAAGTGATTAAAAGAAGTGACCGCTCCATTCTTCTGGTGTTTTCCACTCAGAAAACGTTTTGTATTGTACAATGCAAATCAATGGGTGGACTCGGAAGATGCACGAAATCTACAACTCCCAGCTTGTCCTTAACAAAGGTAAGGAGATACTGGGAGTTGTTGTTATCAGACTGCGGACCATACAGGAACCACAATACTGATAAGACACAGGCAGCATCACAAATAATCATTTACATCCAGGTACCTTTATAGGTGGCATCTTCTGTGTCGATCCCATCCCTTTTGTCTCCACGCAGTACAGACGCCATGATGAGGTTTCATGCCCACTGCTAATCTCTGAAGCCCTCCCTCTTTATTCTGCAGCAGCACTTCCTGACACAGTGCCTTTAAAAATAAAAGTATCATTATACTGCCCCATAAATATAAATATCTCCTATGCTGTGCTCCTGAATAAATAATTGCTGTGCTTCCTTCACAAAATATCCCCACCACACTGCCCTTATCCAAAATACCTCCCACACTGCCTCAATCCTTAATATACTCTTACGCTGCCTCTTTCTATAATATTCCCATACACAGCTTCTCTCCATAATGTCCCCTACACACTGCTCTTTTTGTAATATACCCCCACACTGACTCTCTCCATAATATGCCCCCATATTGCCCCTCTCCAAAATATTCCCCCCAAACTGCTCTTTTCTAACCCACACACAAAACAATGCACCCCCATCACCCCCTCCCCACACATACACAATATAATGCACCCCCATTACACCTCCCCACACACACACACAATACAATACACCCCCCATTACCCCTCCCCACACACTATACAATGCAACCCCATCACCCCTCCCACACACACAAACACTATACAATGCAACCCATCACCCCCTACACAAACACACACAATACAATCCACCCCCCATACACACGCACAATGTATCCCCATCACTACACACACAATGCAATTCACCCCCATCACTACACACACAATGCAATTCACCCCCATCACTACACACACACACAATGCACCCCATCAACACACAAAATACACTGCACCCCCATCACAACACACACACATACAATACAATGCACCCCCATTACCACACACAATACAATGCACCCTCATCACCACACGCACACACAATACAATGCACCCCCCATCACCACACGCACACAACACAATGCACCCCCCCATCACCACACACATACACACACAATACAATGCACCCCCCATGACCCCCTCCACACACAATACAATACACCCCCCCCATCACCACACACACCCGCCCCCCCTCCCTCGGAATACAGTACTCCCCTTCTGCCTGTCGCAAAGCTGTGTTACTTCACAAATGTTCCCCCATTATGTGCAATCAGCTTCTCCCCACTCATGGCCATTAATTTAACCTGTCATCTTCGGCTCTTCCATAGAGTGCTTACTGCTGTCCGATGTATCTCTGTGGCGCCCGCAGCAGTGTGATGACGTCAGCAAGGTTCTGATCTCATCACGTTGCTCCAAGTCGGGGGTGGGCCGCAGTCATGGTATTACACACTGTCCAAATGTATTTACGTCTGAGAGACGCAAATACATTTGAATAGAAAGGAGGAAGCTGCGGTCAACGGTACTGTCACCGCCGCGCTCCTCAGCAGTGTGTGCATGCTGGGCACACTATCACACAGCAGGGCCAGCACAGCGCAGCCTACTGGTCCTGCTGCAGCTAGTGTGCGCACAGCAGATAATGCTGCCCAGTCTGCACACCGCCTCCTGAGGAAGCCCAGGTGGTGAAAAGCGTTGAGGCGTGGTGGGTGTGAACTGCAACCATTATTCAGGTCTGTTATACTTGTTATCTTGTGTACTGTTGTCATTGCGATTTTGCACTGCTTTATGTGTTGGTGGATATTGTGCCATATCTGTATATCATATGGAATAATAAACTGGAGAAGACACACTGCTTAGCCCTAAATAGGGTGAGGGTGTGTGATGTCCATGCAATAATAGCATGTGATCAATTATATGGGTGAGATATATATCTTTTTTCAGCACAAATATTATCAAAAAGGTACTTCTATTACCATATATTGCTTAGGGCATGTGCCTTTAGTATATTTTCATATATTTTTCACACCTATTATTAGCACAAAAATCACGAAAATATAGATACCCTAGTGCTATTTAAAATTATGGTTATGTGCCCTATATGTGCCTCCACACATCCTCCGGTGTGAACTATGGTTGTAGGAGATGGTAGCACAGTATCTATACAACTGTATTCTCCTCCACAGGGGAGGATACCTTGGTTTTGCATAAAGACCGAGTTAATGACATGGAGTATATATTGTTATTTACCTGTTATTACTAGAGTTGAGCGCGGTTCGCGGTTCGAGGTTCTCCAGTTCTAAGCTCGAGTGATTTTTGGGGCTGTTCGAGATCGAACTAGAACTCGAGCTTTTTGCAAAAGCTCGATAGTTCTAGATACTTCGAGAACGGTTCTAGCAGCAAAAAGCAGGGCTTTTTACAGCTACAGTGAGCAGGAGCCATCGCTGGCAGCCTGCCACAAGCTGGTAACCAAGATAAACATCGGGTATCCAAGCAAAGCGCTTTGGTTAGTAACCCGATGTTTATCTTAGTTACGTGCAGGAAGCCCACAGTTCCCCGCTCAGCTCGCTCCGCCCCCTCCTGCCCGCGGCATGTACACATACACACACACACACACACACAAACCCCCCCCCCCCCCGCTCGGCTTACCTGCGGTGATGAAGTCCCGCCATCCCGACCTCAGCGCTGTCACTGTCCTCCATGGCCGCCGCTTGTCACATCACCTCTCGCTTCCGACCCGAGACTGACTAGCGGTGACGTCACGGACCTCTCGCGATACTTGAGGGGAAGGCGCCGGTCATTGAGCTCAGTGACAGGGGCTGTCGGCAGTGCTGGAGATCAGCGCAGGTAATGTACCTCGCTGACAGCAGCACTTGTCATGCCCTGCAGTGACCTGGGCTGACCCATTGATGTTAGCTCAGGTCACTGCACTGCTCTCCCAGCCAATGGGGAACATCCTGCTCTTCATTGACTGGGACAGTATGGATCGTCATGGCAACCCCTTGGATTACACCAGACCTGGATTTGTTTTTCATTCTAATAAATTGGTTAAAGAGGGAATGTTTTGGGGAGTGTTTTTTCAAATAAAAATGTGTTTGTCGTCTATTTTTTTTTTATTACTGACTGGGTTGGTGATGTCGGGTATCTGATAGACGCCTGACCTCACCAACCCCAGGGCTTGATGCCAGGTGACATTACACATCTGGTATTAACCCCATATATTACCCCGTTTGCCACCGCACCAGGGCGCGGGATGAGCTGGGGCGAAGCACCAGGATTGGCGCATCTAATGGATGCGCCACTTCTGGGGCGGCTGCGGCCTGCTATTTTTAGGCTGGGGAGAGTCCAATAACCATGGACCTCCCTAGTCTGAGAATATCAGGCCCCAGCTGTCTGCTTTACCTTGGCTGGTGATCCAATTTTGGGGGACCCCTACGTGTTTTTTTTTAAAATTATTTATTTAATTTAAAATAACAGCGTGGGGTGCCCTCAGTTTTGGATTACCAGCCAAGGTGAGGTTGCCAGCTGTGGTCTGCAGGCTGCAGCCGTCTGCTTTACCCTAGCTGGCTACAAAACTAGGGGGAACCCTACGTCATTTTTTTTTCATTTTTTTTGGCTAAATACAAAGCTAAGCACCCCTTAGTGCCACATGAAAGGCACCAAAGGGTGCTCCACTTTTTCTCCATTTTTTCTCCACTTTTTCTACATTTTTTCTCCACTTTTTCTACATTTTTTTCTCCACTTTTTCTCCACTTTTTCTCCACTTTTTCTCCACTTTTTCTCCACTTTTTTTTCCATTTTTTTCTCCACTTTTTCTCCACTTTTTCTCCACTTTTTCTCCACTTTTTCTCCACTTTTTCTCCATTTTTTTTCTCCACTTTTTCTCCACTTTTGGTCCATTTTTGCTCCATTTTTGCTCCATTTTTGCTCCACTTTTTCTCCACTTTTTCTCCACTTTTTCTCCACTTTTTCTCCACTTTTTTCTCCACTTTTTTCTCCACTTTTTTCTCCACCTTTTCTCCACTTTTTTCTCCACTTTTTCTCCACTTTTTCTCCATTCTTTTTCTATGGTCGGTCTACCCATTAGCTCTGCCATGCACACTGTAGCTCTACACCTACTGCACATGTTATGATTGACATCTCTTTCGTACCTGAGCTGTCTAAGTCTACTCTGACCCCATATTTGTCATTACTATATTGTCCTTGTACTGTATTATGACATTTGTATCATGTGTTTCATTTCTTGCTGTGTTGCAATTTTTTTGCTGCATCCCAATTGTACCTCTACATTGTTCGAGTTTATGTTATTGTTCTCTCACTCTTATGTGATACTGATTATTGTCATTTTTCATGATTACATGCAGATAAGTCCAATCTGACGAAGGCTGAGGCCGAAACGTCATTTGTAACTTGTTTTGGACAAAAACATATATGCTTATGAAAATTTTTTTTTTCTTAATACGGACCAATAAAGAGTGATTTTGCATTACTATCCGTTGTGACTTACTGACTTAGTCTGGGAGATTTAGAGTGCCGAGGTTACTCACTAATTTTATCTATTATTACCTCTGAGCACCTATATACCAGTGAGCAGAGCTTCCTCTACAGTAGTTCTCCTGATTAGGCATGCCCTTACCTCATGAGCAGGGCATTGCAGCTTTGGTAGCAACCATTACGACATGGACTCTGCTGCTGTGGACCCGAGAAGAGTGAGTGCAGATTCATTGCACCCACACTCCTCACATGAAGGGTCCGCACTCCTAGAAAATGGGGGATACATTCCCTGAGTGTCTCTCCCCCATATTCTAGACGGTCCAGAGTCGTCGTGGGACCCCTTTATTTTTTTTCTTACAATAAATTGGTGAAAGAGGAAATGTTTTGGGGACTGTTTTTTCAAATAAATTTCTTTTGTCGATTTTTTTTTTTTTGTTTTTTTGTTAGTACTGACAGTTTATGATGTTGAGTATCTAATAGACGCCATGACATCACAAACTGCTGGGCTTGATCTCAGGTTACTTTACAGCTAGTATCAACCCGATTTATTACCCCGTTTGCCACTGCACCAGGGCACGGGATGAGCTGGGGTGAAGCGCCAGGATTGGCGCATCTAGTGGTTGCGCCACGTCTGGGGTGCCTGCGGCCTGCTATTTTTAGGCTGTGAAGGCCCAATAACTATGGACCTTCCCACCCTGAGAATACCAGACCACAGCTGTCCGCTTTACCTTGGCTGGTGATCCAATTTGGGGGGGACCCTACTTTTATTGTGTAATTATTAATTTTTATACAATAATTATAAAAAAGAGCCTGAGGGGACCTCCACATTGGATCCCCAACCACAGTAAAGCTGCCAGCTGTGGTTTTCAGGCTACAGCCGTCTGCTTTACCCTAGCTGGCTATCAAAAATGGGGGGACCCAACGTCATTTTTTTTTTAACTATTTTTTAAATAGAAAAAATTAATGGGCTTCCCTGTATTTTGATTGCCAACCAAGGTAACGGCAGGCAGATGGGGGTGGCAACCCATTGCTGTCTGCTTTATCTGCGCTGAGAATCAAAAATACCGCGGAGCGCTACGTCATTTTTTTAAAGATTTATTTTTACAGCACTGTGATGTCCAGCAATCAAAATACAGGGAAGCCCATTTTATTTTTAGTTATTTAAATAAATAATTAAAAAAAATATATATGGGCTCCCGCTGCATTTTTGTATTGCTAGCTAAGGGTAATCCAAGCAGCTACTGGCTGCTAACCCCCACTGCTTGGTGTTACCTTCACTGGCAATGGAAAATCCAGGGAAGCATTTTTTAATTTTTTTGCCAAAAAACTACAAAAAAAGGACGTGAGCTTCGCCATATTTTTGTATGCTAGCCAGGTATAGCAGGCAGGTGCTGGAAGAGTTGGATACAGCGCCAGAATATGGCGCTTCTATGAAAATGCCATTTTCTGAGGCGGCTGCAGACTGCAATTCGCAGCAGTGGGGCCCAGAAAGCTCAGGCCAACCTGTGCTGCAGATTCCAATCACCAGCTGCCTAGTTGTACCTGGCTGGACACAAAAATGGGGCGAAGCCTACGTCATTTGTTTTCTAATTATTTCATGAAATTCATGAAATAATAAAAAAAGGGCTTCCCTTTATTTTTGGTTCCCAGCCGGGTACAAATAGGCAACTGGGGGTTGGGGGCAGCCGTACCTGCCTGCTGTACCTGGCTAGCATACAAAAATATGGCGAAGCCCACATAATTTTTTCAGGGGGCAAAAAACGTCTGCATACAGTCCTGGATGGAGTATGCTGAGCCTTGTAGTTCTGCAGCTGCTGTCTATCTGTATGGAGAAGAGCAGACAGCAACTGCAGAACTACAAGGCTCAGCATCATCCAGGACTGTATGCAGAATTTTTTTGCCCACCAAAAAAATGACGTGGGCTTCGCCATATTTTTGTATGCTAGCCAGGTACAGCAGGCAGCCACGGGCTGCCTCCAACCCCCAGTTGCCTATTTGTACCCGGCTGGGAACCAAAAATATAGGGAAGCCCGTTTTTTTTAATTATTTCACTTATTTCATGAAATAATTAAAAAACAAATGACGTGGGCTTCGCCCCATTTTTGTGTCCAGCCGGGTACAACTAGGCAGCTGGGGATTGGAATCCGCAGCACAGGTTAGCCCGAGGTTTCTGGGCGCCTCTGCTGCGGATTTCAGTCATAGACGCGCCATCATCTGGCGCTGTATCCAACTCTTCCAACAGCCCTGGAGCCGGGTGGCTTGTTGGGTAATCATGAGTTAATACTGGCTTTGTTTTACTAGCCAGTATTAAGCCAGAGATTCTTAATGTCAGGCACGTTTGACCCGGCCATTAAGAATCTCCAATAAAGGGTTAAAAAAAACACCACACAGAGAAAAAATACTTTAATAGAAGTAAATACACAGACACATTAGAGACTCCATCTTTATTACCCCCTGTCAGCCCTCCACGATCCTGCTCTTCTGTCTTCTTTCTTTCTAGTGTAGTAGTAGTGACGATTGTAGTGAGGATGAGGTTCCCCAGCCCATCATGGGCTGAGGCATCTCATCCTCACTACAATCCTCACTAGTGTAGTAGTAGTGACGATTGTAGTGAGGATGAGGTTCACCAGCCCATCATGGGCTGGGGAACCTCATCCTCAGTACAATCCTCACTACAGTCGGGAAGCAGCGTGCAGCCTTCACTCCGTGAGTGATCACTGCTGGCTGTCAGCGGTAACAGCGGTAACGCTGACAGACGCGTTACCATAGCAATGGTGCTCTCGGAGCCGCGGTTAGCGGTGACGTCACCGCTAACTGCGTTGCTATGGCAACGGTGATCTCCGTTAATGACCGGCTGTGTCAGCCGGTCCCTAACGGAACGGGGAGTCGACCGTGTGCTAGAGCATGTCGCCGGTACACGGCGATACACATATGTGCACCATGTACCGGAGAGATGCACTCGCAGGTCCTACATGACGTGTCATAGTCATGTGACCAGTCTGTAGCCAATGAGATAATAGCCACGTGACTGGTCACATGGCTATTTTGACGTCACGATAGGTCCTGCATCTCTGCTGGCAGTGAAGGTCACCGGGAGGATTCAGCGATCATCGGATGGAATAGCGTCAGGAGACAGAGTGCAGAAGGGATCGCGAGGACCGGTAAGTGTTATGGCAATGTTTATTAACTGTTTGTGTACATTTATAATGCATTTTTATGTGTTTGTGATTGCCTCCCATTATAGCCTATACGTTCGAGTTCGGTTCGTCGAACGTTCGACGAACCGAACTCGAACGGGACCCCCGTTCGGCGAACCGACCTCGAGCCGAACCGGGACCGGTTCGCTCATCTCTAGTTATTACCAGCACTACTTATGGAGATAATGTTAAACGAAGTATGAGCTGTAATTCTTTTGCTTGAGATTCTCATATTTATTTCGAACAATACTCCTAATAATTGAATGACGGGTGGTGCAGTATGGTTTTCATATACAGACTAAATGATCCCTATTCATTCGTTATTTGATATTGTTATTTTCATGAGGGATTTATTTGCTAGTTCACAACCCACCTTTTCCCCAATGTATGGGAGTCGCAGTTGCACATCTCCTTACCCTATGTGCCTATATATGTGTGTATGTGCAATTTTATGCTCTAAATTTGTTCTTTAATAAAATGTATTTTTGTAAGGAACATCAGCATCATATGCATTCTTGAGTAAGAGTATAAGTGGTTTCTACACTGCTAAGCAGAGCAGCGGTGACTGAAGATAGAGCGGCCCACTACAGGCACCGGCCCACTACAGGCACTGGCCCATCTGGCATTTGCCAGAATTGCCCTATGGCCAGTCTGGGCATGCAAGAGCGCTCCTTCCCATCCAATCCTCGTCATGTGCTTAAACAGTAGTGTAAAAGCACATATCCCCATATGTACATAGCCCTGTAAATTGTCTCTTATTACCCCTTATATAAATTATAAATTTGGTGCTAAAACTGTATTTTTGTGGAAAAAATATAATTTTTTATTTTCACCACTAAATCACTAAATCTTATATAATTTTTCATAAATCACCTGTAGGATACAAATGCTCAGTGCACCACTACATAACTTCCCTGAAGGGTCTGGTTTAAAAGAAAATGGGGTCACTTGTATTTTTTTTTTTTTTTTTTGCTGTTTTGACATGTCAGTGGCTCTGCAGATGTGACATGGCATCCACAGTCTATTCCATATAAATGTGTGCTCCAAAAATTAAATAGTGTTCTTTCTTTCCACATATGAAGTATCATCGCATTCTGGAGAAATTGCCTGCTAAATTCTGTAGTCCATGTTCTCCTTTAATTCATTGTAAAAATTAAAAATTTGGGGCTAAAGCAATATTTTAATCTAAAAAAACCCAACATTTTCGTTTTCACATCCACATTTTAAAATGTTTTGTGATGCATCAACAGATTCAAAATGCTTAACACCCCTCTAGATGATTTCCTAGATTGGTCTGTTTTCCAAAATGGGGGTCACTTTTGGAGGTTTCTGCTGTTTTGGTACCTCAGGGGCTCTGCAGATGAGGCATGTTTTCTGCAATCTATTCCAGCGAAATTTATACACCAAATACCAAATGTCACATCTTCCCTTCCGATCCCTGCTGTTTGTTCAAACAGAACTTTTTGACTACATGTGAGGTATCGCCGTCCTCAGAATAAAGTGGGTAACAAACTGTAAGGTCCACTGTTTCTTGTTACCTCTTGCAAAAGTGGAAAAAATTGGGGCTTAAGCAATATTTTTGTGAAAAAAAAATGACAATTTTCAATATGATGACCTAATGTTATCAAATTCTGTATAATACCTATGTGGAGATTACTTTGTTTAGGAAACTTAGGGGCCTTGCAAATGTATCATGGTTTCCACAATATATTTCAGCCAAATTTGCGTTCCAAAACAAACATGGTGCTCCTTTCCTTCCGAGCACTCATGTTTCTCCAAAGAGGTTTCTGACCACATGTGGGGTATCAGCAGACTCAGAAGATAGTGTAATAAATTATGGGGTCCATTTGCTATCCCTTGTAAAATAGAAAATATTGGTGCTAAAGCAACATTTTAGAGGGAAAATTACATTTTTTTTTTCATTCTATTGTGAATTAATTCCTGTGTAGCATAGAAGAATTAAACAATTTCCTGACAATAGTTTTGAAGTTTTTGATGGGTGCGGTTTTTAAAATGGTATCTCTGTTGGGGAGTTATCTATATATATATATATATATATATATATATATATATATATATATATATATATATATAGTGAGACAGGGAATATAGCTCAGCTGGAATCTTTGCTTTGGTCCAAGCGAGTGCTATGGATTCACAGATGACAGCGGCAGACTAGCAGTTTCCAAACAGATACGGCCACTGCCGTGTTTATTGTGTACACTTATCCCTCAGTGTTACACATGCAAAAACAGGAAAATAAACGTCTAAGGCCGTCTGGCCACTAACTAACAACAGAATGCTAACTACAAAATAAACCTATGTAACAAACAAAACAGTATTCTCTTACTGTGTGGGTTCCTCAGCACAGCCAGTGGAGGTATGGAGTCTCAGCCCCAGCAGCCATGAGCCTGTACCTCTCCTCAGCAGCCTCTCTGTTCTGAATGTCTCCTGATTATTTCAGCTGATTCAGTGAGGAATCAAAACCCTGGATTGAATGTGGAGAAGGGAGCAACCAGTCCCACTGCCATTCCTACTGATTGCTCCAGGAAAAACCGAGCCCAAAATTACAAGGAAATAAACAGGTTTCAGTGACTAACTTATTGCTGAGCCAGATATAACTTTCCCAACTTTTCCCAGCCCATTTGCATTGGCCAACCGCTCCACAATCAATACATGGAGACATATGAAATGAACCGAGGGGAAACATACCTGTTCTCTAGTACTTCTCCCCTCGGCATCTCACAATATATATATATGCCCTTGAAAGTCCATTTAAATCTGAACAGCTCACTAAAGAAACAAGTTTGTAACATATTTTGGAAAAAAGGAGAAATTGCTGCAAAATTTGTAACCCTTTTAGCATCCTAACAAAATAAAATAACTTTTGAAAGATGATATAGATGTAAATTAGACATATGGCAAATATTTATTGATTATTTTGTACAACTTGACTTACTGTTGAAAGATATAAATATTGCAAGTTTGAAAATTGCAAAATTTTCAAAATGATTGCAAAATTCTGATATAACATATGAATTTAACTTTACCACTATCATAAAGTTAAATGTGTCACGAAAAATAAATCTCGGAATCACTGGAATTCATTGAAGCATTCCATAGTTATCATCACATAAAGTGACACTGGTAAGATTTCCAAAATTTGGGTTGGTCATTAGGGTCAAAATTGGCCCGGCCACTAAGGGGTTAATTGCCTGTTTATACTGGCACACCAAAGTAAATAATGCACACTGAACGATCTATATTACATTGTTCAGGCGCATGTTTAGACACCACAGGGTACTGCACCTCACTCGAGGTGTAGTATTCATCTCGGATACGGAGGAGGTCGTTACTGGTAAACAACCAACAACACACCCAACCAACACATAACATAGGAGCTCTTCCACTGGGACAGGGCTAGGGTAGGTCCTGGGGTGGCTATCATGAGGTATGGGACCTCTTGCCTACTAGTTCAGGAACCCGGGAGGCGGGGCACCAACAGGGGAGTTAGGAGCCATCTCCCACAACAATCAGTCTGTTCCAGGTCGCACTCAGGTGGAGATAAGCAGAGTCACGGACAGTTCATGACCCGTGGTCTGGAGCTGGAAGCTCAACCCGGGTTCTTAAGAAAGAAGGGGGATCCCAGGGTTCGCGGGGAAGTGCAGAAGGCACCCGTGACCCGTTCCACAGCACAGGAGCTGGGGGTGGAGGGAAACCATCGAGAGGAGTCGCACAGAGGAAAACACCGGCCTCAACCTCTGAAGTATCCAGGATTGGCTGAAGCCCATCACAGTGTAGCCTGGTGCTCTAACGGCAGTTTGCTTCCAGTGAGTAAAGAACCTGAACAGCCCCCTCTGTGTCGTCCCATTACTGCCGACGCTTCCAACATCGCGCCCCTGTGCCACAGGCGACTAATATGACTCCCAACATCCTCCCTGGGGTCTAGCTCTACTTGTGGAAAGCTGAAACACCCGAGCTGCATCACCATCTGCCCCAGAAGAGCAAGCACCAGCAGTGGTGGCTAATGTTGGCCGCACACCACAGGTGGCATCACAAACAACTATCCCCATCATCCCCAGCCTTTTATTAACTGCGGGTGGGGTCACGGAACCGAGCAACGCCACCGTGGTGACCCAGGCGAAGAACCGCGGCCCAGTGACAGGTAAGCTTCGACCCCTTGGGCGCGTCAACTTGGCATCATGAACAGGATTTTGTGCCCGCAACCATGGGTACTGTGTGCCTATAGACTGTATGCAAAGAGACTGTACACTGGCAGCCATGTATAATCACCCTGTCTGGGTGTGTCCGCCCTTCTTGGGCTGGATGACAGGATGGCGCTAAATGCTGTGCCCAACCACGATAACCAGAAAGGAGAAACGAAACTTAGCCGAGAGAACTGACCCGCCCCTCTGGAAAGTGCATAAAGATGGGTTGACTGCGCAACAAAAGAATGGATACAAGATGGCAGAGAGCACCTGGAGCATCCAGAAGCGCGGGATGGAAGCATCCAGCTCCCCCGGTCGTCCTGAGGGAGTATCAGTGATGCAACCCGTAATCATCCCTGAGCTGTTGGAGGAAGAAGTGAGGCGGTTGCAGGCTCAGTTGCTAGAGCTGCAGGAGGGAACCGTTTGAAATGGACTGCTGGGCAATCGGACTTGGAAGGGCCACGGCTTGTATTGTAAATAAGTTGCACCTGTTGTGCACCCTACCAGAATTAACAGGACCCAAAAACCTGTCGGTGTGCTGAAGAGGAGAAGGAGGGTCTGGAACACTCTGTCCATACCCAGAGCCTACGTTGGGGGTTTAAGTCAGGTCCCCCATATTGTTGTTGCTGCTAAGTAATTTCACTTAAAGGAAAAGTTTTATGTCAAATGAAACTTTTGTGTGAAGTGGAAAGTTTTGTGACAAATGAGAAGTTTGTTGCTAAAGTGAAAGTTTTATAAGGGAAGGAATGTCTATTGCCTAAAAGTGAAAGCCTTATGCTAATGTGTTATACGTTTAAAGTGTCAAAAGGTTAAATGTGACAAATGTGAAATGTCTGGAAAGTTGTAACGTTCATGAAACCATGACTCCCATAAAGGGAAAAACTGTTAGTATTCTTTTACTTACAAAAACTTTGCAGTTGCCATTGTAGTACCTTATTTTACAGCCCACGGACGTGCTGTGATTTTCTGTGGGGGTGTGTGGCACCCCTGCGGCTTTAGGTGCCACAGGGTACTGCACCTCACTCGAGGTGTAGTATTCATTTCGGATACGGAGGATGTCGTCACCAGTAAACGACCAACAACACATCCACCCAACGCATAACACAAGAGCTCTTCCACTGGGACTGGGCTAGGGTAGGTGCTGGAGTGGCCATCATGAGGTATGGGACTCAGTTCAGGAACCCAGGAGGCAGGGCACCAACAGGGGACTTAGGAGCCAGCTCACACAACAATCAGCATGTGCCAGGCGCAGCAAGTGCCAGGTCACACTCAGGAGGAGATAAGCAGAGACACGGACAGTTTGGGACCCGTGGTCTAGAGCTGGAAGCTCGACCCGGGTTCTTAGAAAATAAAGGACATCCCAGGGTTCACGGGGAGGGCAGAAGGCACCCGTGACCCGTTCCACAGCACAGGAGCTGGGGTTGGAGGGAAACCATCGAGAGGAGACGCACAGAGGAAATCACTGGCCTCAACCTCCGAAGTATCCAGGATCGGCTGAAGGCCATCACAGCGTAGCCTGATACTCCAATGACAGTGTGCTTTCAGTGAGTAAAGAACTTGAACTGTACCCTCTGTGTCGTCCCGTTACTGCCAGCACTTCCAACATTGCGCCCCTGTGCCATAGGTGACTGCTACGACTCCCAACATCCTCCCTGGGGCCTAGCTCTACCTGTGGAGAGCTGAAACACCCGAGCTGCATCACCATCTGCCACAGAAGAGAAAGCACCCACAGCGGCGGCTTATGTTGGCCGCACATCACAGGTGGCGTCACAAACAACTACCCCATCGTTCCCATCCCCAGCCTTTTATTGACACCAGACGGGGTCATGGAACCGGGCAACGCCATTGTGGCGACCCAGGAGAAGAACCACGGCCTGGTGACGGGTAACCTCCAAGCTCATGAGCGTGTCACATAGGCTGCCATAGTGTTCGGCAGTGTGGGTCCGGTTTTTACAGGACAATATACTACCAAGAACAAAGATTTTTTTTTTCAGAGCTCCGCAAAAGATCATTTCACTTAATGAACAAGAGTTTTGCTCATTAATTGGGTGATTAACAGGCTGTTAACATAGCCAAATAATTGTGAAACAAGTGATTTTTATCAATGTTTGTTGATAAAAATACAATGCAGTTTTGCAATCTTGCAGCATAAATGTAGTTTTAGACCAGACAGAAAGGACTGAAATATTTTATCAAACAGCATGAACTGCTGTGAAAAATCTGACACCTTTTACAACTAGGGATGAGAAAACCCAAACAGTAATGTTCAGGGTTCATCCCAAACACCTAGTGTCTGGTACCGAATGTGAAGACACAGCGCTGTTCAATGTCTATCAGTGGTTAAGGTGGTGTCACACACAGCGACAACGACAACGACGTCGCTGCTACGTCACCATTTTCTGTGACGTTGCAGCGACGTCTCGGCGCTGTCGCTGTGTGTGACATCCAGCAATGAGCTGGCCCCTGCTGTGAGGTCGCCGCTCGTTGCTGAATGTCCAGCTTCATTTTTTGGTCGTCGCTCTCCCGCTGTGATTCACAGATCGCTGTGTGTGACAGCGAGAGAGCGACGAACTGAAGCGAGCAGGAGCCGGCGTCTGGCAGCTGCAGTAAGCTGTAACCAAGGTAAACATCGGGTAACCAAGGTGGTTACCCGATATTTACCTTCGTTACCAGCCTCCGCCGCTCTCACGCTGCCGGCTCCTGCTCTCTGCACATGTAGCTGCAGTACACATCGTGTAATTAACCCGATGTGTACTGTAGCTAGGAGAGCAAGGAGCCAGCGCTAAGCAGTGTGCCGGCTCCTGCTCTCTGCACATGTAGCTGCAGTACACATCGTGTAATTAACCCGATGTGTACTGTAGCTAGGAGAGCAAGGAGCCAGCGCTCAGTGTGCGCGGCTCCCTGCTCTCTGCACATGTAGCGACGTTATGATCGCTGCTTTGGCTGCTGTGTTTGACAGCTAAGCAGCGATCATAACAGCGACTTACAAGGTAGCTGCTACGTCACAGAAAATGGTGACGTAACAGCGACGTCGTTGTCGCTGTCGTTTAGTGTGACCCCAGCTTTAGTGTTCTTAATTTGGCCAGACATGGGTCCCTTTTGTGTGAACCTCGTGTTTGTTAAGTCATTGTTTTCCGCCAGACTCATCGGAGCCATCTATGGTCTCATGTTGTGTATTGCTAATTAAATGTTAATTTTGTCAGCCTCTCTGTACACCTCACTCAGAGGAGCATTATACAGGAGAGTTAACTATGCGGCTTGGAATGCCACCCAATAAGAGCACAGCCTTATTCTATCAATCCGGTAAGACCACAATACCTCCGAATGAGTGCCCGGGAGATATAGCAAAGGACTGCTTAGTCACCAGAGTGTTCTTTTGCTACATGGCTTCAATCTAGGGGTTTCGGTCCCGATTGGAAGTCCTTTACCCAGCTGAGGCACTTCAGCACTGCTTAGGGGATCAGAAACTGGATTATATTGTGCAGGAGTACCGCCGAAGATTCTGGGATTTGTCTGGAAAAAAAACAGGTTGGGACAATTCAGTTACCTGGCTATGGACTTTGCTGTGTTTGTGAAGCTTCCTACGCTTGTCACTATCCTGTTCCCGGTGGATGCCTGCCAAAAGCAGGGTGTTGCTGGTTTGGGGTATGTGGCTCTGGAAGCTCTGAAGGCATAAATATTCTAATCCCGGGAGAGCCAGCGGAAGAGTAAGATTCTGTTGCCTGTTACATCGCGTGATTTGCATGGTTTTGTGTTATATGCCTTTGACTGTTGGGGATCCAACAAAGTCTAATTATTGTTGTTCCCACACCTTTTGTTGTCTGAGTAGTGTTCTGCCCACGGGTCAGGAGTTCGGGAGTTCAGTTGGGATGAGCCCTGGTCCATACAGTCTTTCTAAAGCACCCACTGACCCCTGTATTTCCACACTGAACTCCGGACACAGACAGCTAAACAGAGGTTTGTGTTACTATTCAGACTTTGGGGGCTGCAAAAGGAAGCAAAATGAGGTTAAATACAGGACAATTGCCCTGGAAACAAATGTAGATAGGGAATAAATAAAAAGCAAATTAGACTCCCCCTATGTTTGATAACCAGCACAGTTAAAGCAGACAGCTGTGGGATTTATGTAATAAATCATTTTAAAAAAACAGCCAAGGTAAAGCACATGACATTTCCAGGAGGGATTTTCCGATGCTTTATTCCTATATTATTCCCAATTACCCTTACCCGTTATCAATAATACACGGACACTGCTTGCGACTTGGTATAAATGGCCACAGCAGCCCTTTATTGCCTATTGTTTCCACACAAACACAAGGGGGCGCCATCCAACGGGCTTCCCCAACATTTAACAATAGGTAATACCATAATAATAATGCAGTTCGTAATACAATACGTAACCTTGGGTAGGAGTGGTCCAGAACTCACCTTCCACCACCAAAACATGATCCCTGGCCACAACACACACCAAGCCGGAGATGAGGTATTAATCACCTGCAGATTAATACCCCCACCTTGCAGGACACATGCCTGCAAGATCCCTGTAACCGGAGCCACTATATCCTACAAGTGACTCTCGAATCAAATAACAGTATCCGTTAAACCGCCTCTGGACCAGACCTACCCCTGCCATAAGTCCAGTCCAGAAGCCATACTCCACCACCAGAACACAATCCCTGGCCGCAACACACCGACCCAGAGATACAAGGCATTAATCACCTATCAATCAATACCCCAACCTTGCAGGACCCCATGCCTGCAAGATCCCTGTAACCGAAGCCACTATATCCCACAAGTGACTCTTCAATCAAACAACCTTATTCGTTAATCCGCCTCTGGACCAAACCTACTCCTGCCGTAAATCCGGTTCAGAAGAAGCCATATACCACCACCAGAACACGATCCCTGGCTGCAACACACCGACCCAGAGATAGGAGGCATTAATCACCTACGGATTAAACCCCCCAAGTGGCATCAATTATCAACTGAGCCTCAAACCCTACACCTTACTCTTTACCGCCAACCCAATATAATCCCCGGCCGCAACCTCCACCCCAGAGATTTGAGACATCGATGACCTACGGATTAATCCCCAATGTGCGTAACAGTAACTGTGAACTCAATCCCCAAAGCCCTTTATCAACCGTAATCTAAAAACATCCCTGGCCGCAACCACCAGCCCAGAGATATGAGGCATCAATCCCCTACAGATCAATCCACATGTGCATAACAGTAACTGTGAACTCAAAACCTTAAAGCCTGTTAGCGACTTTAATCTAACAACATCCCGGACCGCAACCACCAGCCCAGAGATGAGGTATTAATCACCTACGGATCAAAAACCCCCATGTCTTGCAGAAACCCCGTGCCTGCACTGCACTGGGATCCAAAACCATAAACCCAACAAGTGACTCCTCCTAAGATTACCATTTCACCAAAATGGATCACTGACTGTAACAACGGTCCCATATATAAATGAGGTAATAGACACCAAAGGAGTAATACCCTTACCCAAACAAAAAAACTCCTGTGCTGTCAATTACCTGTCATCTGGGCCACTGTAGCCACCTGTTACTCCCCGGCAACCAATAACTCTTTAATATAACCCTTGGCAACAACACTGACCCATATATGAGGCATTGATCACCAATGGAGCAATACCTCCACCCTACAGACAACATTGCACCTGCAAATCACCAGTAACCGGAGCTACTGTACCTTCTCCAGTGGCTCTCCATCCAAACACCAGTAACTATTAGAGCTCCTCTGGACCAGACCTACCCCCGCTGCTGTGACAAAGAACATAATCCTCATTATTTATGCTGACCATTCACATATACAGTACATCATATACTGTATATCCTATACATACACATATACTCCCGCATTACCACCCATGTTATTCACCCACTTACAAGAATCCCCAAATGACAATATACATCACAATCCTCAAAGAAATATTCTTTTTTCTTTACCTCTTGTTTGTTTTTTGTTGTTGTTTTTGTTTTGTTTTTTTTTACAAGACACTTTTTCCACTCCTTTCTTTTCTCTTTCTTTTTTCTTTATTTTTACATAATGCCTCTTTTAAAATTGAATAATTATACATGTGTGATGCCCTGGACTAGTCAGGTCGTCCCAGGTAGTCCCATGCACACACACCCCCTCCCTAAAAAGCTGACAGCAGCCAAACTTAAAACCTTGTCACCACCCTCCAGGTTTGATGTCCACACGAGGGGGGGCAGAGCCAGGCGGTTGGCTCCACCCACCGAGGAGTTCACAGGCCTGGAGGCGGGAAAAGACACAGAAGTTCTAGTGCAGAGTAGATTAGTCTTGACAGTGAAGGAGAGAGGTTGAGTTCAAGGGCAGACCTGTGACCAGGCCTGCCAATAGTCTACTCAGGTGGCTGGGTCGGAGCCCAGTCACCTCTGGCAAGGAGGCAGATGGTGGTGGCCACCTGCATGAGCTGGGATTACAGCCGGTGGAACCGTAGGGACCGGGGTCCGGTGGTGGCCCGCCGGTACCGAACCGGGGGAGCCGATTGGAAACCGGAGCACCAGGACGGGTACTCAGACCCAGTACAAAGCCCTGAACTGACAGGGCCGAGTCAAATCAACTGATTAAGGTCAGGAATTAAGGACGTTTCCCACACAAGACCCGTTAGAAGACAACAGCCCAACCATACAGGGTAAAGCCACCGCCAAGGCATAGAGACCCAAAAGGCCAGCGTCTGCGGGCAAACAGGGCTCTTCTGACACCCAGCAAGCCGGGGAGCGGACTACCGTTGCTTAGGCATAGGAGTCAAAACATTCACACAAAAGAGGTGCAGGAGAAAGGCGGAAACCACCAACCTGACAAGGGAGAAGCTGCAGCCGGCTGTGGGCCCCGTTCATCATCCTGTTTAGTTTACCAGAGACTCCAGTGTATTGTGTCATAGTGAGTACACCAGTGCCTTCGGGCCGCGCACCACGCCGCACTGCATCAGCATCCAGCACGCACCCGCTCCCACGCCTCTGCACCTCCCTCGGGCCCCCGGGACCATCACTCCCCTACCCACGGAGGGGTCAACACCAAGCTGTGCAACACTGTCCCCGGGAGGCCTAGTTAATGGCAGCCTTGGTGTCCATCTATTCACCACAACCCGTGGGTGGCATCACGAACTTACATCCCCTACAAACCACCGCGGCCCCCGGCCGTGGTTCTCCCCACCGAAGTCCCTGCATGTAGCGCCAACCCCCTTGCAGAGCAACGTGACCCCCGAGTCCGTGAGGAGCTCGAGCCACCCACTGTACGAGCACGGATCCAAGCGGCTCAGCGGTCACAGCCGAGCCCGCTGGGCGGTACACATGCATATAAACACAACAACAATAAGAAGAATACACAATAGAAGGGAGGGTGGGTGGGAAGCTGTCATCCAGGAAGTGCAAGAGGAGGTAACTGACCCCCACCTCTTCTATATACACCATGAAGCTGCCCCCTGTCCTAGCACCACACTCCACCCCCTAACCAATCACCTTCTTTTCCTCATTCCTATACTAACCATCACCGTTTAACCCTATAAACTCCCTGCCCTCCAGACTGTCATGTCGCCCCTACAACCTATGGGTTCCATGGCTTTCTCAGCTGAAGGTTGCAGCCCACAGCTGCCTTCTTTACCTGCACTTGTTATCAAAAATAGGGGGAACTCCAAATAATTTTTAATCTATCCACAAGTTTACAGGTCAATTGTCCTTCTCTTACCTCCTTTTGCTTCTGTCCCCATTGACTTATATGAGGTTCAGAGTCCAGGGTCAAGTCTGGCCAAACTGGCGAACCGGAACTTCCACAGGTTCACTCATCCCTATTTACAACTGTTTAGTCTTAAGGGTGTGCGATATCGTTAGTGAGCTACACACTGTGATATCGTTAGTGATTTATCGTTGGGGTCACGGTGTTTGTGACGCACATCCAGCATCATTAACGATATCGCAGTGTGTGACAAGTATGAGCGACCTTAAACGATCGCAAAAGTGGTCAAAATCGTTTGCCGCGGAGAGGTCGTCCTGAAACCAAAAATCGTTCTCTGCTTATTAGCGATGTTGTTCCTCGTTCCTGCGGCACCACACATCGCTGTGTGTGAAACCGCAGGAGCGACAAACATCTCCTTACCTGCCTCCACCGGCAATGCGGAAGGAAGGAGGTGGGCGGGATGTTACGTCCCGCTCATCTCCGCCCCTCCGCGTCTATTGGACGCCTGTCGTGTGACGTCGCTGTCACGCCGCACGAACCGCCCCCTTAGAAAGGAGGCGGTTCGCCGGCCAGAGCAACGTCACAGGGCAGGTAAGTCCGTGTGCCCGTGTCGCCCAACCGACGGCGGTGGGTACGATCGCTTGCGATCTCGCTAGCGAGATCGCAGCGTGTAAATTATCCTTTAGTTTTTCCTACTTTAGAATTTGACTGTGTTGACAAAAATGCTTTTTCCTCCGTGTCTGGTAAGCCTAAAATTCCTTAGAGGGACTCTGCCAGCACAGAATGACCAAACCAAGCACAGGTGCTTGAGCATCATGGCTTGGCCAAACATTTGAAGGGAATCTGTCAGCTGTTTTTTCTTACCTTATCTGAGAGTGGCATAATGTAGATAAAGGGATCCTGAATCCAAAGATGTATGACTTAGATTACTGGGTGCAGCCGTTCTGACACAATCAGAATGTTTGAATTTAGCATATGGCAGAGCTGAGAGAGCTGTCCTGCCCACACCAGGCTTCTTTCTATAGAGATTGTACATTGACAGTGCAGTGTCAATCAGAGGAGGGGGCATGCTGGATTGTTATGTGTGTGACATTGTAGTCTGAGCAGTGATAAGTCCAGCTGCTTTAACAAACATTGACAAGACAAGCATCCCTGAATTCTGTTTTAACCCTACTGACAGATTCCCTTTAAGTGCACCTTCCCACCTAATTGTTTTCCCTCTATGTCTACCCTCTTCTCTTCTTTGATTGACAGCTCTGGCTCCATAGAGCCAGAGAAGGACAGCAATAGAGGGAAAACAAGTAAGTATTTAAATGTTTGGTCACATCATGAAGCACCGAGTGCCTGTACTACACAGTTATTCTTTTCTTTTTTTTTTTTTTGTGGTTTGCATCTTTATATTAACATTTTACAAATTTTAATACAAGAAATACAAGGAATAAGGGAGGAATTAGGGAAAGGGAAAACAGGAATAGACATAACGGAAAAAAGGAAAAACCAACAGTTAAGTGTCGCCTTTATGGCCAATGCTTCAAAAGTATTACCATCAAACGTTTTGTCACCAACGTACTTGGAACAACATAAACAATAATATGCATGAGAAATAATAATCATTACATATCAGGAGGCTAAGTTATATGCAGACTAGGCATAAATGTTTCCGCACATAAAGACCATCTCAATGTGTATCTCAAAAAGTTCTTTTCTTTCAATGCAAAACTATACTCGTATGAATTATGTGATGATATCCGTTCAATAATCTCTATTATGGAAGGTGCCTCTACCTGTCTCGATTTTGAAGCAATAAGATGTTTTACCACGAGTAGAATATGGCAAATTATGTGTCTGCATGGGTCTTTAAACTCTTCTATACCAATTAACAATAGTGCCTGTTGGGGGAAGAGAATGAAACTCTGTGATGTAACTTTATTTATTGGATCACACACATCTTCCCACATCTTTTTATAGCTGGACAACTACAAAAAATATGCAAAGTAGACCCATTTTCTCCACACTCTCTCCAGCACAAAGGAGAGTTAGATACGGACATTTTGTGTAGCTTTTGAGGAGTAAAATACCAGCGTGAAAGAACCTTAAAGTAAGTTTCTTGCAACGTGGCGCAGGAAGTGTTAGGCGGGCTTTGCACGTTGCGACATCGCAGGCCGATGCTGCGATGTCGCACGCGATAGTGCCCGCCCCCGTCGCAGGTACGATATCGTGTGATAGCTGGCGTAGCGAAAACTATCGCTACGCCAGCTTCACACACACTCACCTGCCCTGCGACCGTCGCTATGGCCGGCGACCCGCCTACTTCCTAAGGGGGCGGGTCGTGCGGCGTCACAGCGACGTCACACGGCAGGCGGCCAATAGGAGCGGAGGGGCGGAGATGAGCAGGATGTGAACATCCTGCCCAGCTCCTTCCTTCCGCATATCCTACGGAAGCCGCAGTGATGCCGGTAGGAGATGTTCCTCGCTCCTGCGGCTTCACACACAGCGATGTGTGCTGCCGCAGGAGCGAGGAACAACATCGGACTGTCGCGTCAGCGTAATTATGGATTACGCCGACGCTGCACCGATGATACGATTACGACGATTTTGCGTTCGTTAATCGTATCATCAAGGCTTTACACACTACGATATCGCATGCGATGCCGGATGTGCGTCACTTTCAATTTGACCCCACCGACATCGCACCTGCGATGTCGTAGTGTGCAAAGCCGCCCTTAGATAACGTTAAATTCAATGATTTTTGCCACTGTTCCAATTGAAAAGTCTGACCAAGATCTTTCTCCCAGTTCAGAATATTTGATCTTTTATCAAATTGGAGGTCTTCATTAATAATGGCATAAAGGTTGCTAGTTTTCCAATATAACTTATTTTGTGGGTTAAATAAAATATCCAACAAATCTACTGGCAGTGAAAAAGTTAACTTTTTGTTTTTATTTAAGTACTGGTTAAGGAGTGTCCAATTTGCCAGTTCATTTAAAGGGAGATTAAATTTATGACGAATTGTCCGGAAAGGTAATAAGCTGTTATTACATGAAATATCATGAAATTGTTTATATTATACTTCCTCCATGTTGTTAAATCTAGCATAGGGACCAATACTTTAAATACTTCAATTGAGATTGTCCTGATGTCTACAAGTTCACTTTTATTTTTACATAAAATCCTATTGAGTTGTTTCCATGCAGAGATTGTAGCTTTTATTGTTATAAATGTAGGTAAGGGAGTTTTTGCATTACAGTTATTCTTTTCTGACAGAGTCTCTTGTCCACTTTGCCTTTGAAGCATCTGATAGTCATCGCACTCTGATATCTTGTCTGGTAATTTACAAGTTAAAGTTGTTTTTATGATAATCCCTTAATAAACCTAATTCAGACATCCATGAAATACAATCTATGTTTGATCCTCGGATGACTGAGGGTCTCTGGACCTGAATTCAGCAATACATTTTATGAGTTGAGTTTATTCCTTGCACGGACCTCAATGCATGGATTGACGGGTCATATATTTCTATGAAGGTGTCACACTCTGGTTGGGAGACCTGCTGGCCAGTCCGTATATTGCAATCCGATCGCGGACCAATGTATATTGTCATCTGAGTCACCAAAAATAAAAAACATTAATATGCAGATTTCTAGAAAACTTGCTATAGACAGTAAAGTGGACGAAACCCATATAACTGTGACGCCCTGGCCTATCAGGTCATCACAGGGTATTGTACAATCTGCCCTTCTGTGCAATATCCACCTCCCCATTGGTTACAGGTACCTAACCAAAGGTGTTGCCAAAACCAGCTAATCAAAATCCTAGGAACACTCTGCACCACTCCGACCAGACACACCATTTATCGGCCTGAGTGGAATAGGGCCGCCCAAGTTGGGGGGTTGGTTAAGGGGAGGTCAGGAGTGTCAGGAGTAGGCCAGTGTAGTGTTGGAAGTGAAGGAGAGAGGAGATCAGGAGTTGGGCTCCTTGGAGTTACTAGGTGGCAGACGTTGGTCTGGGCTTGGTAGGAGCTGGACCCCCGGTCGCAGGGGATCACAACAAGGGGCACGGCATTGTCGTGGAGGACAGCCGGCGGACTTGCACCATCACCGGGCTGGGATCAGGGCACGACTGGGTACGCGGACCATAGCTTCAGGCAACCTGATAATTTACCCAACGAGAACGGAGCCTTCAAGATCCACTCTCCACCAGCTCCAAAATCAGGGTACTAGTGCAACAAGGGGGATAGGACTTTCCACACATACGGTCCATAAAATCCGAAGCGTGAACCCTGAGAGCAAGCTTCCTCAGTTAGCCACACTGGGGAGCGGGACCCGACTAGTTTCAAGCTACAGGGGCCAAGTAGAAAGAGAACAAGGTGCCAAGGAAAAGGTCACAGATCAAACAGGCAACACCATCAGAAACAGGACCCAAACGTGCTCCCCTCAGCGGCAGCGGTGTTGTCCAGAACTTTGGTTTACTGAGTTGTTGATGTCAGTGTCATTGGCCTGAGTGAGTACGCAAGTGACCCCTTACCTCCCTAATGGCACTTCCCAGCTTCATCACCGAGTCCCGGGGCATCCCCCCTACCCGTGGAGGGGTTATATACCTGGCTGCCCACTCCATCGCCACCGGGTACTCCCCAGCTGCAGCAGTGGTACGCCACCTGACCAAAAACCACGGGTGGTGTCACAAACTGTAAAGATACCATCCCCTGTAAATATCCCCCTTAATTGGAATGGCCGCATGACCCCCGGGTCCAGACGCCCCTTGAGCCACCACAGATCCGGATCTGAGCAGCCCGGCTGCTGACGCGGCGGTGGCACATAACCATACAAATGCATTATACAACTGATAAGGGCCATGAACTTTTCAAATATGAATACAAGCTATGGATTGAAATGTCTGTTGTATGTAGTAAATTTGACTTTTATCTTGCCTACTTGATTTTCAGAGCAGCACCAAATGCATTGGCATTTATTATAGACCAGACAGGTTTGATTTAGCTAAGGTTTAGGTGAACAGGTTTGTTTTGGCTGAGGATTAGTTTGCAGAATACGCCATAACTAAGCATTGCAAATACGTTGTATGTTGTATATATTGTTATATAAATAGTATAATGTTTACACATATGGTAAACCTTTTTATGTATTTTGGTTCAAAAGAACATTAAATCTCAGCATATGAGAGAGGAGAGACATTCTTAAGAATATATAATATTCATACACATCAGTATGTGCGAAATGTATGTACACACTGCAAAATATTGACCTGGACTTCTTCTTTATCCTTATATCCTAAGGATATAGCAGAGCTACTCAGCTCCGTTAATGGCAGAGTGTACGAGGCTGCCTTCTATACTCCCTATTCATTCGAATATGAAGATATACAGCACCCATCCATGGTCACTATGCAGTTAACCAAGGTGTAATGTGCAGCTCTGCAGCTGAGCACATCCATCCACTGCTGGCATTGGGAACAGCTGAACGATCTGGGAGCCAGGCGACAAACCTGCCCTGATCAGATATCAATAATTTATCCTACAGCTGCTTGCCCACAATCAGTGTTCACAGCGTTTTGGATGCAGCATGATTCAGCTATGTCTAAAATGCTGTGTTGTACAGTTCAAGCATAGAGGATGGATTTCTGGAAATTCCGTGACCACTATGCTTGTTTTTACCTCAGCAAACACTGACCCGCGGTGCGGCTTTCCGAGCTGCAGCATGTCAATTCTTTGCTGCAGAGGCACAAGAGTCCTCCGCACGGAGAACACAAGCCAGAGACCGCAGCGCCCCGAGCCTGGATTGTGGGCACAAGCAGCTGCGGTCTCCTGCAATAAAATGAGGAGAAAGGAGAAAATGATGTGCAAAGGATGTAAATATACATAGAGGTGCCAGAAAAAAGGTCAATAGCTAAACCGTAAACATCATTAAAGCATTAACAAACTCGTGTAAAACCAATAGCCAATATATAGATAAAAATCACAAGCTCACATAAGACGACCATAGTAAAACAGCAGAAAACTGCAGCAGCATTGAGCCCAAGGGCTCAAAGAACATTCTACAACAGGAACCTCATTTTTGGGCACCAGTGTCTTTTTATGTAGCACAGGAGCCTAGGTTGAACTCCTAACTTTGCCCCAATATGGCTACACACACCCCATGCATATCATAGATTGATATTCTATATTATATTATTAAAAAAGTTTTTGCTAATCCTGGAATCACAATGTCAGAATTATACCAAGGATGACATATGGTACTAACAAAAAGAGAATAAAGTGAAAACAAGTGCATACAGAATGATACATACAGAAAGCTATGCAGAAGATAAAATCATTACAAAGCTGTATCAATACTTACAAGGGACACTTTTCTCTGTTTTCCTGAAGAAGAAAGTGATGATTATTCTTCTTCTATATCTTTCCCATACACTGCCCTGCCCTCTCTGTTATGAGAAGTGAAAGTCCTTTTCTTAAGTATGCCCAGGTACGCCTTTCTGATGATGCCACTCACAGGTCAAAATACTTCCTGCCCTTCACCCAACACCTCTATTGTCATGGGATACTGTACAGAAATTCCATTGTACATGTAAGTGGGTCAGCTGAGATCACAAGTCGTGTTGTCACTAAGTCTTGCTGTCCCTCTCCATAGGAACTGGGATTGGAGTACTATGGCCATTTGCACCAGTACTTATAGTGGAAAACCTAGGTTGTTCCACCTGCCAACTATGTTTTTTTTTTCATGGAGCTGTAAGAGTGGTTGACTGTGACATATGTGTTCCTACCCCTGAAGACACCAATCACATCAATATGTTATATAGTGTGAATAATTACATAGTTAGTTACATAGGTTGAAAAAAGACCTAGGTCCATCTAGTTCAACCTTCCTCCACCAGTTCTACATTTTGTCCCTAAGTCACTTATAACCGACAATGTTGCGTGTACTGAGGAAATCATCCAGCCCTTTTTTAAAAGCTGTTATAGTATCTGCCATTACTACCTCTTGTGGTAGGGCATTCCACAGTCTGGCTGCTCTAACTGTAAGGAACCCTTTCCTTTATAGCTGCCTGGTCCTTAGTATTGTCTTTGGAACGAATAAGTCATGTGCCAGTCCTTTATATTGACCACATATGTATTTATACATATAAATGAGATCTCCTCTGAGACATCTTTTTTCTAAACTAAACAAATCTACCTTTTTTAACCTCTCATCATATGGGAGGCCTTCTATTCCTTGTAGTAGTCTAGTTAGCCGCCTTTGAACTGACTTTACCTTACTTTTTAAAATGTGGAGCTCAAAACTGGATCCTATATTCCAGATGTGGCCTTACAAGTGATTTACAGAGGGATAACAATACATTAGGATCCCGGGATCTAAATTCTCTTTTTATAGACCCTAAAATTTTGTTTGCTTTAGCAGCTTCCACTGGAAATTGAGTGCTGCTGCTCAGCTTATTTGTAATGAGAATACCCAAGTCTTCCTGTTCTGTAGTCCTGAGTTTACTTCCATTTAATGTATACGCAGCTATAGGATGACTCTGTCCTAGGTGCATTACTTTACATTTATCAACATTAAATCTCATTTGCCAAGTATCTGCTCATTCTGACATCTTATCCAGATCATTTTGTAATATTGTACTATGAAGGTCAGTTTTTAATATCCTACATAGTTTGGTGTCATCAGCAAAGACTGACACTTTACTATCAATCCCCATCCATCAATCAGTGTGTCAGTTTTCACCATGAGGATGGGTGCACATGATCCCATCCACAAGGTCATTAATATAGAGATTAAAAAGAATCGGTCCTAGCACAGATCTATGTGGTACCCCACTGCTGACTATAGTCCATTTAGCGAATATACCATTTATGACTACTCTTTGTTTCCTATCTTTTAGCCAATTCCTTAACCATTTCCATACAGTTTCCCTAGTCCTTGCTTCTGGAGCTTCAGTATAAGGCTATTATGTGGTACAGTATCAAATGCCTTTGCAAAGTCCAAATAAATCAGCTGAATTACCAATACTCAGATTTGCACTTACCTTGAGTCTGTAGAAATAATGTGTCGTGTATTGTGATGTTTGCCTATGCAATGTATGGTAGTGATAAATTGTCGTAACATGGAATAAGTAATAATGTTTTGTAAGGAAGTTCTTCCCAATTACAGAAAGCAGGGTCAGAATTTGTTGTATTGGGACTAGCTCACCCTGGGATGGTTCAAGTGAAAGGGAAGGTGAGGGTTCATTCCAAGAGAGTCAGTCAGTGCCTAGTGAATGAGCATGACAGACATTTAGTCGGTCAGTCATGAAGCTCACATACAAAGGCTGGTTTGTGGCAATGGAGGAACAGAGACAGAAGGCAAGATAGCAGGAACCTCGAGTGTGGCTGGAGACACGGGGTGAGCATTGCAACTAGAGACCAATCCTCAAATGGAGTGGGCCCAGATAATAGGAGCCGGAGGGCGGAACTCCAGCAGGGAGGACCCTTAAACTGTCAAGGCACTGAATGACTTTTACTGGTGCAGAACTCTAGTGCCCAGGCCCTTTAATCGTCAAGGTACCAGGTGATCGCAACTGGTGCATAATTCTAGTGGTCAGGCCCTTTTCCTGTCAAGGTACTGGGTTAACTTCAACAGGCAGTCAACCAACCAAGTGATTTCCCACTAAACATTCATAAGGGCAAAGCTTTACTCAGGTCATTATGGAACCCCTAAGGAGACTGGATGTAAGACTACAGGAGAAGGAAGGTCACTGTCACTGTAATGCTGGACTGGGTTGCACTGTGACTCACAGAACTGTGAAAGGGAATGAACTGTACAGTAAAAAGTTGTTGAAAGTGAACTGTTGGTCTATTTGTGAGTGCAAATCGTCATCCGGTCCAGGCCAGCTGACATCATCAGCAGTATGTGGCCTACATGGGTTTCCAGACCACATGTCAAAAGTCCACACATCCAGCCAGGACATGTGCTATGTATTTGCAGCTATTCCAGTCTTTGCTGATAGACTGCAGCAGTGATCAAATGACTACACCGGTGCCTACGGCAAACACAGTGCTCAGAGGCGCTGTTGACGTAGGCAACATTTACGACTGAACCCAGTGATTGGCTATATCGGTCAAGTGCGCTGTAGTTGCAACATCACCTATGCAGCTTTTAAACAAAGCCTAGAACTACAGAGATGCAGAGCTGAAGTGGGGGAAAGTGAGTATGGCTAAATGTGAAGGTTTAAACAGCTGCAACTCTATGCAAGAAAGCCATGGAACCCCTTGGGGAGGAGGGGCGACATGACCAAGGGGGAGGTTAGGGAGTGATGGGGTTAATAGGGACAGTTTTGCACGTATGCCTAATATGGCATTAAGGGATGGTTTAGTCTGGGAGGAAGAGGAGGAGTAGGGAAAGGGTTAGTCTGGGAGAGTGAGGGGTTACCTCCTCTTCTGCATCCGGACGCCAAGTGATCACCATGCGGACCTCCATGGCGGACCTTCAGGAGCTTCAGCGTCTGATCCAGGCAATAGTAGCAGCGCACGGGCCCCTGGCAGTGCAGACCCACATCAGGGCTGCTGGGGTTAACCCGTCGGCGCTTGCCCCTCGCTCCCCCAGCAGCGGTGGGTGCCAGTCATGGCCCCCCCGCAGGTATTCCCCGGATGCGGGGGGGTGAGGAGGAGATGCCAGAGCCCCTCCAGGGACCCTCCGCAGCGGGCCGAGCAGCAGCAGAGTCTGGCTACTGCTCACAACAGCGGGAGGAATCTGCGTTCCAGCCGCGGCGGTCGGGAGGTGGGAGTGGCCATCAAGGGGCCTACTTCCGGTCCCGGCCTTCGGGCTGGATTTAATGGGATGGCAGTGGCTCCAGGTCGGGAGCGCGCTCGGCGTGGGATAGAGGCCAGCAGATCTCCCTGAAGTCGGCGGGGGAACCGCGGGGCTGCAGGCGGTGGTAGGTCCAGCGCCAGGGGGAGGTCTGTGGTGCCTGACCCTGGTGCGGCAGTGAGCAGAAGTGATGGCGTGAGCCCCGCGGCAACCGCCCAGTCACTCAGGACCACTGTGCAGCCCCCGGATGTGGCGGTCTCCCGTGGGAGCGGGAGGACCTGGCGGCAGGAGGCCTGCAGCGGTCCAGGAGGGCCAGAGGCGGCAATGGCTGGGATCCAGAGCCGGGCGTCTGTCCGTCCACGTCCGGAGTCCTCTGACAGTTGGCGAGAGGGTGGGCGCAGGCGCAAGAGGTCAAGGCCCGGGGTGCCAGCGCGGGGGACAGGACGGTCTCCTGGGTTGTCGCTCCGGGGCAAGTGACGGAGCGGGGACGGCTCTGCCCTCGCGGCGGCCCGGTCTGGTGGCCGTGGTGGGGGGTGCTGCGGCGGTGCCCCCCGGATGTCGGATGGAAGAGGAGGCCAGCGGTGAGGAGGAGGAAGTGGATGTCGTTCTTTCAGATGAGTCGGATGGACGGCGGACTGAAGACAGTGAGGCTGCGGTCTCGGGGGATGCCGAGCCGCGGTCGGGTGAGACGGCCGCGGAGTCGGCAGGGGCTGCGCTGGCGGGGTGTTTCAGGGGAGGGGGGGTGGCTGCGGATACGGCAGCGCCCGGCGGATTAGCAGTGTTGAGCCAATTGTTGGGGCTGTTGCAGGGGCTGGCGGTGGTTACCGGGGCAGCGGGGGAGGGGGCGCCGGCGTCGGCGTGGGTGGGGACAGCAGGTTGGCGGGCCGCGTCGGTGGGGGGGATAGAGCGGGCATGGCGGAGGAGGGGGCCAGGGGGGGAGTGCGGAGGGGGGGCAAAGGAGAAAGAAAAGGAGAAGGAGGACGAAGTGGTGCGCTTGGATGATAGGGCTAAAAGCGAAGTTTATGTTTGTTTTGAGGGCCCGCTGGGGGCTCATTTAAAGAAGGAGGTGCGGGAGAAAATTTGGAAAGGGGAATATGTGGAGATATTTTCTCTGCTTCCCCTGGAGAAATTTAATCTGGACAGGGTTAAGCCGAGTGACTCCAAAAAGGAGAAGGACGAGGAGGAAAAGTGCCGTTACTTTTGCAAACTGGTTGCAAGCGTTTGCGATTTTGGCGAGCGTGGTCGGGGAAAAGGAGCCGGAGCAATGTTTGGCCTTGTTTGGTTACATGGATGCGATAGGGGAGGCTTATCGGGTTTACGGCGGGCTAGTGTGGCTGCGTTGCGACAAGCAATTCATGCAGCGGAAGGCGCTGCGGCCGGGTATGCGATGGGACCATAAGGATATCTCCTTATGGATGCGACTGATGTCGGCACCGACTCAGCCCTTTCGGGGGGTGCCGGGGGACAGGGGGCCGGGTCCCCGGCAAGTCAGATGAAAGGTTTCTGTTGGCAATATAATGAAGGGCAGTGCAAGTTTGGAGCGGTATGCAGCTTTAAGCATGAATGCTCAGGATGTGGGGGAGGACATAGCCTGTCCAAGTGTTTTAAAAAGGGGAAAGGAAAGGCGGGTGACGGGGTTGGTAAGAGGGACGACGCCGGTGAAGGTAGAAGCGATGGCCTCCTTTTTAAATAGGTATCCGGACAGTGAGTCGGCGGCGTTGTTATGGTTTGGTTTTTCTGACAGTTTTCGTATCTCTTCGGTTGTTAGTTCATCGGTCCCGCCGTACCGTAATTTGCGTTCTGCTAGGGATCATCCAGAAGTGGTGGATGAGAAGCTGAAAAAGGAGTTGGCGCTGGGCAGGATGGGCGGTCCTTATGACGCCCCGCCGTGTTTAAATTTGGTGGTTTCGCCGCTGGGGGTGGTACCAAAGAAAGAGCAGAACAAATTTCGGCTTATTCATCATTTCTCTTACCTGGAAGGGTTATCGGTGAATGATGGCATTGCACTGGAGCTATCGGCGGTATATTATGTGTCGTTCGATAAGGTGTTGGACCTGGTCAGGGCAGCGGGTCGGGGTGCATTGATGGCAAAGGCGGATGTAGAAGCGACGTTTTGGTTGTTACCGGTTCATTCAGATAGTCAGCATTTGTTAGGTTGCTGGTGGGATGGCAGTTATTATGTTGATCGTTGTTTGCCAATGGGCTGTTCAATTTCGTGTTCATATTTTGAGGCGTTTAGTTCGTTCGTAGAGTGGGTGGTTAGGGATGTGTCCGGACTTACGTCCATTATTCATTATTTGGACGATTTCCTTTGTGTCGGGCCGGCGGGTTCGATGGTTTGTGCGGGGTTGCTATTTGCGTTGCAAAAAGTTGCGGGCAGCTTCGGAATTCCTTTGGCACCTGACAAGACGGAAGGCCCAGAGCCGGTGATGCATTTTCTGGGGATTGAGATTGATTCCATTGCTATGGAATGCAGGTTGCCAGAGGAGAAGGTTCATGATTTGAGGGCCGCGGTGGCGGGGGTGAAAGCGGCAAAGAAGGTGCGGCTTAAAGCGGTGCAGTCCTTACTAGGGAAATTGAATTTCGCTTGCAGGATCATGCCGATGGGGAGAGTATTTGCGAGGCGCTTGGCAACGGCGACGGCAGGTGTGAGGTCGCCGGCGCATTTTGTGCGGATCACGAAGGCGATCAAGGACGATCTGTTGGTGTGGGATCAATTTTTGCAGCGTTTTAATGCCCGGGCGCTGGTGATGGAGAAGGTGGAGTCTAATGGGGCGTTGCAGCAGTTCACGGATGCGGCCGGGTCGGCCGGGTTTGGGGCCGTATTTCGAGGTCACTGGTGTGTGTGGGCCAGTGGCCACAGGCGTGGCGGGAGAGCGGATTGGTTAGGAATTTGGCTCTGTTGGAGCTATTCCCCATTGTAGTGGCAGTGGAGCTATGGGGGTCACACTTTGCCGGGAGGAAGGTGTGCTTTCATTGCGATAACCAGGCGGTGGTGTACGCTATCAACAACTTGTCTGCTAAGTCGGAGCCGGTAGTGGTGTATTTGCAGCATTTAGTGTTGAGATGTCTGCAGTTGAATGTGCAGGTAGTGGCAAAGCACGTTCCGAGAGTTGACAATGAGGTGGCTGACGCTTTGTCTCGTTTTCAGTTCGGCAGGTTTCGGGCGCTGCTGCCATGCGCGGACGAGGTCAGAGTGGAGTGTCCCGAGGATTTGTGGAATCTGGTGAGGTGGTGATCTCAGACTTGATTCGGAATTCGGTGACCGAGGTGACTTGGTGCCAATATGCTAAGGTGTGGGCTGAATGGGAGGAGTTGTTGGGTCTGATGTTTGAAGGGATGAGCATGGATTACTTGGTGGCTTTACTGTCGTTGGTGAGTACGGATTTCTCGGCCGGGCGCTCGGCGTCGGCTGTGGCGCATCGGGTGGCGGCGGTGGCATTTTGGTTAAAAATGAGAGGGGAGTGCGATGTTTCGCAGGATTTTCGGGTTCGACAGGCTTTGCGGGGTTTTCACCGCGGTGTACGGGTGAGGGACAAGAGGCGTCCTATATCGTTCGGTTTGTTGAGACGGATGATGGGTGGCCTGAGTGGCATTTGTGAGCCGGCATATGAGACGGTTTTGTTTACAACACCTTTCGGTCTTGCTTTTTATGGGGCTTTCCGGATCGGAGAGCTGGTAAGCCCGTCCAGGGTGACGGGTGGCAGTTTGATGCTTGAGGATGTGCGAGTGGGCGGTAGTTAGGTGGAGTGCCGGATTCGTCGGTCGAAGACGGATCAGCTGGGCCGTCGTAGGTTGGTGGTGTTATACGCGGTTCCAGGTGAGGAATTGGTTTTAGTTTGTGGTGGTTCTGCGGCGAATTTTACGGAACGCAAGCGAGCGCCCGGAGGATTTCAGGTCGCATTCCTTCCGGATTGGTGCAGCTACAGAGGCCACTCGTTGGGGGCTTGGAGACAAGGTGGTAAAGTATATTGGTAGATGGGACTCTTCTTGCTTTCGGCGGTATGTGAGACTGCAGTTGTTGTAGCATCATGGTAATTTGGTTTAAGTGCAGGTGGTTTGATGGCTTGGAATTGGTATATATATATTAAAAAAAAAACAAAAAAAAACACAAACGTACAGGATTAGAGGACGGAGGCAGAAGGGGTGTTTCTAGATGTGTTGATGGCTGTGATGTTATTGGTTTTGATTTTCGTTTTGTTTCACTTTGTTGTAGGGATCTGCCTGATCTGAATCTTGGGGTATTCCTTTGAATTTTGGGGTGCCAGTCGGTTTGGATTGCGCGCAGGCGACTGTTCGGTGGATCGGTGTTCAGGGCATGGAGTGGTGCAGGGTGGTCCCGAAATTTCGTTTTAATTGTAAAGTCGAGCGGCCTCCGGATGTGCTGGTGTTACATGTGGGGGTTAACGATCTGGGTGTCCAGCCGTCACGGGATCTGATCCGGGATATAAAGATTGACTTACTGCGGTTGTGGAAGCAGCCCTGGTTTGATTGTCATGTTCGCCGACATAGTGACCGGGTTGGGACAAGGGGAGTAGTAGTTATGGACTGGGCCTGCCCCGGTGGGTCATGTAAATGGTATTGTCTATTGTTACCTTTATGTTGTTTTTTTGGGTCGCCCATTGGACGGCGTCCCTAAGGTGTTATTTTGTAAACAATAGGCAATAAAGGCTGCTGTGGCCATTTTGAACCAAGTTGCATGCAGTCCGTGTGTTCATTTATATAGGATAAGGGGTTTTGGTAACAGAGACATCACAACAAGAGAATCCTCCCTCAGCTGGTCAAGAAAGCCATGTAACCCCTTGGGGAGGAGGGGCGACATGACCAAGGAGGAGGTTAGTGAATGATGGGGTTAATAGGGACAGTTTTGCAGGTATGCCTAATATGGCATTAGGGGATGGTCTAGCCTGGGAGGAAGAGGGGGAGTAGGGAAAGGGTTAGTCTAGGAGAGTGAGGGGTTACCTCCTCTTCTGCTTCCGGACGCTGAGTGATCCCAGCCCACCCTCCCTTTGTTTTGTTATCTGGGGGGATGTGGTTTGGGCAGTTGGGATGCTATTCGTCACAGCAGCGGGGGGGGGACGGCGTCCCTAAGGTGTTAGTTTGTAAACAATAGGCAATAAAGGCTGCTGTGGCCATTTTGAACCAAGTCGCATGCAGTCTGTGTGTTCATTTATATAGGATAAGGGCTTTTGGTAACAGAGACATCACGACCGGAGAATCCTCCCTCAGCTGGTCATAGATATAACATCCTGGGAAAACTTTTCAAAGTATTATACATTTCTGTTATTCTTAAAATTAGTGGCATATTTACAGTGGAGACAGGACAACTGACACATATAGTAACCTATGTTTATAAGTGTGTTTATTTACTTTAGGATGTGTTCCCACAGAGCCTTTTTACTGAGTTTCTGGAGTTGAAACTCCAAGTTTTTGAGGTGTATAGATTTTTATATGAGGATCTTGAAGAGTTTCTGCTCATATACTCCTCCTAAAACAAAACAAAATGTGTGAAGATGCCCTAATTATCATTTTAAAGTCTTTAGTAACATGACTGCCCTACTGCAGAGGCTTCCCCAACCGGCTTTTTAAAACCCCGGACCCCAAAACTCCCTTTATTTTCTCCGTTAATAAACACTTAACATCATTGTTTGATAAATTGGCCAAATTGACCCTGTTTATTAACAAACAAATACAAATAAATAACCATTTATATAAACGCAAGGGAGGTTCTTGGAGCCCCAAAAACCTGATGGACACCAAATATTGTTTCAAACCATCCGGCATATTTGCCCCCAGCCACGACCACAAGCTCGGGGACACCACCGTTGCTGGAAAACCTTGTCCCTAACCGACTCTCAGGGGACCCCACCATGGAGAACCCCCAAGTCCACCAGGCAATTAGCATCCCAAAACAAATGAGGGGGGTGGTCCCAATCTATCAGATTTACCATCCCCACCCCGACATTTCCACCAACTCCAAGAACCCCCCTCGCCACCACGAGCATTACCTGATACCGCATAATGCGAGTCACCTCACCAAAACCAGTGCCCGCTCCACTCCTTCCTGAATGCTCAAGGCCCACAAATCAACACCCACTGCCATCAAATGCCAAAAATTCCCCTCCCCTGACTCCAAGTCCCAACTCCAACTCCTCATTTCTGGCCACAAAATTCCCAACCACCCGGTTAACTTTTATTCTGGTCTTGTCAATTCTTTCCAGAGACCGAGACCCCCTCCTTACCTTCCTAGGCACAATGTCGGACCAAACCCCCCTCAGCTTCAGGAAACTGGACCAGAGGCACAGCAGGTCATGCCAAATATCCCTGATCAACTCCCCACAAGGGCGAATCCCCAAATCATTCCCCCCAACATGCAACACCAGCACATCGGGGGGGACGATTTAACTGTGCGAAACAGTGAAAATTGATTAGCACCTGTCGCCAGCAAATGCCCCACACCCCGATCCCCCGCACGATTACCTTGTCTCTGGACCAACCCAACTGCCAACCTTTGCTCCACACTAGAGTTGAGCGCGGTTCGTGGTTCGTGGTTCTCCAGTTCTAGGCTCGAGTGATTTTGGGGCATGTTCTAGATCGAACTAGAACTCGAGCTTTTTGCAAAAGCTCGATAGTTCTAGAAACGTTCGAGAACGGTTCTAGCAGCCAAAAAACAGCTAAATCTTAGCTTGGTTTCTGCTGTAATAGTGTAAGTCACTCTGTGAATCAAACTATTATCACATTTCAGTGTATAGTGTGCGTGAACAGCGCCTTCAGATCACTGCTGTTTCTATAATGGCGATCGCCATTTTTTTTTTTTTCTTGTCTTCC
The DNA here is from genome assembly GCF_048569485.1 of Anomaloglossus baeobatrachus. Classification (NCBI taxonomy): domain Eukaryota; kingdom Metazoa; phylum Chordata; class Amphibia; order Anura; family Aromobatidae; genus Anomaloglossus; species Anomaloglossus baeobatrachus. The sequence continues at coordinate 238,034,568 of NC_134354.1, forward strand.
TTCCCTAAGCGCGCGCGTCTTGTGGGGCTGGCCAGCATGTCAGCCAATCACAGACACACACACACCTAAGTGGACTTTGAGGCAGAGAAGCAACGGCATGTGTGATAGGATCTGCATGTCACATGTCCCTGCATTATAAAACCGGACATTTTCTTCACGATCGCCATTATCTGCCTTCTGCGTCTTTGGTGTCAGACATCACTGTCGCAGTTCCGTCCTTTGTCCTATCGCCGATACAGCTGTATGCGCTGCATACACAGCGTTAGACAGCTTAGGGAGAGCACATTCTAGCAGTCCTTTTAAGGGCTCGTACCGGCAGGGTCAGAGAGCCATAGGTGACAGGTCCTGCAAACAGCAACAGCGTCTGTGTAGCCCAGGTCAGGGATTTCCTCCCTGCATTTCACCATTAGGAGGGAATAGAAAGGCAGGCTTCCATTCCTCTACCCAGAGCACCACAATCCTGCCACTGTACCCTCTTGTCCTCTGCACACTCCAACTCATTCTAACTAAGCCATTATACTAGCAAACACTCAGTGTACCTAGTGGCATCCTATACGTGGCTATTGGACTTTGCTATAGTCCCACTAGTGCCAAGACATTTGCAGAGCGCATCTGCCTGCGTTGCACACTCCAACTAATTATAACGAAGCCATTATACTAGCACACACTCAGTGTACCTAGTGGCATCCTATACGTGGCTATTGGACTTTGCTATAGTCCCACTAGGGCCAAGACATTTGCAGAGCACATCTGCCTGCATTGCACACTCCAAGTTTTTTAAACTAAGCAATTTTACTAGCAAACACTCAGTGTACCTAGTGGCATCCTATACGTGGCTATTGGACTTTGCTATAGTCCCACTAGTGCAAAGACATTAGCAGAGCACATCTGCCTGCATTGCACACTCCAAGTTTTTTAAACTCAGCCATTATACTAGCAAACACACAGTGTACCTAGTGGCATCCTATACGTGGCTATTGGACTTTGCTATAGTCCCACTAGTGCCAAGACATTTGCAGAGCGCATCTGCCTGCGTTGCACACTCCAACTAATTATAACGAAGCCATTATACTAGCAAACACTCAGTGTACCTAGTGGCATCCTATACGTGGCTATTGGACTTTGCTATAGTCCCACTAGTGCCAAGACATTTGCAGAGCGCATCTGCCTGCGTTGCACACTACAACAAATTATAACGAAGCCATTATACTAGCAAACACTCAGTGTACCTAGTGGCATCCTATACGTGGCTATTGGACTTTGCTATAGTCCCACTAGTGCCAAGACATTTGCAGAGCGCATCTGCCTGCGTTGCACACTCCAACTAATTATAACGAAGCCATTATACTAGCACACACTCAGTGTACCTAGTGGCATCCTATACGTGGCTATTGGACTTTGCTATAGTCCCACTAGGGCCAAGACATTTGCAGAGCACATCTGCCTGCATTGCACACTCCAAGTTTTTTAAACTAAGCAATTTTACTAGCAAACACTCAGTGTACCTAGTGGCATCCTATACGTGGCTATTGGACTTTGCTATAGTCCCACTAGTGCAAAGACATTAGCAGAGCACATCTGCCTGCATTGCACACTCCAAGTTTTTTAAACTCAGCCATTATACTAGCAAACACTCAGTGTACCTAGTGGCATCCTATACGTGGCTATTGGACTTTGCTATAGTCCCACTAGTGCCAAGACATTTGCAGAGCGCATCTGCCTGCGTTGCACACTCCAACAAATTATAACGAAGCCATTATACTAGCAAACACTCAGTGTACCTAGTGGCATCCTATACGTGGCTATTGGACTTTGCTATAGTCCCACTAGTGCCAAGACATTTGCAGAGCGCATCTGCCTGCGTTGCACACTCCAACTAATTATAACGAAGCCATTATACTAGCACACACTCAGTGTACCTAGTGGCATCCTATACGTGGCTATTGGACTTTGCTATAGTCCCACTAGGGCCAAGACATTTGCAGAGCACATCTGCCTGCATTGCACACTCCAAGTTTTTTAAACTAAGCAATTTTACTAGCAAACACTCAGTGTACCTAGTGGCATCCTATACGTGGCTATTGGACTTTGCTATAGTCCCACTAGTGCAAAGACATTAGCAGAGCACATCTGCCTGCATTGCACACTCCAAGTTTTTTAAACTCAGCCATTATACTAGCAAACACTCAGTGTACCTAGTGGCATCCTATACGTGGCTATTGGACTTTGCTATAGTCCCACTAGTGCCAAGACATTTGCAGAGCGCATCTGCCTGCGTTGCACACTCCAACTAATTATAACGAAGCCATTATACTAGCAAACACTCAGTGTACCTAGTGGCATCCTATACGTGGCTATTGGACTTTGCTATAGTCCCACTAGTGCCAAGACATTTGCAGAGCGCATCTGCCTGCGTTGCACACTCCAACTAATTATAACGAAGCCATTATACTAGCACACACTCAGTGTACCTAGTGGCATCCTATACGTGGCTATTGGACTTTGCTATAGTCCCACTAGTGCCAAGACATTTGCAGAGCGCATCTGCCTGCGTTGCACACTCCAACTAATTATAACGAAGCCATTATACTAGCAAACACTCAGTGTACCTAGTGGCATCCTATACGTGGCTATTGGACTTTGCTATAGTCCCACTAGTGCCAAGACATTTGCAGCACGTCTGCCTGCGTTGCACACTCCAACGAATTATAACTAAGTTACATTGTCAGGGATATTTATTCTTTATTATTCTGCTGTTAATAAAGCTAGACCACCACTGCAATCTTCACCACCTCTCAATTTTTACTACCACATTTTCAGTCCACAATCTTGTCGCAATCAACATGAGTGGCAAAATGACAGATGCTGGTGGAAAGGGGAAGAGGCGTGGTGGAAAAGGCAAAAAATGTTTTGTCAGTGGGGAAGGTGGCAAAGCTCCATTATCATCTGCTGAAGATAGACCATCTACTAGCAAAAGTAAGATGTCTACTACTTATTGTGGACAATCCGATGTGCTCCCTTTTTTACGGACACGAACAAGAGGAACAAAGGTAGATGATGGGCAAAAAAGGAAAATGCTTGAATGGATCTCAAGTGGTCCAACAAGTGCCCTCTCAGCCACTTCAAGTACCGCATCCAAAAAACACCATTCCTCTGAGTTCTCATCCCAATCACACTTGATTTCTCCCAGCTCTGAAGTCTCCATCAGCCCTGCACAGTATGGTGGAACTGAGATGGCTGAGTCTGCAGAGCTGTTCAGTCACACTATAGCCTGGGAATCAGAGGTCTGCTCCCAAGCTACAGTGAGTACAGAACAGGAAATGGTCTGCAGTGATGCCCAGAACCTTTGTGACTCAGATTCAGGCCGTGAGGACCAAGTTTCTGAGCATAATGTTGACCCTTTGTCACAAACTGTAACACCTGTGGTTATAGACAATGAGGAACATACTGATGAAGATGAGACGCAGATACCCGATTGGGATGACAACTTAAATATTCGGTCAGGGCAAGAAGAGGCTCGGTCTGAGGGGGAGGGGAGTGCAAACACAACAATTGATGATGACGTTCTAGATCCCACCTACTGTCAACCCCCAGTCAGGCACTCGAGGAGGTCAACAGAGGCGGTGGAGGAGGATGCAACCGACGACGAAGTTACCTTGCGCCTTCCTGGACAGAGTCGGAGCACTGGTAGCACGTCTACAACTGCATCCTCAGCCACCACTCTGCCTATGAGCATTATTCGGGGTGGATCAACAGGTCGCATGGCCTCTAAGCCTTGCCTAGCCTGGGCCTTTTTTCACATCGAAAAAGATCGCCCAACTCATGTGATATGTAACATTTGTCATGATTCTGTTAGTAGAGGTCAAAACCTCAGCAGTTTGACAACTTCTTCCATGAATCGTCACATGAATAAATATCATAAGTCCCGGTGGGAAGCTCACCGTGCTGCAATGCCGGCTAGCGGAGCGAACCATCCACCGCCCGCCCCTTCCAGTGCATCCGCGCGCTCTTCATCTTCTAGGACTGTGGGGACAGCTGTCACACCTGTTTTTCCACGCAAAACTTCCACCACTGTAACCGCAACAGGCAGTTTGCTTGTAAGGTCGTCAGTTGGTTTGGAAGGGGAAACAAGTGAGTGTGTACAGCTCTCTCAGACATCGATAGCACCAACGTTGGATGAAGGCAACATCATGTCTCCGCCTGCACTTTCCTCACAAACCTGCATTTTTCCAGGGACACCCTACTCAACACCGTCTACACACAGCAGCCAGATCTCTGTCCCTCAGATGTGGTCAAATAAAAGGCCACTTCCTCCGACCCATGACAAAGCTAAGAGGTTGACTCTATCCCTCTGTAAGCTGTTGGCTACCGAAATGCTGCCTTTCCGCCTAGTGGACACACAGGATTTTAGAGACCTTATGTCTGTCGCTGTGCCCCAGTACCAGATGCCTAGTCGCCACTACTTCTCTAAGAAAGGTGTGCCCGCGCTACACCAGCATGTCGCACACAACATCACCGCTTCCTTGAGAAACTCTGTGTGTGAACGGGTGCATTTCACCACCGATACTTGGACCAGTAAGCATGGACAGGGACGTTACATGTCGCTGACTGGGCACTGGGTAACTATGGTGATAGATGGTGAAGGGTCTGCTGCACAAGTCTTGCCGTCCCCACGACTTGTGTGTCAATCCTCTGTCTGTCCAAGTTCCGCCACAGCTTCTGCATCCTCCACCTCATCTGGGTCCTCCACCTCCGCCCCAAGCCTGCCTGGTCAGGCCACCAGCGTTCTCACTGCGCAGAAGGAATCACGCACGCCTCATTACTATGCTGGCAGCCGAGCGCAACGGCATCAGGCGGTCTTTAGCTTGACATGTCTTGGTAATAAGAGTCACACAGCTGAGGAGTTGTGGTCAGCTCTGCGGTCCGAGTTTAATAAATGGTTGTCTCCACTCAACCTGCAGCCTGGTAAGGCCGTGTGCGACAATGCTGCAAACCTGGGTGCGGCCCTTCGCCTGGGCAAGGTGACACACGTACCTTGTATGGCTCACGTGTTGAACCTTGTCGTGCAGCAATTTTTAACACACTATCCTGGCCTAGATGGCCTTCTGAACAGGGCACGAAAACTGTCTGCTCACTTCCGCCGTTCAAGCGCCGCAGCTGAGCGACTTGCATCGCTCCAGAAGTCTTTCGGCCTGCCGGTTCATCGCCTGAAATGCGATGTGGCGACACGCTGGAATTCAACTCTACACATGTTACAGCGACTGTGGCAGCACCGCAGAGCCCTGGTGCAATACGTCATGACGTATAGCCTGGGCCAACGAGATGCAGAGGTGGGGCAGATCACCCTGATGGAGTGGTCTCAGATCAAGGACCTATGCACCCTTCTGCACAGTTTCGACATGGCGACGAATATGTTTAGCTCTGACAATGCCATTATCAGCATGACGATTCCAGTCATTTACATGCTGGAGCACACGCTAAACACTATTCGGAGTCAGGGGGTGGGACAACATGAAGGGGAGGAACTACAGGAGGATTCATATGTGCAAGGGACATCAACATCACCAAGATCCAGACGTTCATCATCACCAACGCAGCAGGCATGGGACCATGGGGAACAGGGATCGACAAGGGCGCATAGTAGCAGGCGAAATGTTGAGCAAGGTGCAGGAGAACATGAAGAAATGGAGGACGAACTGTCCATGGACATGGAAGACTCAGCGGATGAGGGAGACCTTGGTCAAATTTCAGTTGAAAGAGGTTGGGGGGAGATGTCAGAGGAAGAAAGAACGGTTAGCACCTCTATGCCACAAACACAGCGTGGACTTGGTCCGCATGGCTGCGCAAGACACATGAGTGCCTTCTTGTTGCACTACCTCCAACATGACAGTCGTATTGTCAAAATTAGAAGTGATGATGACTACTGGATTGCCACACTATTAGATCCCCGGTACAAGTCCAAATTTTGTGACATAATTCCAGCCATAGAAAGGGACGCACGTATGCAGGAGTATCAGCAGAAGCTGTTACTCGATCTTAGCTCGGCTTTTCCACCAAACAACCGTGCAGGTGCAGGGAGGGAATCTCCCAGTTGTAACTTGACAAACATGGGACGGTCTCGTCATCTTCACCAGTCTACCCGTACCAGTAGGACCGTATCTGGTGCCGGTAACAGCAATTTTATGGAATCTTTTCATAATTTTTTTAGACCCTCTTTTGCAAGGCCACCAGAGACAACAAGTCTGACACATACTCAACGGCTGGAGAGGATGATACTGGAGTATCTCCAAATGAACATCGATGCCATGACTGTGCAACTGGAGCCTTGCTCCTTTTGGGCTTCAAACATAGAAAAATGGCCAGAGCTCTCCAGTTACGCCTTGGAGATTTTGTCGTGTCCAGCTGCCAGCGTTGTCTCTGAACGTGTATTCAGTGCTGCTGGGTGTGTGCTGACAGATAAGCGCACGCGTCTGTCCAGTGACAATGTGGACAGACTGACGTTCATCAAAATGAACAAGTCATGGATCCAGAAGGAATTTACTACCCCTGTGTCATCCTGGGGAGAGTAAATGCTTGTGGATTTGGAATGTGCTTGATGCAAATCAAAACATCCTGTTTGCAACTAGGGCCCAAGTGCTGCCACTGATGGGGTGGGTGTCTGTGTGGCCCAATTTTTGGAAAAAAGGGAGACTCCGCTTGGAGTAACCCTTGCTTGCTGTGTTTTTAAAAGAAGCCAAGATGAACAGAGCTGGGATCAGGAAAGACTTTGCTACCTACCCCGGTGTCATCCTGGGGACGGATAAGAATGGCGTATTTTTGAATGTGCTTGATGCAAATCTAGCTGTGAAGTGTACAACTGGGGCACAACTGCTGCCACTGAAGGGGTGGGTGTGTGTGGGCCCAATTTTTGGAAAAAAGGGAGACTCCGCTTGGAGTAACCCTTGCTTGCTGTGTTTTTAAAAGAAGCCAAGATGAACAGAGCTGGGATCAGGAAAGACTTTGCTACCTACCCCGGTGTCATCCTGGGGACGGATAAGAATGGCGTATTTTTGAATGTGCTTGATGCAAATCAAAACATCCTGTTTGCAACTAGGGCCCAAGTGCTGCCACTGATGGGGTGGGTGTCTGTGTGGCCCAATTTTTGGAAAAAAGGGAGACTCCGCTTGGAGTAACCCTTGCTTGCTGTGTTTTTAAAAGAAGCCAAGATGAACAGAGCTGGGATCAGGAAAGACTTTGCTACCTACCCCGGTGTCATCCTGGGGACGGATAAGAATGGCGTATTTTTGAATGTGCTTGATGCAAATCTAGCTGTGAAGTGTACAACTGGGGCACAACTGCTGCCACTGAAGGGGTGGGTGTGTGTGGGCCCAATTTTTGGAAAAAAGGGAGACTCCGCTTGGAGTAACCCTTGCTTGCTGTGTTTTTAAAAGAAGCCAAGATGAACAGAGCTGGGATCAGGAAAGACTTTGCTACCTACCCCGGTGTCATCCTGGGGACGGATAAGAATGGCGTATTTTTGAATGTGCTTGATGCAAATCAAAACATCCTGTTTGCAACTAGGGCCCAAGTGCTGCCACTGATGGGGTGGGTGTCTGTGTGGCCCAATTTTTGGAAAAAAAGGGAGACTCCGCTTGGAGTAACCCTTGCTTACATTGTTTTTAAAAGAAGCCAAGATGAACAAGTCATGGATCAGCAAAGACTTTATCTACGTACCCCGGTGTCATCCTGGGGACGGATAAGAATGGCGTATTTTTGAATGTGCTTGATGCAAATCAAAACATCCTGTTTGCAACTAGGGCCCAAGTGCTGCCACTGATGGGGTGGGTGTCTGTGTGGCCCAATTTTTGGAAAAAAGGGAGACTCCGCTTGGAGTAACCCTTGCTTGCTGTGTTTTTAAAAGAAGCCAAGATGAACAGAGCTGGGATCAGGAAAGACTTTGCTACCTACCCCGGTGTCATCCTGGGGACGGATAAGAATGGCGTATTTTTGAATGTGCTTGATGCAAATCTAGCTGTGAAGTGTACAACTGGGGCACAACTGCTGCCACTGAAGGGGTGGGTGTGTGTGGGCCCAATTTTTGGAAAAAAGGGAGACTCCGCTTGGAGTAACCCTTGCTTGCTGTGTTTTTAAAAGAAGCCAAGATGAACAGAGCTGGGATCAGGAAAGACTTTGCTACCTACCCCGGTGTCATCCTGGGGACGGATAAGAATGGCGTATTTTTGAATGTGCTTGATGCAAATCAAAACATCCTGTTTGCAACTAGGGCCCAAGTGCTGCCACTGATGGGGTGGGTGTCTGTGTGGCCCAATTTTTGGAAAAAAAGGGAGACTCCGCTTGGAGTAACCCTTGCTTACATTGTTTTTAAAAGAAGCCAAGATGAACAAGTCATGGATCAGCAAAGACTTTATCTACGTACCCCGGTGTCATCCTGGGGACGGATAAGAATGGCGTATTTTTGAATGTGCTTGATGCAAATCAAAACATCCTGTTTGCAACTAGGGCCCAAGTGCTGCCACTGATGGGGTGGGTGTCTGTGTGGCCCAATTTTTGGAAAAAAGGGAGACTCCGCTTGGAGTAACCCTTGCTTGCTGTGTTTTTAAAAGAAGCCAAGATGAACAGAGCTGGGATCAGGAAAGACTTTGCTACCTACCCCGGTGTCATCCTGGGGACGGATAAGAATGGCGTATTTTTGAATGTGCTTGATGCAAATCAAAACATCCTGTTTGCAACTAGGGCCCAAGTGCTGCCACTGATGGGGTGGGTGTCTGTGTGGCCCAATTTTTGGAAAAAAAGGGAGACTCCGCTTGGAGTAACCCTTGCTTACATTGTTTTTAAAAGAAGCCAAGATGAACAAGTCATGGATCAGCAAAGACTTTATCTACGTACCCCGGTGTCATCCTGGGGACGGATAAGAATGGCGTATTTTTGAATGTGCTTGATGCAAATCAAAACATCCTGTTTGCAACTAGGGCCCAAGTGCTGCCACTGATGGGGTGGGTGTCTGTGTGGCCCAATTTTTGGAAAAAAGGGAGACTCCGCTTGGAGTAACCCTTGCTTGCTGTGTTTTTAAAAGAAGCCAAGATGAACAGAGCTGGGATCAGGAAAGACTTTGCTACCTACCCCGGTGTCATCCTGGGGACGGATAAGAATGGCGTATTTTTGAATGTGCTTGATGCAAATCTAGCTGTGAAGTGTACAACTGGGGCACAACTGCTGCCACTGAAGGGGTGGGTGTGTGTGGGCCCAATTTTTGGAAAAAAGGGAGACTCCGCTTGGAGTAACCCTTGCTTGCTGTGTTTTTAAAAGAAGCCAAGATGAACAGAGCTGGGATCAGGAAAGACTTTGCTACCTACCCCGGTGTCATCCTGGGGACGGATAAGAATGGCGTATTTTTGAATGTGCTTGATGCAAATCAAAACATCCTGTTTGCAACTAGGGCCCAAGTGCTGCCACTGATGGGGTGGGTGTCTGTGTGGCCCAATTTTTGGAAAAAAAGGGAGACTCCGCTTGGAGTAACCCTTGCTTACATTGTTTTTAAAAGAAGCCAAGATGAACAAGTCATGGATCAGCAAAGACTTTATCTACGTACCCCGGTGTCATCCTGGGGACGGATAAGAATGGCGTATTTTTGAATGTGCTTGATGCAAATCAAAACATCCTGTTTGCAACTAGGGCCCAAGTGCTGCCACTGATGGGGTGGGTGTCTGTGTGGCCCAATTTTTGGAAAAAAGGGAGACTCCGCTTGGAGTAACCCTTGCTTGCTGTGTTTTTAAAAGAAGCCAAGATGAACAGAGCTGGGATCAGGAAAGACTTTGCTACCTACCCCGGTGTCATCCTGGGGACGGATAAGAATGGCGTATTTTTGAATGTGCTTGATGCAAATCTAGCTGTGAAGTGTACAACTGGGGCACAACTGCTGCCACTGAAGGGGTGGGTGTGTGTGGGCCCAATTTTTGGAAAAAAGGGAGACTCCGCTTGGAGTAACCCTTGCTTGCTGTGTTTTTAAAAGAAGCCAAGATGAACAGAGCTGGGATCAGGAAAGACTTTGCTACCTACCCCGGTGTCATCCTGGGGACGGATAAGAATGGCGTATTTTTGAATGTGCTTGATGCAAATCAAAACATCCTGTTTGCAACTAGGGCCCAAGTGCTGCCACTGATGGGGTGGGTGTCTGTGTGGCCCAATTTTTGGAAAAAAAGGGAGACTCCGCTTGGAGTAACCCTTGCTTACATTGTTTTTAAAAGAAGCCAAGATGAACAAGTCATGGATCAGCAAAGACTTTATCTACGTACCCCGGTGTCATCCTGGGGACGGATAAGAATGGCGTATTTTTGAATGTGCTTGATGCAAATCAAAACATCCTGTTTGCAACTAGGGCCCAAGTGCTGCCACTGATGGGGTGGGTGTCTGTGTGGCCCAATTTTTGGAAAAAAGGGAGACTCCGCTTGGAGTAACCCTTGCTTGCTGTGTTTTTAAAAGAAGCCAAGATGAACAGAGCTGGGATCAGGAAAGACTTTGCTACCTACCCCGGTGTCATCCTGGGGACGGATAAGAATGGCGTATTTTTGAATGTGCTTGATGCAAATCAAAACATCCTGTTTGCAACTAGGGCCCAAGTGCTGCCACTGATGGGGTGGGTGTCTGTGTGGCCCAATTTTTGGAAAAAAAGGGAGACTCCGCTTGGAGTAACCCTTGCTTACATTGTTTTTAAAAGAAGCCAAGATGAACAAGTCATGGATCAGCAAAGACTTTATCTACGTACCCCGGTGTCATCCTGGGGACGGATAAGAATGGCGTATTTTTGAATGTGCTTGATGCAAATCAAAACATCCTGTTTGCAACTAGGGCCCAAGTGCTGCCACTGATGGGGTGGGTGTCTGTGTGGCCCAATTTTTGGAAAAAAGGGAGACTCCGCTTGGAGTAACCCTTGCTTGCTGTGTTTTTAAAAGAAGCCAAGATGAACAGAGCTGGGATCAGGAAAGACTTTGCTACCTACCCCGGTGTCATCCTGGGGACGGATAAGAATGGCGTATTTTTGAATGTGCTTGATGCAAATCTAGCTGTGAAGTGTACAACTGGGGCACAACTGCTGCCACTGAAGGGGTGGGTGTGTGTGGGCCCAATTTTTGGAAAAAAGGGAGACTCCGCTTGGAGTAACCCTTGCTTGCTGTGTTTTTAAAAGAAGCCAAGATGAACAGAGCTGGGATCAGGAAAGACTTTGCTACCTACCCCGGTGTCATCCTGGGGACGGATAAGAATGGCGTATTTTTGAATGTGCTTGATGCAAATCAAAACATCCTGTTTGCAACTAGGGCCCAAGTGCTGCCACTGATGGGGTGGGTGTCTGTGTGGCCCAATTTTTGGAAAAAAAGGGAGACTCCGCTTGGAGTAACCCTTGCTTGCTGTGTTTTTAAAAGAAGCCAAGATGAACAGAGCTGGGATCAGGAAAGACTTTGCTACCTACCCCGGTGTCATCCTGGGGACGGATAAGAATGGCGTATTTTTGAATGTGCTTGATGCAAATCTAGCTGTGAAGTGTACAACTGGGGCACAACTGCTGCCACTGAAGGGGTGGGTGTGTGTGGGCCCAATTTTTGGAAAAAAGGGAGACTCCGCTTGGAGTAACCCTTGCTTGCTGTGTTTTTAAAAGAAGCCAAGATGAACAGAGCTGGGATCAGGAAAGACTTTGCTACCTACCCCGGTGTCATCCTGGGGACGGATAAGAATGGCGTATTTTTGAATGTGCTTGATGCAAATCAAAACATCCTGTTTGCAACTAGGGCCCAAGTGCTGCCACTGATGGGGTGGGTGTCTGTGTGGCCCAATTTTTGGAAAAAAAGGGAGACTCCGCTTGGAGTAACCCTTGCTTACATTGTTTTTAAAAGAAGCCAAGATGAACAAGTCATGGATCAGCAAAGACTTTATCTACGTACCCCGGTGTCATCCTGGGGACGGATAAGAATGGCGTATTTTTGAATGTGCTTGATGCAAATCAAAACATCCTGTTTGCAACTAGGGCCCAAGTGCTGCCACTGATGGGGTGGGTGTCTGTGTGGCCCAATTTTTGGAAAAAAGGGAGACTCCGCTTGGAGTAACCCTTGCTTGCTGTGTTTTTAAAAGAAGCCAAGATGAACAGAGCTGGGATCAGGAAAGACTTTGCTACCTACCCCGGTGTCATCCTGGGGACGGATAAGAATGGCGTATTTTTGAATGTGCTTGATGCAAATCTAGCTGTGAAGTGTACAACTGGGGCACAACTGCTGCCACTGAAGGGGTGGGTGTGTGTGGGCCCAATTTTTGGAAAAAAGGGAGACTCCGCTTGGAGTAACCCTTGCTTGCTGTGTTTTTAAAAGAAGCCAAGATGAACAGAGCTGGGATCAGGAAAGACTTTGCTACCTACCCCGGTGTCATCCTGGGGACGGATAAGAATGGCGTATTTTTGAATGTGCTTGATGCAAATCAAAACATCCTGTTTGCAACTAGGGCCCAAGTGCTGCCACTGATGGGGTGGGTGTCTGTGTGGCCCAATTTTTGGAAAAAAGGGAGACTCCGCTTGGAGTAACCCTTGCTTGCTGTGTTTTTAAAAGAAGCCAAGATGAACAGAGCTGGGATCAGGAAAGACTTTGCTACCTACCCCGGTGTCATCCTGGGGACGGATAAGAATGGCGTATTTTTGAATGTGCTTGATGCAAATCTAGCTGTGAAGTGTACAACTGGGGCACAACTGCTGCCACTGAAGGGGTGGGTGTGTGTGGGCCCAATTTTTGGAAAAAAGGGAGACTCCGCTTGGAGTAACCCTTGCTTGCTGTGTTTTTAAAAGAAGCCAAGATGAACAGAGCTGGGATCAGGAAAGACTTTGCTACCTACCCCGGTGTCATCCTGGGGACGGATAAGAATGGCGTATTTTTGAATGTGCTTGATGCAAATCAAAACATCCTGTTTGCAACTAGGGCCCAAGTGCTGCCACTGATGGGGTGGGTGTCTGTGTGGCCCAATTTTTGGAAAAAAAGGGAGACTCCGCTTGGAGTAACCCTTGCTTACATTGTTTTTAAAAGAAGCCAAGATGAACAAGTCATGGATCAGCAAAGACTTTATCTACGTACCCCGGTGTCATCCTGGGGACGGATAAGAATGGCGTATTTTTGAATGTGCTTGATGCAAATCAAAACATCCTGTTTGCAACTAGGGCCCAAGTGCTGCCACTGATGGGGTGGGTGTCTGTGTGGCCCAATTTTTGGAAAAAAGGGAGACTCCGCTTGGAGTAACCCTTGCTTGCTGTGTTTTTAAAAGAAGCCAAGATGAACAGAGCTGGGATCAGGAAAGACTTTGCTACCTACCCCGGTGTCATCCTGGGGACGGATAAGAATGGCGTATTTTTGAATGTGCTTGATGCAAATCTAGCTGTGAAGTGTACAACTGGGGCACAACTGCTGCCACTGAAGGGGTGGGTGTGTGTGGGCCCAATTTTTGGAAAAAAGGGAGACTCCGCTTGGAGTAACCCTTGCTTGCTGTGTTTTTAAAAGAAGCCAAGATGAACAGAGCTGGGATCAGGAAAGACTTTGCTACCTACCCCGGTGTCATCCTGGGGACGGATAAGAATGGCGTATTTTTGAATGTGCTTGATGCAAATCAAAACATCCTGTTTGCAACTAGGGCCCAAGTGCTGCCACTGATGGGGTGGGTGTCTGTGTGGCCCAATTTTTGGAAAAAAAGGGAGACTCCGCTTGGAGTAACCCTTGCTTACATTGTTTTTAAAAGAAGCCAAGATGAACAAGTCATGGATCAGCAAAGACTTTATCTACGTACCCCGGTGTCATCCTGGGGACGGATAAGAATGGCGTATTTTTGAATGTGCTTGATGCAAATCAAAACATCCTGTTTGCAACTAGGGCCCAAGTGCTGCCACTGATGGGGTGGGTGTCTGTGTGGCCCAATTTTTGGAAAAAAGGGAGACTCCGCTTGGAGTAACCCTTGCTTGCTGTGTTTTTAAAAGAAGCCAAGATGAACAGAGCTGGGATCAGGAAAGACTTTGCTACCTACCCCGGTGTCATCCTGGGGACGGATAAGAATGGCGTATTTTTGAATGTGCTTGATGCAAATCAAAACATCCTGTTTGCAACTAGGGCCCAAGTGCTGCCACTGATGGGGTGGGTGTCTGTGTGGCCCAATTTTTGGAAAAAAAGGGAGACTCCGCTTGGAGTAACCCTTGCTTACATTGTTTTTAAAAGAAGCCAAGATGAACAAGTCATGGATCAGCAAAGACTTTATCTACGTACCCCGGTGTCATCCTGGGGACGGATAAGAATGGCGTATTTTTGAATGTGCTTGATGCAAATCAAAACATCCTGTTTGCAACTAGGGCCCAAGTGCTGCCACTGATGGGGTGGGTGTCTGTGTGGCCCAATTTTTGGAAAAAAGGGAGACTCCGCTTGGAGTAACCCTTGCTTGCTGTGTTTTTAAAAGAAGCCAAGATGAACAGAGCTGGGATCAGGAAAGACTTTGCTACCTACCCCGGTGTCATCCTGGGGACGGATAAGAATGGCGTATTTTTGAATGTGCTTGATGCAAATCTAGCTGTGAAGTGTACAACTGGGGCACAACTGCTGCCACTGAAGGGGTGGGTGTGTGTGGGCCCAATTTTTGGAAAAAAGGGAGACTCCGCTTGGAGTAACCCTTGCTTGCTGTGTTTTTAAAAGAAGCCAAGATGAACAGAGCTGGGATCAGGAAAGACTTTGCTACCTACCCCGGTGTCATCCTGGGGACGGATAAGAATGGCGTATTTTTGAATGTGCTTGATGCAAATCAAAACATCCTGTTTGCAACTAGGGCCCAAGTGCTGCCACTGATGGGGTGGGTGTCTGTGTGGCCCAATTTTTGGAAAAAAAGGGAGACTCCGCTTGGAGTAACCCTTGCTTACATTGTTTTTAAAAGAAGCCAAGATGAACAAGTCATGGATCAGCAAAGACTTTATCTACGTACCCCGGTGTCATCCTGGGGACGGATAAGAATGGCGTATTTTTGAATGTGCTTGATGCAAATCAAAACATCCTGTTTGCAACTAGGGCCCAAGTGCTGCCACTGATGGGGTGGGTGTCTGTGTGGCCCAATTTTTGGAAAAAAGGGAGACTCCGCTTGGAGTAACCCTTGCTTGCTGTGTTTTTAAAAGAAGCCAAGATGAACAGAGCTGGGATCAGGAAAGACTTTGCTACCTACCCCGGTGTCATCCTGGGGACGGATAAGAATGGCGTATTTTTGAATGTGCTTGATGCAAATCTAGCTGTGAAGTGTACAACTGGGGCACAACTGCTGCCACTGAAGGGGTGGGTGTGTGTGGGCCCAATTTTTGGAAAAAAGGGAGACTCCGCTTGGAGTAACCCTTGCTTGCTGTGTTTTTAAAAGAAGCCAAGATGAACAGAGCTGGGATCAGGAAAGACTTTGCTACCTACCCCGGTGTCATCCTGGGGACGGATAAGAATGGCGTATTTTTGAATGTGCTTGATGCAAATCAAAACATCCTGTTTGCAACTAGGGCCCAAGTGCTGCCACTGATGGGGTGGGTGTCTGTGTGGCCCAATTTTTGGAAAAAAAGGGAGACTCCGCTTGGAGTAACCCTTGCTTACATTGTTTTTAAAAGAAGCCAAGATGAACAAGTCATGGATCAGCAAAGACTTTATCTACGTACCCCGGTGTCATCCTGGGGACGGATAAGAATGGCGTATTTTTGAATGTGCTTGATGCAAATCAAAACATCCTGTTTGCAACTAGGGCCCAAGTGCTGCCACTGATGGGGTGGGTGTCTGTGTGGCCCAATTTTTGGAAAAAAGGGAGACTCCGCTTGGAGTAACCCTTGCTTGCTGTGTTTTTAAAAGAAGCCAAGATGAACAGAGCTGGGATCAGGAAAGACTTTGCTACCTACCCCGGTGTCATCCTGGGGACGGATAAGAATGGCGTATTTTTGAATGTGCTTGATGCAAATCAAAACATCCTGTTTGCAACTAGGGCCCAAGTGCTGCCACTGATGGGGTGGGTGTCTGTGTGGCCCAATTTTTGGAAAAAAAGGGAGACTCCGCTTGGAGTAACCCTTGCTTACATTGTTTTTAAAAGAAGCCAAGATGAACAAGTCATGGATCAGCAAAGACTTTATCTACGTACCCCGGTGTCATCCTGGGGACGGATAAGAATGGCGTATTTTGAATGTGCTTGATGCAAATCAAAACATCCTGTTTGCAACTAGGGCCCAAGTGCTGCCACTGATGGGGTGGGTGTCTGTGTGGCCCAATTTTTGGAAAAAAGGGAGACTCCGCTTGGAGTAACCCTTGCTTGCTGTGTTTTTAAAAGAAGCCAAGATGAACAGAGCTGGGATCAGGAAAGACTTTGCTACCTACCCCGGTGTCATCCTGGGGACGGATAAGAATGGCGTATTTTTGAATGTGCTTGATGCAAATCTAGCTGTGAAGTGTACAACTGGGGCACAACTGCTGCCACTGAAGGGGTGGGTGTGTGTGGGCCCAATTTTTGGAAAAAAGGGAGACTCCGCTTGGAGTAACCCTTGCTTGCTGTGTTTTTAAAAGAAGCCAAGATGAACAGAGCTGGGATCAGGAAAGACTTTGCTACCTACCCCGGTGTCATCCTGGGGACGGATAAGAATGGCGTATTTTTGAATGTGCTTGATGCAAATCAAAACATCCTGTTTGCAACTAGGGCCCAAGTGCTGCCACTGATGGGGTGGGTGTCTGTGTGGCCCAATTTTTGGAAAAAAAGGGAGACTCCGCTTGGAGTAACCCTTGCTTGCTGTGTTTTTAAAAGAAGCCAAGATGAACAGAGCTGGGATCAGGAAAGACTTTGCTACCTACCCCGGGTGTCATCCTGGGGACGGATAAGAATGGCGTATTTTTGAATGTGCTTGATGCAAATCTAGCTGTGAAGTGTACAACTGGGGCACAACTGCTGCCACTGAAGGGGTGGGTGTGTGTGGGCCCAATTTTTGGAAAAAAGGGAGACTCCGCTTGGAGTAACCCTTGCTTGCTGTGTTTTTAAAAGAAGCCAAGATGAACAGAGCTGGGATCAGGAAAGACTTTGCTACCTACCCCGGTGTCATCCTGGGGACGGATAAGAATGGCGTATTTTTGAATGTGCTTGATGCAAATCAAAACATCCTGTTTGCAACTAGGGCCCAAGTGCTGCCACTGATGGGGTGGGTGTCTGTGTGGCCCAATTTTTGGAAAAAAAGGGAGACTCCGCTTGGAGTAACCCTTGCTTACATTGTTTTTAAAAGAAGCCAAGATGAACAAGTCATGGATCAGCAAAGACTTTATCTACGTACCCCGGTGTCATCCTGGGGACGGATAAGAATGGCGTATTTTTGAATGTGCTTGATGCAAATCAAAACATCCTGTTTGCAACTAGGGCCCAAGTGCTGCCACTGATGGGGTGGGTGTCTGTGTGGCCCAATTTTTGGAAAAAAGGGAGACTCCGCTTGGAGTAACCCTTGCTTGCTGTGTTTTTAAAAGAAGCCAAGATGAACAGAGCTGGGATCAGGAAAGACTTTGCTACCTACCCCGGTGTCATCCTGGGGACGGATAAGAATGGCGTATTTTTGAATGTGCTTGATGCAAATCTAGCTGTGAAGTGTACAACTGGGGCACAACTGCTGCCACTGAAGGGGTGGGTGTGTGTGGGCCCAATTTTTGGAAAAAAGGGAGACTCCGCTTGGAGTAACCCTTGCTTGCTGTGTTTTTAAAAGAAGCCAAGATGAACAGAGCTGGGATCAGGAAAGACTTTGCTACCTACCCCGGTGTCATCCTGGGGACGGATAAGAATGGCGTATTTTTGAATGTGCTTGATGCAAATCAAAACATCCTGTTTGCAACTAGGGCCCAAGTGCTGCCACTGATGGGGTGGGTGTCTGTGTGGCCCAATTTTGGAAAAAAGGGAGACTCCGCTTGGAGTAACCTTGCTTGCTGTGTTTTTAAAAGAAGCCAAGATGAACAGAGCTGGGATCAGGAAAGACTTTGCTACCTACCCCGGTGTCATCCTGGGGACGGATAAGAATGGCGTATTTTTGAATGTGCTTGATGCAAATCTAGCTGTGAAGTGTACAACTGGGGCACAACTGCTGCCACTGAAGGGGTGGGTGTGTGTGGGCCCAATTTTTGGAAAAAAGGGGAGACTCCGCTTGGAGTAACCCTTGCTTGCTGTGTTTTAAAGAAGCCAAGATGAACAGAGCTGGGATCAGGAAAGACTTTGCTACCTACCCCGGTGTCATCCTGGGGACGGATAAGAATGGCGTATTTTGAATGTGCTTGATGCAAATCAAAACATCCTGTTTGCAACTAGGGCCCAAGTGCTGCCACTGATGGGGTGGGTGTCTGTGTGGCCCAATTTTTGGAAAAAAAGGGAGACTCCGCTTGGAGTAACCCTTGCTTACATTGTTTTTAAAAGAAGCCAAGATGAACAAGTCATGGATCAGCAAAGACTTTATCTACGTACCCCGGTGTCATCCTGGGGACGGATAAGAATGGCGTATTTTTGAATGTGCTTGATGCAAATCAAAACATCCTGTTTGCAACTAGGGCCCAAGTGCTGCCACTGATGGGGTGGGTGTCTGTGTGGCCCAATTTTTGGAAAAAGGGAGACTCCGCTTGGAGTAACCCTTGCTTGCTGTGTTTTTAAAAGAAGCCAAGATGAACAGAGCTGGGATCAGGAAAGACTTTGCTACCTACCCCGGTGTCATCCTGGGGACGGATAAGAATGGCGTATTTTTGAATGTGCTTGATGCAAATCTAGCTGTGAAGTGTACAACTGGGGCACAACTGCTGCCACTGAAGGGGTGGGTGTGTGTGGGCCCAATTTTTGGAAAAAAGGGAGACTCGCTTGGAGTAACCCTTGCTTGCTGTGTTTTTAAAAGAAGCCAAGATGAACAGAGCTGGGATCAGGAAAGACTTTGCTACCTACCCCTACCCCGGTGTCATCCTGGGGACGGATAAGAATGGCGTATTTTGAATGTGCTTGATGCAAATCAAAACATCCTGTTTGCAACTAGGGCCCAAGTGCTGCCACTGATGGGTGTGGGTGTCTGTGTGGCCCAATTTTTGGAAAAAAAAGGGAGACTCCGCTTGGAGTAACCCTTGCTTACATTGTTTTTAAAAGAAGCCAAGATGAACAAGTCATGGATCAGCAAAGACTTTATCTACGTACCCCGGTGTCATCCTGGGGACGGATAAGAATGGCGTATTTTTGATGTGCTTGATGCAAATCAAAACATCCTGTTTGCAACTAGGGCCCAAGTGCTGCCACTGATGGGGGTGGGTGTCTGTGTGGCCCAATTTTTGGAAAAAAGGGAGACTCCGCTTGGAGTAACCCTTGCTTGCTGTGTTTTTAAAAGAAGCCAAGATGAACAGAGCTGGGATCAGGAAAGACTTTGCTACCTACCCCGGTGTCATCCTGGGGACGGATAAGAATGGCGTATTTTTGAATGTGCTTGATGCAAATCAAAACATCCTGTTTGCAACTAGGGCCCAAGTGCTGCCACTGATGGGGTGGGGTGTCTGTGTGGCCCAATTTTTGGAAAAAAAAGGGAGACTCCGCTTGGAGTAACCCTTGCTTACATTGTTTTTAAAAGAAGCCAAGATGAACAAGTCATGGATCAGCAAAGACTTTATCTACGTACCCCGGTGTCATCCTGGGGACGGATAAGAATGGCGTATTTTTGAATGTGCTTGATGCAAATCAAAACATCCTGTTTGCAACTAGGGCCCAAGTGCTGCCACTGATGGGGTGGGTGTCTGTGTGGCCCAATTTTTGGAAAAAAGGGAGACTCCGCTTGGAGTAACCCTTGCTTGCTGTGTTTTTAAAAGAAGCCAAGATGAACAGAGCTGGGATCAGGAAAGACTTTGCTACCTACCCCGGTGTCATCCTGGGGACGGATAAGAATGGCGTATTTTTGAATGTGCTTGATGCAAATCTAGCTGTGAAGTGTACAACTGGGGCACAACTGCTGCCACTGAAGGGTGTGGGTGTGTGTGGGCCCAATTTTTGGAAAAAAGGGAGACTCCGCTTGGAGTAACCCTTGCTTGCTGTGTTTTTAAAAGAAGCCAAGATGAACAGAGCTGGGATCAGGAAAGACTTTGCTACCTACCCCGGTGTCATCCTGGGGACGGATAAGAATGGCGTATTTTTGAATGTGCTTGATGCAAATCAAAACATCCTGTTTGCAACTAGGGCCCAAGTGCTGCCACTGATGGGGTGGGGTGTCTGTGTGGCCCAATTTTTGGAAAAAAAGGGAGACTCCGCTTGGAGTAACCCTTGCTTGCTGTGTTTTTAAAAGAAGCCAAGATGAACAGAGCTGGGATCAGGAAAGACTTTGCTACCTACCCCCGGTGTCATCCTGGGGACGGATAAGAATGGCGTATTTTTGAATGTGCTTGATGCAAATCTAGCTGTGAAGTGTACAACTGGGGCACAACTGCTGCCACTGAAGGGGTGGGTGTGTGTGGGCCCAATTTTTGGAAAAAAGGGAGACTCCGCTTGGAGTAACCCTTGCTTGCTGTGTTTTTTAAAAGAAGCCAAGATGAACAGAGCTGGGATCAGGAAAGACTTTGCTACCTACCCCGGTGTCATCCTGGGGACGGATAAGAATGGCGTATTTTTGAATGTGCTTGATGCAAATCAAAACATCCTGTTTGCAACTAGGGCCCAAGTGCTGCCACTGATGGGGTGGGTGTCTGTGTGGCCCAATTTTTGGAAAAAAAGGGAGACTCCGCTTGGAGTAACCCTTGCTTACATTGTTTTTAAAAGAAGCCAAGATGAACAAGTCATGGATCAGCAAAGACTTTATCTACGTACCCCGGTGTCATCCTGGGACGGATAAGAATGGCGTATTTTTGAATGTGCTTGATGCAAATCAAAACATCCTGTTTGCAACTAGGGCCCAAGTGCTGCCACTGATGGGGGTGGGTGTCTGTGTGGCCCAATTTTTGGAAAAAAGGGAGACTCCGCTTGGAGTAACCCTTGCTTGCTGTGTTTTAAAAGAAGCCAAGATGAACAGAGCTGGGATCAGGAAAGACTTTGCTACCTACCCCGGTGTCATCCTGGGGACGGATAAGAATGGCGTATTTTTGAATGTGCTTGATGCAAATCTAGCTGTGAAGTGTACAACTGGGGCACAACTGCTGCCACTGAAGGGGTGGGTGTGTGTGGGCCCAATTTTTGGAAAAAAGGGAGACTCCGCTTGGAGTAACCCTTGCTTGCTGTGTTTTTAAAAGAAGCCAAGATGAACAGAGCTGGGATCAGGAAAGACTTTGCTACCTACCCCGGTGTCATCCTGGGGACGGATAAGAATGGCGTATTTTTGAATGTGCTTGATGCAAATCAAAACATCCTGTTTGCAACTAGGGCCCAAGTGCTGCCATGATGGGGTGTGGGTGTCTGTGTGGCCCAATTTTTGGAAAAAAAGGGAGACTCCGCTTGGAGTAACCCTTGCTTGCTGTGTTTTTAAAAGAAGCCAAGATGAACAGAGCTGGGATCAGGAAAGACTTTGCTACCTACCCCGGTGTCATCCTGGGGACGGATAAGAATGGCGTATTTTTGAATGTGCTTGATGCAAATCTAGCTGTGAAGTGTACAACTGGGGCACAACTGCTGCCACTGAAGGGGTGGGTGTGTGTGGGCCCAATTTTTGGAAAAAAGGGAGACTCCGCTTGAGTAACCCTTGCTTGCTGTGTTTTTAAAAGAAGCCAAGATGAACAGAGCTGGGATCAGGAAAGGACTTTGCTACCTACCCCGGTTGTCATCCTGGGGGACGGATAAGAATGGCGTATTTTTGAATGTGCTTGATGCAAATCAAAACATCCTGTTTGCAACTAGGGCCCAAGTGCTGCCACTGATGGGGTGGGTGTCTGTGTGGCCCAATTTTTGGAAAAAAAGGGAGACTCCGCTTGGAGTAACCCTTGCTTACATTGTTTTTAAAAGAAGCCAAGATGAACAAGTCATGGATCAGCAAAGACTTTATCTACGTACCCCGGTGTCATCCTGGGGACGGATAAGAATGGCGTATTTTTGAATGTGCTTGATGCAAATCAAAACATCCTGTTTGCAACTAGGGCCAAGTGCTGCCACTGATGGGGTGGGTGTCTGTGTGGCCCAATTTTTGGAAAAAAGGAGACTCCGCTTGGAGTAACCCTTGCTTGCTGTGTTTTTAAAAGAAGCCAAGATGAACAGAGCTGGGATCAGGAAAGACTTTGCTACCTACCCCGGTGTCATCCTGGGGACGGATAAGAATGGCGTATTTTTGAATGTGCTTGATGCAAATCTAGCTGTGAAGTGTACAACTGGGGCACAACTGCTGCCACTGAAGGGGTGGGTGTGTGTGGGCCCAATTTTTGGAAAAAAGGGAGACTCCGCTTGGAGTAACCCTTGCTTGCTGTGTTTTTTAAAAGAAGCCAAGATGAACAGAGCTGGGATCAGGAAAGACTTTGCTACCTACCCCGGTGTCATCCTGGGGACGGATAAGAATGGCGTATTTTTGAATGTGCTTGATGCAAATCAAAACATCCTGTTTGCAACTAGGGCCCAAGTGCTGCCACTGATGGGGTGGGTGTCTGTGTGGCCCAATTTTTGGAAAAAAGGGAGACTCCGCTTGGAGTAACCCTTGCTTACATTGTTTTTAAAAGAAGCCAAGATGAACAAGTCATGGATCAGCAAAGACTTTATCTACGTACCCCGGTGTCATCCTGGGGACGGATAAGAATGGCGTATTTTTGAATGTGCTTGATGCAAATCAAAACATCCTGTTTGCAACTAGGGCCCAAGTGCTGCCACTGATGGGGGTGGGTGTCTGTGTGGCCCAATTTTTGGAAAAAAGGGAGACTCCGCTTGGAGTAACCCTTGCTTGCTGTGTTTTTAAAAGAAGCCAAGATGAACAGAGCTGGATCAGGAAAGACTTTGCTACCTACCCCGGGTGTCATCCTGGGG
The DNA here is from genome assembly GCF_048569485.1 of Anomaloglossus baeobatrachus. Lineage (NCBI taxonomy): Eukaryota > Metazoa > Chordata > Amphibia > Anura > Aromobatidae > Anomaloglossus > Anomaloglossus baeobatrachus. The sequence continues at coordinate 238,057,539 of NC_134354.1, forward strand.
ACGGATAAGAATGGCGTATTTTTGAATGTGCTTGATGCAAATCAAAACATCCTGTTTGCAACTAGGGCCCAAGTGCTGCCACTGATGGGGTGGGTGTCTGTGTGGCCCAATTTTTGGAAAAAAAGGGAGACTCCGCTTGAGTAACCCTTGCTTACATTGTTTTTAAAAGAAGCCAAGATGAACAAGTCATGGATCAGCAAAGACTTTAT